>NC_050450.1:55453857-55765940 GCF_903995425.1 Onychomys torridus
CAGGAAGGGAGAAAAGGACCTGACTGTTCTGTTTCATTTAATCCTGATGGTGCTGGAAAACACAAGATGTCTACATACTGTTGACACTACCCCACCCACAAGCTTAAGCTGAAATCTGCATGTGTTCTCTCCCATCTCTCTTCCTCTGTTTCTCTCCATGTCTCTCTCTCCCTCTTTCCTTCCTCTTTCTTCCCCTCCCCTCTCCCTCTCTCCCAGTATTCTCTTTTGTTCTTAGCTAGAAATAATACTTCTATCAATTGACAGTGCTACATTTAGTGTTGGAGGACTACTGTCTTAAGACATACATCCTGTACTATTTTTAAAGATCTAATTCATGGCCTCTGCCTTTTAGATTGGTATTGTTACATAAACATATACATACAACTTCCCAGTGCTGCGTGCCCTCTAGTTCATCCTCCTTTGAGGCTCATGTTGTCTACCTGTTGCACAAACCCATTGCTACATCCCCTGGTTTTTTCTGCAGTAAAGATGTTGGCCCCTGTCTTCCCTTCCCACTCAGTTCTTAGCACATCCCCACAAGACTCCAGTGTCTGATGGGTAAGGTACCCAACACACTGACCTCACTGACCTGCACCTCTGTTACCTTCTCTTCTAGTCTCCTCCTTCCACAGTCTCACTCTAGAACACACTATCAAAATTTCCCAGCCTCCCAAGTCATTAAGTCAAGCATCATCCCGCTGACTTCAGAGCTGGCTAGTTGGACAGTGTCCCAAGCATACCAGTTCTTCACTCCATTGACCTCTCGGGCAATTATTCTTTCTCACATGGCCCATATCCATCAAATACCATTTTTATCTTTCTCTTCCCAAGTAAGCAAAAATTCATAACCCAGATTTATAATCACTTTGTTGACATTTCCCTAAACTCCTATGTCATTCTCTACCCCCTCCCCATTATACCCAAGTAGAAAGACAGTTATTGTGATAACTCCTGTGGTTGCCTTCTCCACATTCAAGAGAAAATGGTACCATTACAAATTCATGCACACTAACCCCTCAGTGCTAGGGTTATATAGTAAGCTTGTTAAATCCCTTTTAAAAATTGCTCCTTATTTAAAATCTCCAGTCTCCTTAAAATTCTGTTTTCCTTTTGACCTCAACAAATGATCTTATAGTCTGGGTAAAAGGGAAAAATTAGATCAAGACACCTGATAATAGAAGTGCCCCAGACTTGTCTCCCCACAGCAATTAATGTGCTATAGAGAAGCTATGGGATACTGGTAGGAAGTGAAACTCTGATTTGACTCTGCTACCAAAACCACATACCAGGGATGCAGGCAGGACAGACTCAATCACATACGTTCTGGCTGTGGATGCTGGAATAACACTGCAATTCAGTGCCAGCACCATGAGCTACAGTCTAAGTATCCAGAGACTCACAGAGAGACATGCCTATAGAAGCAGGTTTATATCCCATCTTCTGCTATGAACCCCAAAGCAGCCTTGATTCAGTTCCATCTCTTCTATGCTGTATTCAGCGCTGGTATTGTATTCTCGGAGAACTAACTACTCAGTGGCCCAGAAGAGCCTTTATAAGGGAACCTCAAAAACATATCTGTTATCAACAAGTCTATTATCTGTAAACTCTGAAGCATCAGTCCTGTTGACCAAGGGTCCCAGGGTCTAGTCAATCTACCCAAAGACACTCACATTTCCTTGAGACCCTGTTAATAGAACTGCCAAATGCAGATCACATTACAGACCCCAAAGCAGTCATGGAATCCAGTTCCAATTCCATTCAGCCACAAATTCAGAGGCAATCCTCTGAGCCTTGGGGTACAATAGGGTAAGATCTTGCCCATGTGTAAAGAGTGAAACTTATAATTATTCTTTTATGTGTGCAGACACTAATGTACGTTTACACAGATAATGATCAGGCAAGGACAACACTAGGAAAGGGATACATAAAGCTCCAGAGAAATGGAGATCAATGAACACCCTGAAAAAGAATTCAAATAATCACCTTAAAGAAACAATAAAATAGAACATTTTTAAAATCCAGAGATAAGCAACTAAAAAATTTGGACAACAATTTATAAACAAAATAAAAAGCTTAATAATAATAATTAGAAGGAATAATGAAAATGAACAAAAGAAAAACCCAGGAGCTGAGCATAGAAATTTAACAGGCTCCAGATCTTAGCACAACTGATGCCACATTTAGAGGCACCAATCTGACCTTCAAGCCCAGCATGTAGGCCCCAACACCTTAAAAAAAATGGGAACAAAGACCTCATCTGTCAAAGACATCTGTCATAGTCCAAGGATCCAGGAAAGTCTCCACATGTACTAACCTTGCCTTTGACTGGTATAGTTTTGATTCACCCTAACTATTCTTGCTAACCAAAGGGTGTGTTTTGTGAATAAATTACACAAGGATAGGGGCTGTATGATTTGGGCACATTCCCCATGTAGCCACTGGCCAGCAATAAAGACTTCCTTTTCGGCTTCATGAAAATTTGTGTGTGTTCTCTGATGAACTGACCTCAAACACAAGGACAGAACTAAAAGACCAATCCCAACATCAAACTCAGTCATGCAAAAGAAAAACTAGAGAACTCCAAGACACAGCATTTGAAAGCATCCAGTTGTAGGAGAAAAAAAAAAGAACTAAGAAAGCATAAGTGATTATGGAACACCATCAAGCACATAAATATGTGAGTGTGGGAGTACCAGAAAAAGAAGAGTGAGAAAAGGGAGCAAAAAGCTACCTTAAAGGAATAGTGGATAAATTTCCCCAAATCTTTGGAGAGATGTAGATCCAGAACCATGAGAGTTGAAGGATCTCAAGAAGGGGTAACCCATAGGAGACTCTAAGACATGCTATGATAAGATTGCTAACAGTTTTAAAGGCATAAGGAGAAAAGTGACTTTTCTTTTGGGGACCTGTAGGAGGAAATCCATGGGAGGCTAACAGAGAACTTCTCCACAAACCAGAAGCAGGGAGTGCGGGGGTGGAGGAATAGCATACTCAGAGTTCTAAAAGCACCACCAGGCAAGAGTGCTGTACACAGAAATAGCATCCTTCAGAATTGAGCGAAAAGAAAGACCTTTCTTTATTCTTTTTTAAAAAAGACCTTTCTAGGAAGACAAGAGTTGAAAGAATTCATCACTATCTTACAAGAAATCATGAAGAGAGTCCTTCACATTAAAATTAAAGAACTCTAAGTCACAACATGGAAACATAAAACTATAAATTCACTGCTTAAGGTAAACACACAGTCATCAGAACACCCTAATATTGTTGTTTGTATTTGTTTCTTGAAATAGGGTCTCACACTGTAGCCCAGGTTGGCCCCACCAAGCTTGTAGCGATCCCGCATCAGCCTCTTTAGTGATGGGATTAGAGGTGTGAGTAGCTACTCCTCACTTGAATACCTTAATAGTGTAGTGATTAAATAACTTTTAATTCTAGAATAAGCTAAAATATAAAAGTATTAAAATATCTACAGATGCAATAACTCGTTAATAGACACACAATGTAAATGTGTGTACAATGTGGTACCAATGGCATAAAATGCTTTAACAGTGTATGTTTGAACTGTATTTTCAGTGTTGTGTAAACACTTATTGGTGAAGAGGGGGAAAATTCAAGAAACACTGCTCTAGAACATACAATGCAATATTTCTAAGCCATTAAAAAGTAGACCTTGCCATTTGTAGCTACAGTGGCTGAACACAGAACATTATGCTAAGTCAAATAGGCCAAACACACATTGCATGATCTCACTTCTATATGGAATTTAAAAAGCCAAACTCATAGAAGCAGAGAATATAGTGGTGATTTCCTGGGGTTGAGAGTAAGGGGCAATGGACAAATGTTAGTGAGAGGGTACAAAGCTCTCAAGAGATGACTATGTTCTCCGGATTCAATGTGCAGCATGTGTGATGATAAACATATTGCTTAGGTTGTGGTCATTGATTGGGACATGCGTTATATATAATACATTTCACATATAAAAATCATCACACTGTAAGCCTTGAATGTTAATAACTGTTATCAATAAAATATTTTAAAATAAGGAAAGCTGAAAATGAATGCCAAGAAATGGGAATTACCCCACACTTCTACTGCCATTTTCTTCCTTCATACAATGAAGTCTCTTCTTCAGATTAGAGGTGCCTCCTCTACTTGGCACTAGACTCGCCCCTCCAACCTCCTGGGAGTTTTATGCAGTGGAGTACCTTTGTTTTCTATTTCTTCCCAGATCCCTTCAAATGTACTGAATTCTTTTAAATTCTCCTTTGTTCTTACTGTCCTCCAACTGTTGTCTATTTTCTCAACTTTCCTTTCCGGGTATGTATGTACAATATGGCATATTCATTTTCTCACCTCCCCCTACTCTTTAATTCCTGCTCTCCTAGCTCTCGCTCCTCTGCTCTCCTTCAGTGATGTCTCTATGATCTTTGGTGATCTCTTATTCAAAACCAAACCCTGTGTCCTTAATTAACTTGACCCTTCTCACCGAGATGGAATGCCTCTGACCGTCTTTTCCTATTGGGTGGTTGTTTTCCCTGGTGTCTAAGACTCCAGTCTTCTCGGGCCATCTTTGTGTCTCTGGACATCCCTTCTCTCTCCTTTGTCAGTTGATCGTCTTCCTTTGCCAAATCTCCAGATGCTCCTGGAAACTCAGTGTGATAGACTCAAGTCACATTTTAGGCCCTTCAATTTTTTTTTAAATAATTGTAAACATGACATAATTTAATGGGTTAATGGGTTGATATGGGGTGACTGGCTAATTAGTATGGAAGTGAATGCAGCTACAGTCTTACTGCATGGCAGGCACTCTTCTGACTACTTTATCAAAGGTTTGCTTCTTACAATAACTCAGTGAAGTGAAATGATAGTATTTTTTTTCCCTTTTACAAGTAAAGAATTTGAGCTGTTTGAACCAGATCCTGTTTCTAGGGTTCACATTCACTCTATTGCCATTCAGAAGAATCAATATAATGAGATTAAATTGGAAAAAGATATAGGATGTGTTTTGAATAATATCCCCCTTCCCCTGTAGGTTGTTTTCAGACCCATAGGAGTAAAATTCAGCCTTTATCTTCTCAGTATGAGTATTGGCTGAATTCTGATGCTTTCACATGGTAAAATATATCTTTAAGTAATACTTATGAATGTATGCTCCAGGAAAGCTTCTCCTTGTCTTTATATTTCAAAACAATTTGTGGCGTCAGCCCCATACACAGTGATACACTATAACACCGTACACACCCAAAGTCGTTCAGTGTGTTTTAGGAGGCATCACACTCTGCGTCTCAGGATGGAATTGATGCTGCAAAGGCCCTTCCATTTTCACTTTCATTCTTCTCCCTAAGCAATTTCATACATTCTCTTGGCTTCTAGTACCATCTGAATTTACATCTCAAGCCTAATTCTTTCTTCCTCTGAGATCCAGGCTCAGTCTCTGCTAATAGTCATTCCAAACCTGAAACAGACACAAGGAATTCATGCCCTTTCTCTGCTGTCTTCAAACCATGATTATATCTAACACCATATTCTACCACCCTGAAAGACAACAGTTGCTCATGCAATCTCTATTTTCTTTTCATTTTCCCCATACCTAATAAATCAAGTTCTCTATTAGTTGGTTTTCTATTGCTGTGAAAAAATACCATGACCAGAGCCAGCTGAAAGGAAAAAGTCTGCTTTGACTTATGGTTCCAGAAAGTTAAGAGTCCATAATAGTGGAGACCACCTGACAGCAGGCAGCTGTAGATGGAAGCTGGTTAATCACATTTGACGTCACTTTCTAGTTTAAAACCACCCCTTTGCGAAAGTCCTTGACTGCTTTACTTCACTGGTGATACTTTCCTCTTCCATCTTTATGACTCAGCTGCACTAACTTTTCAGGTCCATCAATTAGGGACTTAGCACATCATGTTTCTTCAGCTTCAAGAAACCTTCATTGCCTCTTACCTTGACGCTTTGACAATTGTGATTGTTTGAATAAGAATGGATGGAATAGGCTCATAAATTTGAAAGTTTGGTCACCAGCTGGTGGAACTGTTTGGAAAGGATGAGGCAGTGTGGCCTTGTGGGAGGAGATGTGTCAGTGGAGGTGGGCTTTGAGACTTCAAAAGTCAATACCATTCCCAGATAGCTCTCTCTACCTCACAGCTGTGGATCAAGATGTGAGCTCTCAGCTGTTCCTTCACTCCACCATCATGGACTCTCAAAGACCATTAGCCAAATTTAAATACCTGTTTTATAAATGACCTTGGCCATCAGGGTTTCATCACAGCAATGGAAAAGTAACTAAGATAGAAGTTAAGGTTTAAACAGCTTCAAAGTCTCACTTGAATTACATTTCTTTAAGAAAATCTTAGTACACGCTGAAGAATAGTTTATAACTCAGGCTATAGAGTTGATGGCTTGGCCTGCTACTCCTCCGGAGGTTTCAATTCCAAACACCCACACAGCAGACTACAACCATCTCTAACTCCAATTTCAGGAGATCTGCTATCATCTTGTGGTTTCTGTGGGCACTAAGCACACGCATGGTACCCAGATACACATGCAGACAAAACACCACACGACTAAAATAAAATATTTAAAGAGGAGGTCATATCTCTGGGTCATGTGTTTCTTTGTCTATTGCTCACTGAAACTATAGATGATATATTCCCACCACATGAAAATGTAAGTCTCATGTGTGTAGGCATGGGATCTTTCTTGCTCTATCCTTGGAGTTTAGAGCAGCTATCACACACTTGAATGCTTTTTCTGTTCAGCTCTTGCTTCCAGTCTCATCCAGTTGAGTTACTCCATCCGGATCTGATTGTGTCTTCCATCCTGCTTTTCTTTCCCGGCCCAAACCACAGATCCTTTCTTATCTTTCCTGTTCCATTATTGGATCCTGTCCCATCTCTTGGTTTGGAGTATTATATCTAGTCTTCTCTCTACTGGCCAGGTATTCTAATCCACCTCATCTTTCCTCTCCATCTATTTTGTTCTGTCCTATGGCTTCCCCAGTGCAGTGACTGCTTGCTGGCATCTCACTTCCTCATCCAGGCTTGCTGTCTTATACTTCGCTTCCCCTATTCCACCCCGGCTCACCTTCCTGTTCACGTCTGTTTTATCTCACCTCCTCAACTACTGAATTGGTTCATCTCTGTTGTCCAGTCATTCCAGCTGGCCTTTCCTATTCACTTTCTGCATTGTTTCATCTCTAACCCCCCTTTATTACACCATCTTCTCTCTCACTTGCTCTCTCTCTTTCCCTCCTTCCCCAAATTACCACATCTTCTCTCTCATCCAGTTACAACTGCTTGCCTTTTCTCTCCTGCTCCATCTAACTCATCTCTCCTCTTAAATTATTACATCCATGTCCCTGTCCTGTTACTCCAGACAAGTCCAATGTTTAGACTGACTCCTGTTTTTCTTGTTTAAATAAAGGTAGCTGTATTTAGTCACATTTTATTTTTGAATTTTCTCCAACTGCAACATACATTTTGAAAAATGCGTTTTTCTTTAATAATTTCTTAGTTTCAACACTTTTAACCAATTGGCAACCATTTGCACAGTAATATTATAGAATCCCAGCATACCCATAAACAACTGGTCCATGAAAACTAAAATATTGACTCCATTTCTCCTTGCAGTATATCCTATCTCTTTACAGTCATTTCTTGTGGATATCCTGACACTGGGGACATAGTGTACTCTCCTTCCAATTCTGTGGAGGAAGTCAGCTGCCAACAGTGGTGGCAGTGGCTCCCTAGTCCTTTTTTTTTTTTTTTCCATTAAAGGTGTCTGAGTGCCATACCCAAAACTCAAAGAGAAAAATAAATCCTAAAAGTTACTGTGGCTTTTAATACCTCCAGGGCCTCCTCCTACAGCAACACAGCAAAGAGAGCCTTGCTGTCTAACTGAAATTAAGCAGGTGAGGATTTAAGGGGACATCAGCTATAATTAAAATTATCTGCTGATTTATTTTCATTACAATTCATCAATACAAGAGAAATTAGATTCTCAAACACTTATTATTAATGTTGCCTGAATATGATTTCTCAAGTCTGAAACGTCAGACAATGAGGAGGAAATAAGATAAATCTCTCAAATACCACACTCCCCAAAATCGGTGGGGCCCTAAAGAATGAAGCAGATGAGGGTTGAAGCAATCCCATTCTTCCCCTCCTGAGACTTATTTTACTAAGCCCTGTGGCTAAGAGTTAATTATAACACCCAGCAGGTGCTTCTCCTGCTTCTCATCGTGGAGGAAGAAGAAAGGTGTAGAGAAGCAAGGAAGTGATGAGTGAGTAAAAGTCCTGCACGTGTTGGGGCCAAATGATGTTATGTCACTAAGATAGAATTTTCCCATTTATATCCAGCGACACGAGAATGCAAGTCTTGACATATTTCTGTCTTTCAGACTCATGTATTTTTCATAGTTCTGCGTGTCGTAGTTTTAGTTTATTTCTTTCTGGCTTTGGAAATGTCAATTTCTGGTATGTGCAATAGGATGTTGTAGCAACATATTAAGCTGAGTGATGGGGAAGGGGAAGAAGAGGGGTGGGGGGAGGGTTCATCAAAATGAAGTGTGTATGAAGAAGAATTATGAGAGCCTAGGATCTTGCCTCTCAGAGTCTAAAACATAATATGACAGCAGTACACACCTAACATGACAGAAGAGGGAAGGGGGAAGAAAACTGGAGGTGAAGGCAAGACACCATGTATTGGAAGAAGAACGGAGATCACAATTAATGACTGACGTAAGAACGAATCCATAACTTTTCCCAGTGGTGATGATGGTGGGAGTCTCAGAGCAATTTAAAAGAAAACAAATACCAATTGGATTTGCTGGATTTGAAGAAGCTTTATTGGTGTGCTGTCATGGTTGGACACCACAGAAACTAGGCTATGAATATCTTAGGTCCAGGTTTCAACTCTGTTACAAAATTTATATCAAAATCAGAAAATAATCTGTTCACTGGACGTTTCCTAAGCAACTAAAGTCCTTTAGGACTTCTTCAACTCCTTTGAAGATTCAGGAGTCCCGGTACAGCTGTGACCTGCCTCCCTAATGGAGGAATGTGTATCTCAGCGCCCCCTAGTGACACTGTTTGATTACAGAAGTGTGTGCAGGAAAGAGAAGGTATAGCAATTCGCACATAATGATATAATTTAACACAGTAATGGACAATATGTAATAAACTTTCATGACCATGTCAGGTTAAAACAGTGCTAAATTTCTCCCAGATTATTTTGCAGTAGATAAAAAAATACAAAGCCTCAAAAACATGTATTTCCTCATCTGTGAGCATAATGGGAGAAAAATTGCCAGCAAAAAATGTTTATCAGGCTGCTGAAGAGTGCACCCAAGATATACTCTATTTTGGAATAAGGTGGTCCTTCCCACACATATGTAGTCAGAAGGAATCACATGGGTACAAGGGAGCTCCGGTGAATGTCCTGTGTTCTCTGTTTAGACACCTCTTAGACAAACAAGCCCACAGGAGTTATCTCCACCCTCCTTCAGCTTCTCTCCTCTTCTTCTCGCCCTGCCCACGCTCCATGGTGTCTCTGATGTCTACTATTGTGGTCCCTGCTGGTTTCTACTATGTTGTCATAGTTGTGTTTCAGGGTTCGCAAGATTGTAACTAATTAAAGGTCTGGTACTTAGGCACACAGTCTGTCTCTTTTAGCTAATAATGTACTCTCTGCCTTGGTCTCATTCAAAATTTCTTCTTTCATCTTCCAGCTCCAAATAGATTTAATAAATAGTCACTACATCTATAACAGTGATGAAAACTTCCATAAGAGGTGTGAAAAGTGAGTTGTGAAAATCTCAGAGAATCAGAACAATTTTCTTGGTGATGTAGAGCCTAACACTTTGAGTAAGCTGCTTACTTGTGTGGGTCACTGCCATGAAGGATAAAAAAGAAACAAAACAAAACAAAACAACAGCAACAAACTACCCTGATCACTTATTTCATAGCATTACATCCAAAGACAATTTAAAAGTATAAAAGATTCAGCCTGCCGGCATGTAAAAGATGAGTTCTGCATAACAGGATCATAAAATGGCCATCTCCTGAATTAGCAATTTAAGTCAGGAGGCAACAGTTGAAAATACCACGCCAGATCACAGGGACTGTCAGAGTGAGTAGATTTCCTGTCATATTCGGCAACAGCTGTGCCCGTATCAAGTTAGCCAAATCCAATTTCTGCCTTTCAAGGGCACGTGTGGGGGCCACCCACCCACCTTCTCTGTCTACGGGGAGAGTTTTGTGGACAGCATGCCTTCCCTCCCACCTTAAGTAAAAGTATGTAGTACCCACCTCATTGGAGCTACAGCTAGCCTTGAGCATTTGCCCATGCCCTAGGAACTTGTGTTTGCATCTCCTTCCGTGATGCAGTAGAAACATGCATGGGGTATCACACAGCAGCCTGTTGCCCCTGCTGTGGAAATATGAGTGGGAGACATCCACCGCAAATCCTCCAGAAAGGGAGCAGAGTTTTTATCCATTCTAGCCCCGCCTTGCCTTACCTCTTTGCCCCATCACCACTGCCTAACCTAAGACTTCACTTTCTCCTTCATGTTTAGACTTTTCAGACTTCAAAAGAATCTGTCACCCATCTTTCTAACACCCAGCCTTGCCTAGGAATTTTATCTTAATATCCATCACTCAGTGCTTCCAATTACAGCTGAAGTTCAATCCAGACTCCTTCATGGCTCCAAGCACTAACAGATCAATTAGTCAGACTCCCCTCACGTCAGGCTCATCCTTGTCAAAACAGCTTTATAGGCACGAGAGTAAGTAGGAACCTGGCTTTGAATTCTGTGATGAATGATACAACATCCAAGCCGGAGAAACAGCTTCTGAAGCCCTGGATCCTGGTCACCTATCAAATGCTTATAAAGAACCCTAGATCATCCTCTGTCAAATTATTTATAGGTGGCAAGAAATATTTCTAATTATATCCATTCACAGCCACAGTCAGTGAATATTGTGCAAAGAGATTGCCAAAAATGGTTTTGCCAAGTAGGTCCCCAGCTAGGACAGCTGAGGTGGCTGCTGTGTTTGCAGAACGGTCTCTATAAAAGTGGAGCTGGGGTGCCTCTGTCCTGTCCTTCCTCAAATCTTTAAAGGTATGTATGTGTGGCAGAACACATGGCTAGCTGTGCACCTCTGATGTGAGTGGGTTTCCATTGAAGGGAGATTGCTATTCCTTCCCAAGCTTTACTGTCAACATCCCTGAGAAAGACATTGCATACAGTATAGTTCTAGTATTTGTGATTAAATGGAAAAAAAAGAAAGAAAGAAAAGAAAATGCCAAGCATCTCTGTTTTTTCTTTCAACAGTACTTGACTGCCTCAAGCTTGCCTCCTTCTTCATCTGGTAACACAAGAGGTAAGAGAAATTTATTATTACCCTCCAAAGAACAAAGGGCTCTCTCTAGTGTTACATTTTAATGAGTGACTATTTATTTTCTAGTTTATTATTGGGCATAGGAGCAACTGGTCTTTCAAAACAGCTTCTCATAAAACTTTGACTTTTCAAGCCTTTACTCAAACAGAATTTTATGCAATTTCTTTTTTACATTTTGTTGGAACTTCATTAAGAAGGCAACCCTCATGAATATTGAATGTGACCTGCCGTACAGTTTAACCAATAAAAGAGGCTACATGGTAAAATACAAAAGTACTGTTCCAGAAGTCAAAATTTCCAGATGCCAATGCAGGCTTTTCACTGACTCCAGCTCCCGGGGTCAAGACTACTAGCTTTTCTGTGTCTTCAAACACATGTGTCGCAAGAGAATTAACACTAGACCTGGATTTAGATGGCCGAGCTCATAGCTCTCCCCTGTCACTTACCACCTTGGTGATCCTAGATGACCCTTTACCTTGCTGAACCTTAGTTTCCTCATCAGTGAAACCAGAAGGACAGATTCCAGGCAGCTGCTAACACCCCCTGGCTCTTGCTATCTAGAACCTAAGCCTGTGGTTGCCATGGTTGCCAAGGACTCTTCCACCAAATCAAAGCACTCAGTGGGTCCCCCATCGTATGCAAGTGCAGAGGTGTGATTAAGAATCATGGGAAGAACATATAGACTAAAGAAAACCTACTATGTATTAAAGAATTGATTTAAATGAGTTTATATTTAACATAATAGGTAATAACAATTTAGAAAAAAAGGTAGAGGATAGATTGCTTCCAAGGAAATAAATGTCACTGGTTGACACTGGAGGCAATTACTTCTGTGTGGACAGATCCCAGCACCACACACCAAATCAGAGGCTCCTTGAAGGCTGTGACAAAGGTGAAGGGGACCACTGAGACAGGAGTAGAGAGATGATGTCCTTTCAGGATCTGCTGCCTAGCAGCAACTGTTAAGGTACAGAGTGTAGCTGATTTTAAAGTGTTTCATGGAAAAACGCAAAAACAATGTCATAAAATAGCATTTGAAGAGACAAATACTAACATCCAATGTTTCAATATCTGTCCCTTGGAAACATGTCTTAGCTTCCATGTCTCACCATAAGCCTTTTACTGATTCTAAGTAAGCTACAACAGGTGGCAGGTTTCATATCTAACTCCAGATTGAGAAGATCACTGTGATAACAAGAGACCAAGACTCTTTCTGGAAAGTCTACAAAAGGCTAAGCTTGTTCTTGTCATCATTGACAAGCAACCAACATACTGTTCTCTGTACCATCCCCTCCTCCACTCCACAGAGGCTTTTACTCTGGCCAGACAAGAAATTGTATTTGACCAGGAATTGTCAGTTGATTAAAAAAAAAAAAATGTCAGTTAGTTTTGGCTTGAAACTTCATACTGGCTGTTAGTCTCAAGAGAGAAATTAGAAATGTGACGTTTTCGAAAAGAGGAGGTAGGAGAAAGAGAGAGATGTCATAAGCCTAACACAGTAAGAGCCAAGCTGGGATGCTGAAACCAGTGAAAACCCAGGGAAGCGCAGACTAATATGTGACCACCAGGGATTCTTATTAAAACCCAGGTGCCTGTTTTTCTCAAGTAATCCTTTGGAGTTATTTTTGCTTGGATAAGGGTGACAACTGATGCAGAGTTAAAAACTGACAGAAGGGACTTGATTTTGACCAGGAACAAGATAATCTGTTGTTATTTACAGCTTTCCTTGTGCTAATATTATATTAATAGCCATCATGTTTATTTTTTTCCTTTACTTACCTAGTAGTTGTCCGTTAACTAGGAGTTTGTATGTATTATATATTCAACCTGAATTTAGATTTTCTTCTTATATACAAACAATAATTTTTACACTTAGTTTTAATAGTTTATGATAGAGGACAATAGCTAAAAAAATTTTTTAAGACAGAATCTATTATGTAGCTCTGGCTTTCCTGGAATTATGTAGACCAGGCTGGTGTCAAGAGCTTGGCCTGCCTCTGCCTCCCAAGTGCTGGGGTTAAAGGTGTATGCCACCACACTCAGCAATATGTGGGTTTTTAAAAATTGATTCATTAACATGATAAGGTTAGAAAAAGTATTTTCCATTTCTTCATATCACCACAATGTCCAACAAACAAATGGAACAGGGGGGTAGGGAAAGGAAATGGGGTAAAAAAAAAAAAAAAGCCAAACAAACAAAACCCAAAAAGCACAGAAACAAAGATTCTGAACACTCTTGTAGCCTGACAAATGCAGTTGGATGGGTACCCATCTCTCCACATCTCTTGACTGTGGTTTACAATAGAGAAGAAAGAACAAAAGCTTAACTAAATGTCATGAAAATTAAACTGCCCACACAGGGCTATTAGGTCCCCTTGTCTTCAATTAGCTCCCCGGCACAGTCCACAGGAGGAAGAGAGTGAGTAAACAAAGCCTGTTAAAGTGAAACCTATGGGCCAGGGTTGTCTTTCATGTCCATTTCTTCCCCTAGGTGCACCTGGCCCTGAGCTGCCACCAATAGCCCGCAGCCATGAGTTCCGACGCCGAGATGGCTGTTTTCGGGGAGGCTGCTCCTTACCTCCGAAAGTCTGAAAAGGAGAGAATCGAGGCTCAGAACAAGCCTTTTGATGCCAAGTCATCCGTGTTTGTGGTGGATCCCAAGGAGTCCTATGTGAAAGCCACGGTGCAGAGCAGGGAAGGGGGGAAGGTGACAGCCAAGACCGAAGGTGGAGCTGTGAGTCAAACTGAGAGAGGAAAGGTGGGGAAGTACAGACGATCGTTTTCTGCTTCTAAGTTGGTATTAACTGGATTCTTCCACTCTTAACAGACTGTCACAGTCAAGGAAGATCAAGTCTTCTCCATGAACCCTCCCAAGTACGACAAGATCGAGGACATGGCCATGATGACCCACCTGCATGAGCCCGCTGTGCTGTACAACCTCAAAGAGCGTTATGCAGCCTGGATGATCTACGTGAGTGGCCCCTGTCGTGTCATCAAATACGTGTACTTTCTGCTGTTGAAATGCCTCAGTATGTCAGCACTGTAAATTATGGTGTCTTTGAAGATGCATGTGCAGAGAGAGCTCTCTGGTGAACTGCATTAGCTGGCTATCCAGCGTGTTGGTGCAGCATGGGCCAGCAGAGGGAAACAGCCAATGAATGAAACCTTCTGAGGACCAGCACTTTCTTAGTTACGCTCCCCTTGCTCACCCAGCATTGTTTCTTAGCTGGAGTAATGAGGTGATTGCTAATTGAGCAACTTTGTCTTTGTCCACAGACCTACTCGGGCCTCTTCTGCGTCACCGTCAATCCCTACAAGTGGCTGCCGGTGTACAACCCTGAGGTGGTGGCGGCCTACCGAGGCAAAAAGCGCCAGGAGGCCCCGCCCCACATCTTCTCCATCTCTGACAACGCCTACCAGTTCATGCTGACGGGTGAGTGTATCCATAATCACAGCCTCTACAAGTTCTAGAAAACACTTGAAGAGTCATAGCTGAGGCAACATATGGCCAGCACCTTGAGAATGAAACATTTTGCATACATGTGATAATCACAATGATAAAAGTGGAAAATTTGATTTAGACTATGATGCACCAATTCCAAAAGCATAGGGAAATTTGCTCATTTATCTATGCTAGAAATCTAAAATTGTTGATGCTAATTCCAGTTCAAAGCTAATCAAAGCTAGGTATCAAATCTATGTCTTAATTATACCTACTGTATCATCTCATTAAAAAAGTTAGCTTTGAAATTTCACAAGCACTAGAGGAAACGCAGCCTGAACATTCACAACATGAAATGATTTTGAACTATGAACCAGGTGAAGGAAGGAGACATGAAACTGTGAAGCCACCCACTTCTTGGCTGATTCTCATTGGTGAAAGAGCAAACGTGTGCATTCCATAATCCATAATCCTTCACATGAGTGATAACACCAGCACAACACAAGTGTGATAATTAGCACATCTTTTACACTTAGTTCTTAGGACTTGTGAAAAGAAGAGCACAAATTTAGTAGTGTCTGAGCTTTTGTTTATTTGCGTTGTCTGTGGTTTCTCTTCACAGATCGTGAGAACCAGTCCATCCTGATTACGTATGTAGATACCATGCCTTCTTTCTGCTGAATTTTGATTGCTAGGGCAGTGCCTCCTGTTTTATATTCTGATTTCTCATTTGGTCCTCATAGCGGAGAATCCGGGGCCGGGAAGACTGTGAACACGAAGCGTGTCATCCAGTACTTTGCAACAATTGCAGTCACTGGGGACAAGAAAAAGGAGGAGGCGACTTCTGGCAAAATGCAGGTGGGCATTACCATCTGAGGGAGGATGGGGGAAACCAGGCTTTTCCAAGTGTGACAAAACCATAGCAACCAGACGCCCTAAACCTCAGAAGGGCTTTGTGAGGAGGAGATGAACAAGGTGATATGTTAGCAAGTTCTAGGCCTGAGTTCCCACAGCCATTTCTTGGAAGCGAAAGTGGGGCCTTGAGAGGCACCGAAATCAAGCCATGTCACAGGCATGTCCCACTCACCCATGTGGGTTCCCTTCCTCTTTCTAAGGCCTTGCCTAGCTACAGGATGTGACCAAGGGAAAGAGAAGGACAGATAGGAAATTGTTTTAGTATGTACAACTCAGATAATCCAAGCTTTATCTTACTTTTCCATTTGTCTTAAGGGGACCCTTGAAGATCAAATCATCAGCGCCAACCCCCTGCTGGAGGCCTTTGGCAATGCCAAGACCGTGAGGAACGACAACTCCTCCCGCTTCGTAAGTCTCTTGGTCACCCTGTTCATGTGAGAACCATCTCACACTTCCATATACACTGTGTTAATATATTTTCCACTTATTCGGTCCATAGTTAATGAAATGGTTTCCAGCTTTTAATCAACCCTCCTTTGCCTTTTTAAGGGTAAATTCATCCGGATCCATTTCGGTGCCACAGGCAAACTGGCTTCTGCAGATATTGAAACCTGTGAGTTAATAAACACTGGTGACTGAGCATCTTTTCTTTGGGGGCACACATATTGGAAAAACCTTGCTCTTATTTCTGTTATGTGAATTTCAAAGCTTAATTTTCTACCTTTGGCCTTTTCATTTAAAAAATGTACTTGATATGCCTTTCCAGATCTGCTAGAGAAGTCTCGAGTCACCTTCCAGCTCAAGGCTGAAAGAAGTTACCACATCTTCTATCAAATCATGTCCAATAAGAAACCAGAGCTTATTGGTAAGGAGCATCTTGACTTGTTTCCACCAAGAAAGACAACATCCTGCCTATGATGTCCCTCTGAAGTGTGGGGATGACCAAAGTAACTCTGCCTGCTCTTTCCCATGTGTCCAGAGATGCTTCTGATCACCACCAACCCGTATGACTTCACTTATGTCAGTCAGGGTGAAATCACAGTGCCCAGCATTGATGACCAGGAAGAGCTGATGGCCACAGATGTAAGTAATAGGGAAGAGCCATGAGCTAGCAAAGACTTTTTCAGCATACAACACTCTCTTCACATCAGAGCAGAATGGACTAGCACAGAGAGTGGGCCAGACAATGATATTTTTCAGGCTTTCTTACACTTGGAAAAAAAAATCACAGAATATTGAAATGCCATCCTACACATGTGTTTACATTTCAAATATCTGCAATGTTAGGTACCTGGCATCCCTCACTGAACTGGATCTTTGTTACTCTTTATGGTGTTGGTCACTTTTTCCTCAATACTTGAACCCCTTTATGATTTCTTTTTTACTTTATGACAGCCCCTGTACCCAGGATTCTTAGAAAAGCTATGATAGTTTGCCACTTTTTATAACAGAACATGAAATTTTCAAGTTCTTTATGGTTAGGTATAAAGGCAAACTTTGTTTTGAATAAATGCCTACAGACTAACGGGATAGCCCTGCCATTATTAATCATTAGGAAAAATGAGTTGTCTACCTCATAAACCACTCTTTGGATATTCTGTGAACTTTCAAGTGTAGTTTTGAAACTATGGACTTTTCCCTTCTCTGCCTCTTTTCTTTAAAGATTATCATGTTTTGAGCTTGTTTTCTTTACACATAAATTTGATATATAAATACATAAATTTAGATTTCTGCATAATCTTTAATTATTGTTAACTTTAATATTTTCAACACTGATAACTCAATCCCACCAAGACAGAGTTGAAGAGTCCTTAAAAAATACTTTTTTCTTAGAGAAAGTTAATAATCTATGTGTATGCCTTTATCTTATAGATATAGATTTTATTCACTGTAACATATTGTTATGCTCATATTTCCAAAAACAACATGGAATTTAGACATATCCCATTGTCTAGTCTGGAAGGTTTTTAAAAATGTAGCAACCTCACTCGAGGACCTTATTAAGAATATGTAGTTCCAGGACTGGGTAGCCTCAGTGAGCTAGGACCAGAAGAAAGGAGGAAGTCTTAGGAAAGACACACTTTCATGTGTCTACACTGATGCTTGCCACATCAATGTTTAGCATGGGTAACTAAGAAAAAAAACAAAATCCAATGGGGGGTGGTGGTGCAGAAAGCATTTCAACAAAATAAGAAATTTATATTCATAAATGTCTCTTCCCTGAATGACTAGTGAATGGTCAGTAAAGTTCATGCCCAGGCACCCCAAGGCCAGCCAAGCTGTGACCTGATATCAGAGAAAAGTGGGAGCCATTGCTCTTCTCATAACTCTTCCCACTGGACTGTCCATGTCAACTGAGGTGGGAGGGCAGGCTGAGGCTGTACATTAAGATAGAGCGACGTGGGGTGGGGGGGGAAGAAATTATCTGGGAGACTAGAGACAAGAAAATGTGTGGATAACTCACATGCTGTCCTTAGTGCCCATACTACTCAAATGATGTGTCTGTGTGGATCAGAGGGGAAGAACCCAACTTCTAAGCCATCAAAACATTAGTCAGATATATGGCAGAGTATGGTTGGGAAGCAGGGAGCCAGGCCCTAGTGTCCGGAGGAAGCTGGCCGCTGTGATAGTTGTTGCTGATTCAATTCTTTCAACAGACTGCTGTGGACATCCTGGGATTCAGTGCAGATGAAAAGGTGGCCATTTACAAGCTCACAGGCGCTGTGATGCATTATGGGAATATGAAATTCAAGCAAAAGCAAAGGGAAGAGCAAGCTGAGCCGGATGGCACCGAAGGTACCACCCTTGTTGTCACCTTCCACCTGATGACACTGTTGACATAAGCCTTTGCAGAAGCAGGGACCTATTTGTGTTGTCTTTCCAATGAAAGATAGACGCTTCAGGGAGAGGAGATAACACGTTGATACATTGATATTTTACATAATTGAGAAAATTTACAGAAGCTTTATTATTTCTGCCCATTCCACGGTTCTGTTTTACTCATGGTGTGTGTGTGTGTGTGTGTGTGTGTGTGTGTGTGTGTGTGTGTGTGTGTGTGTGTGTGTTATGGTGCTGGGACTGAACCCAGGGCCTTGTCCTGCACTGCACTACATCTTCACCTCTCTTCATTCTTCAATCACATTTTATAAGAAAATACTTGCTTCTTGATGAAAGCACATTTTATTCTGGTGAATAATTAAGAATTTCCTTTCTACCACTGGGTTAGGGTTTCTCAAATTATTATCTGTGGTGTACTTTTGCTGTATTTTAAGTACCACACACAGCATGGTCTCCGCCAAGCTCCAACTTATCATTCTAAGAACAATTAAAGTGAGTGTGAAGAGTGGCGGTGCTTTTCAAACACAAACAAGTGGACAGAATTCTCAACATTTGTACCTGTTTGTGTAAACCATTGCCACCAGCAGCATCATTTGCAATGAAATTGTGTAAGTCACCGCCGGTTCCACTGTTTTGCTTCTTTCTCGCAGTTGCCGACAAGGCCGCCTATCTGACAAGTCTGAACTCTGCTGACCTGCTCAAAGCCCTCTGCTACCCCAGGGTCAAGGTTGGCAATGAGTATGTCACCAAAGGCCAGACGGTGCAGCAGGTAAGTGTGATTTCAGCCCCCTGATTCACTTGAAGACTCAAAAGATCATCACTGTATCCAACTCAAACAACTAAGCCAACACTTTTCCTGAAGGTGTACAACTCTGTGGGTGCCTTGGCCAAGGCCATATATGAGAAGATGTTCCTGTGGATGGTCACCCGCATCAACCAGCAGCTGGACACCAAGCAGCCCAGGCAGTACTTCATTGGGGTCTTGGACATCGCTGGCTTTGAGATTTTTGATGTGAGTAATGAACTGATTAGCAAACACACATTGGCAGTCACTTGACTGATCTTGTTGGAGACCTGGAAATACTTTTCCCAAAATACAAAATATGATTGACAAAAAGTACAAATGTCTGCTGAAGTGGATCATTGGAGGGATCTGAACACAAGTCAAGGGTGTGAATAGGAAAAGAGAGAATGCTACATTTTCAGGACTAGAGTCTCAAAGGATGGTCGTGAAAGCTTGTTCAAAACTGATCTTGGATTCAAGCACATGAGGATAGAAATGCATGCTTAGGTCACCCTCAATTACTATTTCAAAGATCTCCTATTTAACAGCATTTTGCCCAATATGTAAGATTTCATATAGTTCCTTGGAAAATATTTGAGGCCTTAACTCTTGATTTAGAATTATAACACCCTTTAAGAGATGATCTGAAGGTATAAATCTACAATATAATAACCCAAAATGTCTCAAAATTTGAAGAAAATGTATTAGCTGTGTTATAGATACAAATGCAGAATTTGTGACCAATTTCTTATGTTTATTTCTTCTCATAGTTCAATACCTTGGAGCAGCTGTGTATCAACTTCACCAATGAGAAACTGCAACAGTTTTTCAACCACCACATGTTCGTGCTGGAGCAGGAGGAGTACAAGAAGGAAGGCATTGATTGGGAGTTCATTGACTTTGGGATGGACCTGGCTGCCTGCATCGAGCTCATTGAGAAGGTGTGTGTGACTTTTCAAACTTTGAAACAGAAACAACTTGTCTCTCTTCCCATGTTTACTTACAACCCCAGTTCTCAAAGAGTAATCAGTGACATCTCATGACATGCCTGTGTGCTCTGATGAGTTCTCAGGTATATCATAGGTGATCTGTTACTAAGAAATAAAGTAAAGCAGTTTCTAGAAAATAGCTATAACACAAAATACACATAAAAAACACAAAGAGCCTCTCTCTCTCTCTCTCTCTCTCTCTCTCTCTCTCTCTCTCTCTCTCTCTCTCGTTTTTTCAATACAGGGTTTCTCTGTGTACCCCTGGCTGTTCTAGAACTCTGTCTGTAGACCAGGCTGGTATCTAACTCACAAACATCTGCCTGCCTCTGCCTCCTGAGTGTTGGGATTAAAGGCATGCGCCATCACTGCCCAGCCGATTCACATTTTCAACTCTTATAATTTTATGCTTTCTCAGTTTTTTAAAGACATATGGTATCACAATGTAACCCTTGCTGGCTTTGGAACTCACTATGTAAATTTAGGCCAATCTTGAACTGAGAGATTCTCCTCCTCCATCTGTCTTCTGAGTGCTAGGATTAAAGGCATGTACCATGGGCTTCTTTCTTCCTCAATTTTATTCCTATGTGATTTCATTGGCATGGAAGAAAGGGATGAAGTACATCTAGTCCTTTGAATAGTCAATTAATCTTGGCATGGTACATTGCATATGTATCCTCCCTTGTGTACTGTATAACAAGACAGTGCAAAGTAAGATGCTTAAGGTTGGACAGTTAATTGTTGAATTCATCAATTCATTCCTTTCATGATTACTACCAAGTAAATACCTAAGCTTCTATTTGACTTTACCCTGGGAATGAACTCTGAATTCCCCCTTAGTAATTAAGGAAATTAGTAATTAAGGAAATCAATCTAATTAGGTTAGAGCAACAGATGTATCATATTTAGATAGAAATCATTAAGCAATTTAAACATTCAAAACTGTTGGGATCTTGTGACTGGAGAGATGGCTCAGTGGTTAAGAGCGTGTGTTGCTTTATCACAAAGTCTGGAGTTTTGATTCCAGCACCCACATCCAGTGGCTCACAAACACCTGTAACCCCACCACCAAGGGATCCTACATCCTTTTCTGGCCTCCACAGGCCTCCAAACATATACAAGCATGTGCATATTCTCTCTGTCTCTCTGTCTCTCTGTCTCTCTCTCTCTCTCTCTCTCTCTCTGTCTCTCTCTCTCTCTCTCTCTCTCTCTCTCTCTCACACACACACACACACACACACACACACACACACACACACAAACACACACTTGGATCTTGTCATGGTACCAAGAAAAAACATAGAGCTAGGCAGTGGTGGTGAACGCCCTTAACCTCAGCACTCAGGAGCCAGAAGCAGGTAGATTGCTATGAGTCTGAGGCTACAGAGTGAGTTCCAGGAAAGGTGCAAAGCTACACAGAGAAACCCTGTCTCAAAAAAACCTAAAAAAAAAGAAAGAAAGAACCTATGTGAAATCTCTTGAAGCAATGATAAAGTAGAAATAAAATGCAATTGCCAGGTGGGAAAATTTGAAATACTCAGATCAAAATTCATAAAAATATGAAAAAAGAACAGAAAAAAAACTAGGATGTACAACTTAAGAAAATACGTTATTTTGGTGATGTAATAGTTCCACTACTTATCAAAACTATATAGTCCCTAGAATAAGTATTTATTTCCTTCACTAATATTTCAACTTCTATCAGAATGACTTTTGAGCAGGAATTTGTGAATTTGTATAATCACCAATGCTGAATTTGCTTTCAATCTTTCATATCAAATTTGTCTCAGAAAAGTCAAACTGCTTCTTGAGAAAAACCAATGGATTGCCAATGCTTAACTCCATAGAGATGAGGGGGGTGGGAGAAGCAGGGCTGAAAGTATAAAGAGTTTTCATGAGACAACAGGAGATGCACTTTCCTCTTGATGAAGTTTCATTTTTGGTCATTGGAATATAGTCTCTCCTTTTCACCTCTTTTCCATGTCTAGAGTTATGGTGAAGGATGCTATACTTCGAGAAAGAAGTATTCAGAGCATATATGAGTATATACAGCCATAGGATAAAAATTGAGCTTTGAGATGGTAATTTTAGGATTTAATTTTACTCACTGAACACAACATTTGCCAGATGGTACAGATGAACTTTTAAACTAAGTCTTTCAGCGGCATACCCTGCAGTCTCCAGATGATGACTGTCATATTTTGTTAGAAGAGGGGAGTACTAACGTAGGCTCTCATCTGCTTAATACATACTTCCAAGTTCTTCTTTTGAAATGCCTTCTTTTCAGGTTTTCACTAATCACACAAACTACTTGGGCACAGTTTTCTAAAGGACTCATCGCTATCTTCTCCCTTTTTAATACTTAGCCAATGGGCATCTTCTCCATCCTGGAAGAGGAGTGCATGTTCCCCAAGGCAACAGACACTTCCTTCAAGAACAAGCTCTATGAACAGCATCTTGGAAAGTCCAACAACTTCCAGAAGCCCAAGCCCGCCAAAGGCAAGGCTGAAGCCCACTTCTCACTGGTGCACTATGCAGGCACTGTGGACTACAACATTATTGGCTGGCTGGACAAGAACAAGGACCCCCTGAATGAGACCGTGGTGGGGCTGTACCAGAAATCTGGCTTAAAGACTCTGGCTTTCCTATTTTCTGGGGGACAGGCTGCTGAAGCAGGTAATTTTTGATAGTATCAATTTGTTCTAAGCATCACACTATAGAAATGTACCATCTGTCAGAGTCAATATAGATCAGTAGTTCTCACCCTGTGGGTTGCGACCCCTTGGGTGGAGGGCTCAAATGAACATTTCACATGGGTCACTTAAGACCATCACAGTATATATATATTTACATTACAATTCATAAAAGTAGAAAATTTTTGCCTATGAAGTAGCAATGAAAATTATTTTATCGTGGGGAGTCAACAAAACATGAAGAACTGTATTAAAGGGTCAAAGTATTAGAAAATTGAAAAGTACTGATATAAGTGTTGCAAAATCTACTGTGAGACTTCAGACTAATGTGAATGAAATGAAAGAAAATGTATTAACAATTGTGGTACACAAGCATCAGGAATTGTTTGGTCCACAGCCTTGTTTATCAATGAGAAAGTAAATTTAGAAGGTTCAGTGATATGCTGATGATTGTACCAGCCACTTTTCCACATCAATAATACTGCTTCCATCAAGAGTCTTGGAGATAAGAAAACCCTTTACCAGGGCCACAGCACTAGGGTAACTGAATGAGATTGTATTTCCTTCCTAAGTATCTGAAGTACAGATGTACAAGTAACAACACGGGAACATAGAAAAAATAGATATTACGAGTCCTTGCTGATGAGCCAAGCTCAACTTCCTAGAATCAAGCATCCAACTCTACCTGTTCTAGGGGATGTGTGCACTGGCAGGACCTTACTCTTCTGTCTTCTTGGTGGAACCTGCAGAAAGCAGACACTGCTGATCTGGATGGAGTCAGGGAGTCCTATCACCTACCCATATCTTCCAACTTCTGCACAATTCTTTGCTCCTCATGGGTATCTATAACCATGCAGTGACTACTGTATCTTCATCTAGAATTGAGATAGATGAGCTATGGATGGAAGAAAGGGAAGGAGTACCACAGGCTCTTGAGGAAACGTGTCCATCGTGACGCTGGTGCACATAAGAAGACTCAAAGGCTGCAGCTAGTAATCTCCCTTTTTCCTTTCTGTTTTTCAGAGGGTGGCGGTGGTGGAAAGAAAGGTGGTAAGAAGAAGGGTTCATCTTTCCAGACGGTGTCAGCTCTCTTCAGGGTACAGTATATATAATCTTACATGCAGAAGATAATTAAACTGTTCTTAATGAGAGGTTTTAAAGGATGCTTATGGTAAATGTGGAAAAAGTAGTATTGTGTTTTTTAAAAATCTGAAAAATACTTCAGGAAAATCTTAACAAAAACAAGGCATACCATATCTCTTTTACAGCAAAGCCTATTATTATAAATGAGGTATTTCCCCAAGCTTCAAATACACATGATCTGGTAGAAGAGAGATTTTACATAAAATCAAGCCCTCTTTAAAAAGCACCCACCCATGTTCAATGACATCAATTCCATATGTTCAAAGTCTCAAGACAAAACTTTTATGATTGGCATGATTTGAGAAAAACAAACTGAAATTGACTACTTTTGTATGATCAGGAATGTTCTAGAAATCCACCTTCCAGACCTAGGATTTCTCTTTGTCATCATGACTTGAGACAGCTCGTTAGAATGTGATAGAGGAAATATACAGCTACAAGTTATTCTAAATCTCTCCATGCGGTTTTATAGGAGAATTTAAATAAGCTGATGACTAACTTGAAGAGCACCCACCCCCACTTTGTCCGCTGCCTCATTCCCAATGAAACTAAGACTCCTGGTAAGATATTTCTCATGCACAGAGCAACCTCAGTGTGGCTTCTCTTTAGATGGCTGTAAGATGTGTTCCCCTTTCCAGGTGCCATGGAGCACGAACTGGTCCTGCACCAGCTCAGGTGTAACGGGGTGCTGGAAGGCATCCGCATCTGCCGGAAGGGATTCCCCAGCAGGATCCTCTATGCAGACTTCAAGCAGAGGTTTGTCCCACATCTTCCAATGTTTTCTATAGAGCAGTGTTAAATTTTAAATGCCATTTGGTTTGCCATTATTTGATTGATTAATCTTTTCAATAGTAGCTACTGCTTATTTCCTGGTGAAGAAAAATCATGTTTTAAATATGCTTTTCACTTTGACAGATACAAAGTTCTGAATGCAAGTGCTATCCCAGAAGGTCAATTCATTGACAGCAAGAAGGCCTCTGAGAAGCTTCTGGGTTCTATTGACATCGACCACACCCAGTACAAATTTGGTCACACTAAGGTACCATCAAGTCCAAATTGCTGACATAAATTTAGCACTTTTAGAGTTTCCGCGTGAGTGGAAATAACAAATCTAACTGTCCTCTGCCAAGGTTTTCTTTAAAGCTGGCCTGTTGGGAACTCTAGAGGAGATGCGAGATGACAAGTTGGCTCAGCTCATCACCCGCACTCAAGCCATGTGCAGAGGGTATTTGATGAGGGTGGAGTTCAAGAAGATGATGGAGAGGAGGTGAGCATGTTTGCCTTTTCCGCCACTGTCGTCACTGAACTCAGCGCATTTGTGATGGTCACTTTACACCCACTTTTTGCCCATTTGTATCTGTTTCTCTCCTTCCACAGAGAGTCCATCTTCTGCATCCAGTACAATGTCCGTGCCTTCATGAATGTGAAGCACTGGCCCTGGATGAAGCTGTATTTCAAGATCAAGCCTCTCCTGAAGAGTGCAGAGACAGAGAAGGAGATGGCCAACATGAAGGAGGATTTTGAGAAGGCCAAGGAGGATCTGGCTAAGTCAGAGGCGAAAAGGAAAGAGCTAGAAGAAAAGATGGTGGCTCTGATGCAAGAAAAAAATGACCTGCAGCTCCAGGTTCAAGCTGTAAGTGCCATGCATTGCACAGAGCCCTTTCATATTACCTATTCAGGATGTGACCGGAATTCCAGGCTTCAGAGTAAACGATGTGTATGCAAGAATCTGCTGTATATATGCAGGTTTCCTGCCTTTCAAAAACACTAAGATTCAGACCCAAAGAAACAACAACTGCAAAGCCACACCCATGATGTTTATGTTCATGTGTGCATCCTACACAGGCACATCTATGATGCTTATGTTTATATGTGCATACCACCACACACACATCCATGATGCCTAAGTTCATATGTGCATCCTACACACACACACACACACACACACACACACACACACACACACACACACAATAAGCTTGTGTTCATATGTGTATCCTACACACACATTCATGATGCTTATGTTCATATGTGCTTTCTACACAGTCTGGTCACTAGTGAATAAAGTCATGAAAATATCTCTAGGCATTTTCCTTTCTGTATGGAGCACCCTCTTATATTAGAATATTCTCTTTCATAAATATTGTTGAAATTTAACTAAAAAAGTACATTGTTTTTATCAGAGCAGAAAAAGGCTAATTTAAGGCCTTAAATGAATGTGGAAAAAAAAACTGAACCCAAGAATTAGTAAATTACTTTTCCAAGGGACTGAGGGCTAGTAGATCATATATTTTTGCAACAAAGCTATCTTTTCCTGATTTTTTCTTCCACACATGGATATTTAGAGAGAATGTGTTACTCTACTTGATCAAAGATAAAGATATTTGCATTTTGTCCATTTAATTCTTTAAAAGTTGGCAATTTAATGGTCTATCCATTGACCAACTGGGAGTCATCCATTCCCAACTTTTAACACATGAGTGTGGGTTTGAAGATAGAGCCCATACAAATGAAAATGCACTATTCCTCCCCTTAGGAAGCAGATGGCTTGGCAGATGCTGAGGAAAGGTGTGACCAGCTGATCAAAACGAAAATCCAGCTTGAAGCCAAAATCAAAGAGCTAACTGAGAGAGCTGAGGATGAGGAGGAGATCAACGCTGAGCTGACGGCCAAGAAGAGGAAGCTGGAGGATGAGTGTTCAGAGCTGAAGAAAGACATTGACGACCTTGAGCTGACACTGGCCAAGGTTGAGAAGGAGAAGCATGCTACAGAGAACAAGGTACAATTATTATTCACTTTAAAGCATTTACAAGTGTTCATTTAGTGCTGAACCTTAAATCTTAAAAATTACTGAAGGTGAAAGGAAAAAGTCACAATCATGACATCTTTTTGCGTTCACCTTGATTTTCCATCATATTCAGCCACATGGCCTACATTGGTTTCTGACTGCTGTCAGGATGATGTTGTCCTAAGACCCTGCATTGTCATGCATCGTTGTCAAGATGGCATGTTTTCATCAGCCTTCCTACCTTCTGTTCAAATCTAAAGGTGAAAAACCTCACAGAGGAGATGGCAGGCCTGGATGAAAATATCGCCAAGCTGACCAAGGAGAAGAAGGCCCTCCAAGAGGCCCACCAGCAGACCCTGGATGACCTGCAGGCAGAAGAGGACAAAGTCAACACCCTGACCAAAGCCAAAACCAAGCTTGAACAGCAAGTGGATGATGTGAGTATGAAAAACATCTTCTTCTTTAGAAGGAATGAAATAAACAATGATGAAATGAAGCTATTGGTGTTGTCCATGAGCCTTGAAAGTCAGGCTTTGAGACTTCATACTTCTGTT
Organism: Onychomys torridus; assembly: GCF_903995425.1. Taxonomy (NCBI): domain Eukaryota; kingdom Metazoa; phylum Chordata; class Mammalia; order Rodentia; family Cricetidae; genus Onychomys; species Onychomys torridus. Next base: position 55,481,403 of record NC_050450.1, read on the forward strand.
CTCTTATAAGTTTTTTTCTTGAGTTTCTGGCTAACAGCGTATGGTTCAACGCTTGAGAAACTAAACAAAATCCATTATAATTTAGCTTGAAGGATCACTGGAACAGGAAAAGAAGCTTCGGATGGACTTAGAAAGAGCCAAGAGGAAACTGGAGGGAGACCTAAAATTGGCCCAAGAATCCACAATGGACATAGAAAATGATAAACAGCAACTTGATGAGAAACTCAAAAAGTAAGTGTGATGGAATTCACCTCTGGCTTCTCACTGTGTCAGTGCAGATGAAACACGTGTTAGTGTTTCCCAATTATTACCTCATGACACTTGGGATAAAATAAACAATGACAACTTTGATTTTCTTATTTAATTAGAATGGCACATTGTGGCTTGTAAAACATGTACTGCTCTCTTTCTTTAAGGCCACCAGTATGAAAAAGTTCAATTATACATAGATGGGGCTGTGGGAAGAATTGACCATAAGCTAATAATGTGTTGCTGTTAAACTAGGAAAGAGTTTGAAATGAGCAATCTGCAGAGCAAGATTGAAGATGAGCAGGCCCTTGGCATGCAGCTGCAGAAGAAAATCAAGGAGTTGCAAGTAAGTAAATGGCTTCCATCAGTCTAACTCATCAGGAAAAAAAATGACTGACCCAAGAAGCTGAGTCTGTACTTTCCACCACCCCCAGGCCCGCATTGAAGAGCTGGAGGAGGAAATCGAGGCAGAGAGGGCCTCCAGAGCTAAAGCAGAGAAGCAGCGCTCTGACCTCTCCCGGGAACTGGAGGAGATCAGTGAGAGGCTGGAAGAAGCTGGTGGAGCCACTTCAGCCCAGATCGAGATGAACAAGAAGAGAGAGGCTGAGTTCCAGAAGATGCGCAGGGACCTGGAGGAGGCCACCCTGCAGCACGAGGCCACAGCAGCTGCTCTTCGGAAGAAGCATGCTGACAGTGTTGCTGAACTTGGGGAGCAGATTGACAACCTGCAGCGTGTCAAGCAGAAGCTGGAGAAGGAGAAGAGCGAGCTGAAGATGGAGATCGATGACCTCGCCAGTAACATGGAGACTGTCTCCAAAGCCAAGGTCTTTCCTAACTTCTTATCTTTATCTGAAATACTTGAATGTGACTATATACTGTATGTGACTCTAGCTAGTCACACTGCATGCCATCTGAGATTTTCTGATTGACATCACTGTATTGAATAGAATCCCTCAAGTTTATACATCTTATTTTTTAAAACCCCCTTAAACTTCGTTGCTATGGCCACCACAGTAGTAATGCAATGACAAGGAAGAGTCCCCCCTCCATGATATGGGCCATAAATGATGCTCATGTTTCCCCAAAGAGAAGAGAAGAATTCCATATTCATTCAATCAGTCACCTATGCTCCTCCACTGCTTCCCAAGCACTGTGCGAGGCTTTGACAGCAACATAAATAATACTCTGTGCCTGTCATACATAGTTACCGACCTTTAAATCTCAGCCTTCTGAGTAGAAATGTGTTATCCTGTCTTATTTTCTACTTCCCACCTCAGGGGAACCTTGAGAAGATGTGCCGCACCCTGGAGGATCAGCTGAGCGAAGTGAAAACGAAGGAAGAGGAACAGCAGCGCCTGATCAATGAGCTGTCAACCCAGAAGGCACGCTTGCACACAGAGTCAGGTCAGTCTGTGAGCATCACTACCTTTGGAACAACCAAGCATGGAAGAAGCATGGGTCACACTTTGTCCAGCATGTGCACATTTATGATTTCTTGCTCCTTCACCTTTAGAGTATATGATGGTTACAAAGCAATGATGCTAAGCTATCCCTGAGGGCAGGGGGAGATTAATCTTTTGGGTTTAGAAGAGTTTTGTTACCTCAATCCTAAAATACCAAAGAAAGCAGTGCACTCCCACGCTGGAGACATTGTTTGCGTTATGTGAGATAGGAGGGTCCAATGCTGTTGTTCCACTGCACTCTTTGCTGAGACAAAAGAATTCAATCATTCATGTTTTCTCTCTCAGGTGAGTTTTCCCGACAGCTGGATGAGAAAGATGCTATGGTGTCTCAGCTCTCCCGAGGCAAACAAGCATTTACACAACAGATTGAGGAACTGAAGAGGCAGCTAGAAGAGGAATCAAAGGTGAGAATCCTCAGCTGATACTTTCATTCACGGAACTGGGCAACCTGACACACTACTGAACTTCACAGAGAGACTATCAGTGATCAGAACACAAATTCACACCATATAATTTTGGGTTACATAGGCCAAGAATGCACTGGCTCACGCCCTGCAGTCAGCCCGCCATGACTGTGACCTGCTTCGGGAACAGTATGAGGAGGAGCAGGAAGCTAAGGCCGAGCTGCAGAGGGCCATGTCCAAGGCCAACAGTGAAGTGGCCCAGTGGAGGACCAAATATGAGACGGATGCTATCCAGCGCACAGAGGAGCTAGAGGAGGCCAAGTATGGGTTTCAATGAGTTAAACAGAAAGAAAACAAAAAGAAGGAAAACTAGGAAAGACTATTCATGCCACAATGAATGATCAAATAATTTCACAATTTCCATATCTATACAGTTAAGAGGACCATCTGAACAATGTCTAGGATCCCATTCAATTGTAACATTCTTGAGGAAATGTATCCTCTACTGAGTTGTCTGGGTTAACTCAGCTTCAGAGCCCTCCCCTTTCCTCCTTCTCTCTGGTTTTGTAGATATGTTTGATAACATTTGAAATGAAGAGGAACTCACCAGGGAAATCAGAACTCAGAAAGAGATAAAATGGGCTCTAAGAAGTAATTCTGGGAAAACCTGTGGGCATACAGAAATAAAAGATCTCAGGGGAAAATAGACTTTCCTAATCAGCGGCTAGGCAGAGTTCATTGTGGTAACTGATTCTTCTCTTGGTCACTCACACTGACCAACTCCTCAGGAAGAAGCTGGCTCAGCGTCTGCAAGATGCAGAGGAGCACGTGGAAGCTGTGAATTCCAAATGTGCTTCTCTTGAAAAGACGAAGCAGCGGCTCCAGAATGAAGTGGAGGACCTCATGATTGACGTGGAGAGGTCTAACGCTGCCTGCGCGGCACTTGATAAGAAGCAAAGGAACTTTGACAAGGTAGCCCACATGATCCATAAAGTGTCCCTCTTGGGGGAAAGAGGCGTTATACCCGGGTTCAGAGTTTAACTAATGATGTCCTTCCAGGTTCTAGCAGAATGGAAACAGAAATATGAGGAAACTCAGGCTGAGCTTGAAGCCTCCCAGAAGGAGTCCCGTTCTCTCAGCACCGAGCTGTTCAAGGTCAAGAACGCCTATGAGGAGTCTCTGGATCAACTCGAGACTCTGAAGAGAGAAAACAAGAATCTGCAGCGTGAGTCTCAACTTTTCTAATCCTACTCAGCCCTGACTGGACCCTCCCATGTTGCCACCATCCCAACCACTTCCTCTCATCTCTTTTTCCACAGAGGAGATTTCTGACCTGACTGAGCAGATCGCAGAGGGAGGGAAGCATATCCATGAACTGGAGAAAATAAAGAAACAAATTGATCAGGAAAAGAGTGAATTGCAGGCATCCCTAGAGGAAGCAGAGGTACACATGTTGTTTGTGCAGCTGTCCATTATAAACAAAACAAAAAGAGAATGGCAACTGAGGTCTACCGTTTTGTAAGCTTTAGGGGGACAATGCATGCCATTGAGGAAAAACCTGACATATCTGTCTTGCAAATGTAGAATCAATGATCTAAGCTGAGATGTGTGAAAGTTTGGGGAGGAGGGCTAAATGCCATAGTAAGGTCACCAAAATGTCGCTTTTATTAAGGCATCTCTTGAACATGAAGAGGGCAAAATTCTACGCATCCAGCTTGAGTTGAATCAGGTGAAATCTGAGATTGACCGCAAAATTGCTGAAAAAGATGAAGAGATAGATCAGCTGAAGAGAAACCACCTCAGAGTCGTGGAGTCCATGCAGAGTACCCTGGACGCGGAGATCAGGAGCAGGAATGATGCCCTCAGGATTAAGAAGAAGATGGAGGGAGACCTCAACGAGATGGAAATCCAGCTGAACCATGCCAACCGCCAGGCTGCGGAGGCAATCAGGAACCTCCGGAACACACAAGGAATGCTGAAGGTGCGTGTTACTGTAGAGCTCAAGTCTCAGGATTTTAGGAAAATTATAGAATCGTCAAAGGAATGTGGTAGCAAGATTTTTTTTTTTAATGTGTCTTGAAAGAGAGCTAAGTTTCATCTGAAAGGTCCAAGAGAGACTTTGCTTTGTCATCTCAGACAAAATGAGTGGTGACTATGTGGAGAAAGAGTGCTGAAAGAGTTCAGCCTTCCAAGTGCGAAGACTGTAGGCATGACCCACCAAATCCAGATCCTGGATTTCCCTTCCTAAATATGTAAAATAACGTACTCAGGTTAGCTGATTTTTAAGGATTCCTGACACAGAGTTTCACAGATTTATCCATGATTGTCTTTTTATGATTTGGGATCTGAAATAAAACATTATGTGCTTTTACGTTGATGGATTGCACCAGGGTTCCAGGACTATATCCATACCGGCACTTGTAGATGTTCCTGTTTAATTAGACTCTGAGTTCGTAAGATTCAGGTGTGAGCCTGATGGTCAATTTGAGTCCACATTCACTGGGACACAAGTAAGAGTTTCTCCAATTTCTTGCAGGACACTCAGCTGCATTTGGATGATGCTCTCCGAGGCCAGGATGACCTTAAAGAGCAGCTGGCCATGGTTGAGCGCAGAGCGAACCTGATGCAGGCTGAGATCGAGGAGCTGCGGGCATCCTTGGAACAGACAGAGAGGAGCAGGAGAGTGGCAGAGCAAGAGCTCCTGGATGCCAGTGAGCGTGTGCAGCTCCTGCACACTCAGGTGAGGTTCAGGACCAGGCTTATCAAAGGCACTCCCTGAAGCTAAGGGCAGCCTGAGGGGATGTTCACAAGATGTACATGTAATGTAGGCAGGGAAACCTTCTCAGGGTTTTGGGAAATGCACGGAAGGATCTAAGTATGTACCGAGACATAGACAGTTTGCAAGTCCATTTGTGGGCTGGTGTAGATGCGGACGAGAAAGGATCTGGAGTTTAAAACTTATATAAAGAAGCACAGAAGACCACCCATGAGGAGATAAGCATACAACACTGGTGGCCATCTTGTCTTTTGAAACTCTACACAGCAAATAATTAGGCAAAAAAAAGTAAAAATAATAAGTCATCATGATATTTATTATCATGTGCGAACCTAAAATTAACCTCACAGGATATATAAAGAGCTCTTCGGTTCAAATCCATGGAGCCATCATTAGCGCTAGTTAGCACTTGTGTTCTACGCTGCATTTGTCAAGGAAATGGTGGTACAGCCTTGCAATGATCATATGAAACATTCACTGCCTCAGAAAGACAGTCACAAAACAGGAAAAGAATACAGCAAATTAAGGTGAAGAATCCCCTAGCTTTTTTTTCTGTAAAAAAGTATACAAGAAACATTCAAAAGCATAAGTAAAAGTGTTATTAATGGTTGTCTCTGGTTACGGAGCATGTATTATTTTTTGTCTTATGCTAATTTGCATGCCCTCTATTTTTTAAATAATAAACCTATGTAACATAATATTTTGTACATTGTAATATATAAAATCACCAATTATGGAAATGTTCAAATCAATATTGTAATTTTTTAATCAATTAATATATAATACTTTTCTTACTAATTATGAATATCTAGAATTGACTGACTATTTCAAATACTGTTAACTTTCCAAAAACATGGGGATTCATTCTTGGTCCATTGTTTGTTCTAATAAAGATGCTATTTATGAACTTATAACATAGAACCAACCAATATGGATGAACAGCTAAAATTAATGAGCTATTTTTCATCAGCTGTGTGGTACACAGCATTCTAAAGCAGGATGGTTTTATTTTGTGTTTACAAGCATCCGCGAATAACAAGTAAATACCTTTGGCACTAGAGATTAAATTTTACATTGAATCATTTATGTTTTATGATCAGGGATATAGGTAGAAAAAGCCACAAGCTTAGAAATAACTTCTGATTTTATTTTTATTCTGAACATTTTTAATTATCAACAATTTAGGACTTAATAGACTAGCTATAAATGTAATTAAATGTAGTTTTCTTATTTTTTTTTTTAATTTGCAACAGAATACCAGCCTCATCAACACCAAGAAGAAGCTGGAGACAGACATTTCCCAGATCCAGGGAGAGATGGAGGACATCGTCCAGGAAGCCCGCAATGCAGAAGAGAAGGCCAAGAAAGCCATCACTGATGTGAGCAGAGGGCAGATGGAGATGACAAATCTGAATCCTGCCAGGCCTTGCCAGCCCTTAACCAACTCTGTCTTATCACTCACCAGGCTGCCATGATGGCAGAGGAACTGAAGAAGGAGCAGGACACCAGCGCCCATCTAGAGCGGATGAAGAAGAACATGGAGCAGACGGTGAAGGACCTGCAGCACCGTCTAGATGAGGCTGAGCAGCTGGCGCTGAAGGGCGGCAAGAAGCAGATCCAGAAACTGGAGGCCAGGGTGGGTGTCCCCGTGTTCTTTCAGCTGGGCCTGTGAGTGTGAAGAGTTTCAGGCAAACTGTTAACAGTGCTTTTCTCTTCCAGGTGAGGGAGCTCGAAAATGAGGTTGAAAATGAACAGAAGCGCAACATTGAAGCTGTCAAGGGTCTTCGCAAGCACGAGAGGAGAGTGAAGGAACTAACTTACCAGGTGACTGGCCTGCCCTTCTCCACAAGGCCTGCAGCCTTTGAGAAAATATAGTAGGGTAGCATCAGCTAACGACACCCTCTGCTTGCTGTGTCTTTCAGACCGAGGAGGACCGTAAGAACGTGCTCAGGCTGCAGGACTTGGTGGACAAGCTGCAGACAAAAGTGAAAGCCTACAAGAGACAAGCTGAGGAAGCCGTGAGTATCTCCTTAGAAAAAGGATGCTCCAGAACCATGTCCGGTTCTGGGAAGCTCCCAAGTCCCTCACATCCAAGGGGTTTTCTCCTAAGGCAGTGTTCAAACCAGGAGCCCAAACTGAGGTGGGAAAATGAGTATTTATTTAGAAAACAAAAATTTTGCTAAAAAGTATTAGAGCTTTAGACATTCTAGTTCATTTCTCGGAGACTGCATCAAGTAAGGTTTCAAATGAGTCAACACAGAAATGTTTCTCCACTGCACTGCACTCACTATCTAGAACACTCTAAGTTCCCAGCATTCATAGGGACTATGCAGATGAGGGTCTGAATTATTCTAAGCCTTACTTAACATTAGGATTAAATCCAGCTCTGAACTTAAAAAAAAAAAAATTCTTTCTCATTCTGAAAGTTCTCAATTCTTCCTTGGGGCTCTCTGTCTCCAATATCACTACTGTATCTTCTCTTTAAAGTTTGCTTTTCAGAAACAAGATTAACTCAGATTGCTGTTTCTTTGGCCTCTGTGTAGTCACTGTAGCATCCTCAGTTTGCTGGGAAAAGAGTCAAGTGAAAGAGACTGGGGGCAGGGTGCAAGAACACTCATTCATGTAGTCAAATCCGTGAGATCTTCTTCCTCCAAATAAGAATGCCACCAATTGACAGGACCTTTTACTTTCTCACTTATGAAGCAAATCCTGTAGCTTCTTTTAGCAACAATTAATTGCAATTAGCAAGCAGAAAATGCCAAATCTTGTTCTCTCCAATGCATTCCCATTCACAGGAGGAACAATCCAATGTCAACCTGGCCAAGTTCCGCAAGATCCAGCACGAGCTGGAGGAAGCCGAGGAGCGGGCTGACATTGCCGAGTCCCAGGTCAACAAGCTGCGGGTGAAGAGCCGGGAGGTTCACACCAAAGTCATCAGTGAAGAATAATTCATTCTTCTGTTGAAAGGTGACAGAAGAAATCACAAAATGTGACATTCTTTGTCACTATCCTGTATATCAACTAAATAAAACCTGCAGATAATTTTGCAATCTAAAAGCTCATTTGTCTTTTAATTAGAAGATTCATGATGCTTTGGGGACCAATTTATTTCTTAAACATTGGTTGAGTACCTACTATGAGCAGGGACATGACTAGCACTCAACTAACTTTACTGAGCACTGAGTACATGTCTGGTACTAAAATGGTCACCAAGGAAATATTATTATCCCTGTCTTTGAGGAACTCAGTTGAGGGGGTGGGGGACAAAGACTTCAGACAGATGTGGAAGGGTGTACTCTGACCAAAGACTAAAGATAATGCATGGCAAGGATATAAAGTGATACCTAGGGGTCCAGGGAGACTTCTCAAAGGAGACTGTGAGCTCCTTCCTCAGAGACAAGCAGCCAGTTATCAGGTAATAAGGGAAAGGAGATGGCCACTGTGAGAGAAAGCAAGTATGAGATTCCACAGTCATTTTACCACAGACATCATGAGCAAAAGGCAGCAGATGAAACCAGACACAAGAAGGGAGAACCTGACAGTGAAGGGTATGTATAGTCCTCATATAGTACTGAAGGATTAGGGTATGCATCAATGTGCTCTGAGTTCACAAGGAAGACAGTTGGCCAACTCTGGTAAGGGTGCCAGGGGAGGAATGAGTAGGCTAGGAAAGACTGGAGTCTGTGAAGGCTGTTCAGGAAGCATGGTCCTGACTCAAGGCAGTGGTGGTGGGATGAACAAGAAAGCAGAGGGAATACAGGGTTCTCATGCTGGCCCAGATGAAGTAGGGAAGCATGACAGAGATCAGTTTTGTGATGGTCAAGAAAGCAGAGGAAATGCAGGTTTCTCATGCTGGCATAGACCAAGTAGGGAAGCATGAAAGAGGTCAATTTCGTGATGTTCAAAACATCAGGTTACTTTTTTGTTATCCATTTTCCTTCATTTCAGGAAAAATCGTTTTCCTTGGAACCCTTTCCCCCTCCAAGAAGAACTGCTAGAACACTTAGGAGAAGTCTCATGGCCTTTCTATAGAACTTGATTTTCCTTAATAGCTTACACATTTTAAGGAGGAAGGAGAAAAGGAATTCATTTTATAATGTCAAAAAAGAGAACATTTTATCATAGCCATTGTTTGAGTGATTTTTTTTCTTTTATACTTTCTTGAAACTTCAAATTTTGATTTTATTGGGTGGATGTTGAAAAAATAAGGCAGTAAAAGGCTGTTTTCTCTTTTTCCTAGTGGCAGACATCCCTTTCTAATGAGGAGGCCACTTTGAGAAACTGTCTTCCCTTGCCTGAGAAACCTAATTAGTAATGAGGAGCTTGCTTCACCAGCAGGGAATTTTAAAAGCCTAGAAAATAATTATGAGGAATATCTCACCTCAGCTGTGATGAAGACTAATGAAGTATCCTGTATAGAGGAGGCATTTATTATCAAATTTTAATTAAGCTCTATAGAGTTAACCTGTTGACCCCCACAGCACTAGGCAACTGCCATATTATCCTGTCTCCCAACTACCTAAGTGATCACTTAAGTAGAGTTAAGAGTGGGTTCTGTTATATGTAGGTCAATTTTTCTGCCTCATCATCTTAAAAGCAGGAAGATTAGAGATCACAGTTATTCTGGTTAACATTCTTCTTCATTCTCCTCACAGATTAGGTGGGTTTCAGCCTCCATTCTGTATCTACTAGAATAAAGCTACACCTTATCATCTTATCATCTGCTCATGATACTCTTCACCTTTTCTTTCATTGCTCTGGGGCATTATGCACTATCTATACCTTCCTGAACCAAGACAGGGTGCAGGCCAAGAGCAGGCTGCATTGAAATTTCAATATATACAAATGTTCTCATTACAATTAACACTTCATCTGAAGTGGCTGGCAAACCAACTAAGAAGATCCTGGGGCTAGAGCGATGCTCAGAGCATGCACTGCTCTTGCAGAGGACCTGAGTTCAGTTCCCTTCACTCATGTCGGCAGCTCACAATGGCCTGAAACTCCAGGAGAATCTGGTGCCTCTATCTTGACTTCCACACTTCTTATTTCCTTGATTTGCTTTTTTCTGTCCTGCTACAAGATTAATTACTCATCTGTCTCCTGCTAAAATATAAGCTCCACGATGACAGACAATGCATTTGGCTTATTGTTGAGTCTGTGGTAAGTCAGGCATTGCCTGGCCCATAACAAATGCTTAAGAAATGCTTACAGAGTGAATGAAAAAGGTTAGTAAGAATTTTCTCTGTATAGTGTGCAGTGCTACCATGTACCAACTATGAATGAACCTAAAAGCAGTGGATATTTTAACTGTCTCTCATACATTGAGTAAGGAAAACTTGCCCTTCTGAGGAGATGCAACAGTTTATTTCTTTACCTTTTTTTCCGGATAAGTACAACTAACACCCCCAGATACTCCACTTCACACTAACATAGGAGGCTCTGCCAGACGGAGTGAAGATGGAGTATGAAAGTCCTTAGGTTCTTGGATTGGCACAATGGTGAGGTCTGTGGCTTTTCTGCATTTCATCACATGCCTAGACTTGGTGTTAAGGGAGCAGACAACCAATAGGTACTGAAAAAAAGGGGTAAAGGAAGAAAGGGGGGTGAATAAGGCCCAACAGAAGCCATTTTCTCTAGGTAGAGAACAAAGAAATGGGCAGCCTAGCAAAGTAAAAAAAGCTTTTTAGCCAAGAACTGTTCTACACCAACCAAATGAAACAAAAGCACGCTTCCACCCATTCCCAGCAAAAGATCAATGTAAAGCCTATATTTCACCTTTTTGGGATTGGAACAAGGTATTTCTATACTAGTGGAGTGCTGTCAAAGGAGGCCAATGGGGAAGATGGGATTCATCCCAGCTGGTTAGCAACAGGTCACATGACATCACTAGCAACAACCCTGTAACTCTTCCTGCCTACCACCTGAGAGCAATAAGCTTCTGACCTCCTGTTGGAGTACTATTATGATGATTGTTTTAGCTCTCCCCAGCAGTAAGAAAACTACCCATGTCCAAAGGAAGTGGGTGGACCCCTCTGTGTCAACAGAAGGGAATGGGGACTTGTACCTCTGCCCTGGGAGCAGCCAGGGGCACCACCTTCCTTCTTTCACAACAGAAATGTTGCAAAGATCTAGCTTAAAGTTTAAATAAGATCCAGAGTCCAATAGCATAGTGAAAAACTCACCAGTTTTAACAGGAATCAACCACCATACCAGGAAAATCTCACACTGAATGGAGAAAAGGTAACTCACATTTGCAAAATAAAGACTGCATAAGGGCTAAGGGAGATGACTCATGGAGAAAAGGGCACTTGCTGTGTAAGTTCAAATCCCCAGCACCCATGTAAAAAGCATGACTGTGTATGTCACCTCAGTACTCTGTGAGTCAGAGACAGGAAACTCACAGAGGCTTCCTGGCCCCCAATCTAGCTCCAGATTCAGTGAGATACTCTTGTTTCTGAAGAATAAGGCAGAAATTGACAAAGTAGGCATTTTCCCCTGGCCTCCACAAATGTGAATATCCCCACCTCACATTTTCCCTCCTACATCCACGCCAAAAGACTATATGGATACTTACTTCCTCTTTCTTACCTAATTAAAAAAATGTAATAGAATATGCATGTAATGTATTATTAGGACTGCAATCATAGATGGATATCATAAACACATGCAACATAAACAAACTTAATGCATTCGGCAACATATCACAAAGGTGGCTTATGGGAGCAAAGCTGTGTTGAGCCTGGAGATGAACTCAGAGAGTAAAATAACAATTCTGACAATGTATTTCTGAGTTTGTAACATTAAGAGATATATTACATATAAAATAAAATGACAAACCAGAGGAAAGGGAACAAAACAGTATGAGTGATACTCTTAAATATCATTATAAGAACTGAACTAATAAAAACCTAAAGCCAATCAGTTAAGGCACATATGATAAACCATAGAGCAATCATTAACATATAACTCAAAGAATAAAATAGTCATTAAATAAGTTAAAATATTATATTACAAACTATAGATGTAGCTCAGTGATAGAGTACTTTCCTCCTTGGGCAGGATCCTTGTTTAATTCACAACACCATGCAAAAATTATATTAGAAAACAGTGCAAGAGAAAGCAAAAGAAAAGAGAAGAACAGAAGTATCATGAGGCACTCAAGAAAAAAAGCATCTAAATAACATATTAAATGTGGATGAATTAAATAATCAATTAAAAGATAGAGGTTGTCTAGCTGGATTTAAAAAACATGATCCAAGCAAAGGTCATTTGTACCCACCAAAATACAAGCAATTGAACAGAAAAGAATGGGGAAATATACATATTATAAACAATGACCACAAAATAAATGAAAAATAGCTCTGTGGATAGATGACAAAATAGCCTTTAAAATTTATGTACTATAAGAAATAAAGATGGAAATAAAAAAGAAATAAAGGTGGACATTTTTTAATAACATGATAAATTTGTCACTGCACATCAAGGCACATACTGACAGAAATAAACACTAAAGAAACAATAAACGCAACAAAATAGAGAGCTTGGAAATATATCTGATACTAATGCAGTCGAATGAAAATGACATTTTACTAAATTCCTAATTCAACTCACTCTAGAAAGAAAAATCTTTGCAAAAAAATTACTGAATCAATTGTATATGTATGTGGGAAAATAAATATAATTGACTATGTCAAGACAAATAGTAGGTTTCACGAAAATCTTAAAAAGACAAACCTCCTAGAAGAACCACAAATGCACATTTCTGTGATGACAGGCAAAAGCTCCAAAATAACACACTCTACACAAATATGAAATATAAAAATATGACTAATTAAAGCTACCTCTGGGCTGGAGCTCAGTGGTGGAGCCCTTTCCCAGTGTGTTCTCATCCAGGTACTGTTGGGAGAACAAAAATGGCAGGCCACAGGCAGGGAGAAAGTACATGCTGTACATGCATTCAACCCATGACTGGCAGATAAAGAATCCATAGAAAACAACTAAAAGAACACAATCCAACAAAACTGAGCAAAAGAGACAATTCATGAAGAAGATATTGTAAGGTCTAATAACTATTATAAGACATTCAGTATCATCAGTCCAGGGAAACAAAATCCCAAGGAGATTCCATCAGGAACCTGCAGGAATGATTAATTTACAAAGACTAACCCTGGAAGATGCTGGACTGGCTTCCAAGCTTCTACACCCCACAGACACTGCTTGCTAGGAGAGTGGAAAACTTCATTTTCAAAAAAGAAAGTTTGCTTATTTCTCACAAATGTACTCCTAGCTCTTTTATCTATAGATTCCACTTCTTTTTATTTAAGCAACAGAAATGAAAGATAACTTCACAGAAAGGTAATAGAAATATTCATCAGCAAGAGGATGTATGAAGACGCTCATCATGGGGGTACATGAACATGGTCCCAGCTACTGGGGAGATTAAGATCACTTAAGTCCACAACTCCTGCGTCCTGAATTCAAGTCTATCACGGGCAACACAACAGTCAGACTGCTCACAGCTAAAACAAAACAAGCAAACAACAAACTCAAAGTGAGACAGAAGAGATGACAAGATATTGTATACCCTCACAATGGAATACTACTCACCAACAAAAAAACCAAACTAATAGTACATCCAAGAACACACATGAATCTAAGTAACACCTGTGCCAAAGAGGCATTTGAAAAGCGAGTTGTTTCCTTTAGTTGCAGACAAGATAATTTCCCATTTCTACCTCAGAACACGTACAGATGTCTGAAATGGTTGTAAGCCCTCTACTTTTACTCACTGGATGGAGAAAAACAGAGGAACTCTTGGGGCAGAGGGAATCTTAGGAATTGCAAGCTGATGTCTGGTAGTGCCTCTCAAAGCCTCAGGATCATTAGAGACAGTAACTTGACGCTTACCCTGGGCTTAATTGTAAGTGGATACTAGCAAGAATAGCAAGGACAGGGATGTGCGCCAGACCTTGGAAGAGTTTCTAACTTAAAATAAAAAAGCTTCCACAAAGGACCCATGGAGAAGTTATTTGTGTATTGGAGATGGTCTAGAAAGACAACAACAATTATTCGGTAACAAAACACATCCCGGCATGTTGTTTTCTTGTTGAGATCCATTAGAACTCCTTCATGGTTTATGACAATTTACACAGCTCTTAGTTTTCAGTACTGTAGCTCAGAGAATCAGTGGAAAATGTGGGGTGACGGTCCAAATCTCAGATTAAAATGAGTGTCAAGTTCCAACCACTGACCACATCATCAGCGCCATCACTTAACAGGTGGTCACCTAATTAAACTTACAAAGTCACTGAAGAGATATTTGTCTCCCAAAGTTTGTTGTTTAGAAGAAACGCTAAGTGTACAGCCTTAATCACAATGTCCTTTCATGGGAGCGAATGAGAAGTAAAATTATGTAACTTTTAGATTTCAAAGATGCAGTTGCTCTGGAAGTCTTATTCCACCTTTATCTCCAGCAGATGAGAACTTCCACCCCTCCACATGACACCATTTGCTACTTTTCCTTATTTTGTTTTGTCAACCTGATTGGTAAAACACACTCATGCTCTAGCATTTGATCTCGCATGTCTCGAGGTTGAGTATGTTTTAATTTACCAGTCATTAGCTTCTCCTGTTCAGAAAACCATCTTTTCTATCCTATACCTCTGCTCCCTATTTACATGGGTCTCCCTTTCTTCTTGACTTGTCTCTGAATGTGAGTGCACACATATTCCGTCTGATAAACATCACCAATAGTTTCCCCTAGGATGCCATTTATCTTTCAATTTGTTGATGGCCTTTTTTTTTTTTTTTTACTCAGTGAAAAGTTTTAGTTTTTGAGAGTGTTAGTTTTATAAATTGAAGCTACTTTTGCCCTATTAAAGACCTTGCTGAGCTGGGCATGCAGCGCAGTGGTGATAGCTTGCCTACCATGTGAAAAGTTATAGTTGCATCCTTATCCCTGAAGGAAAGGCTGTCTTTCCTCTCAAGACATAAGCTCCATCTCCTCATCTGCTCTGACCATTTTTCTCTTTGTTTTCAGGTCTAAGAGTTCAAATCCTTTATAACTGACTTTTAGAAACAGTAACAAGCAAGGAAGAAACTATTTTCCTTTGAGTGGTAAATCTCAACCTTGCTCACTAAATTGTCTCTCTTTCCCCCTAGTGACACAAATTGCCACTTTTGTCACATACTAATTTATCATACATACAAGAAACCATGTTCTAATTATCAACCTGCCTTCATAGCAACTTCATACTGTTTAAACCTCACATTTAAAAAGAAATCTGTTTTGACATGGCAAAATCTTATTCTTGGAAACTTGTTTTCTTTTTGGGAAGTTCACCATTGCAGTTTTCCATCCAGAAAAATCTCTACTTTTTGTCTATTACTTCCAGGTCTGTTCTCTTTCCATGGGAAGTATTTCCTTTGACCCAAGGAAATTTCTTTTGTCTTCAAGCAGAACCTATTCAAGTAGTTTCTAAAAATCTAGAACTATTTTTATTTCTCTAGTGGAGAGGTCAGTCAAGCCTACACCCTAAATATTGAATCTCTCTCTTCTTGCCCCCCAAAATCTTATGGCTTAGCTTGGGTCCTCAGCTCTTTGCCTAAAACAGCACAGCTGCTTAAGTGGGTCCTCCATCTCTGTTTCAGCCCTCTGATCCCTCTTCCGTGCTGTTAGCACGACTGTGCCTGAAACAAATCTTAAGTCAGTTCCTTATTTAAAACATGGCACCAATAATCCATTGTCCACAGAACACAGCCCCTCCTTTACATGATTCTAAACACACTATTTAGTAAGTACAATCAACACTGCCAAGTACTATTTAAAGTACTTTGTGTGTGTGACTAAATAAATTAATAATGAAATGGGGTAGAAAAGCAAAACAAATCCTTCTTTAAAAGATAAACAGGCTCAGGTTTAGAGAGGTTAGGTGGCCCAAATAACATCATAGAAAATGATACCTTTCAGTTACATTGATTTTTAGCCAACCACTGGACACAACATAAAAGGCACTCAAGCCAGCTTGATTTCCAAAACTTACCTACTACTGGGATCTCATGATGGATTTTCCAAATCACAGCTTGGTTATTTCATTTCTTTATTTTTGAGATAGGGTCTCACTGTGTAGGCCTAGGTGACTTGGAACTCTCCATGTAGACCAGGCTGGCCTCAAACTCATAGATACCCACCTGGCTCTGCCTCCCAAGTGCTGGGATTAAAGGGGAATGTCACCATACCTAGCAGTTTTTATTTTTATCATCACATATTAATTATGCAAAGTTAGGTATTTTGTTATGATCCAACCATACTGGCTGGTTGGATTCTTAAAAGTTAGATTCAAGATAAAATAACTCGGAAAGGTTGAAAATACAGGTTAAGGAGACAAAAAAAAAAAAACAAAAACCCAAAACTGTTTGTATATGTGCTAGCCAAGTGTAAAGGCAAAGAAAGCACTATTGACACTAGAGGAAATAGAATTCCAGGCAAAACAAGTACAAAGCAAATACAGTCCATACTTGAGTTGTAAATGACTCAGTCTACCAGGCAGAGATAACAAGCAGAAATTTCTACAAGGTTAACATATCTTTGAACTAAACAAACCAATCTAATACCTGAAACTAACATGGAGGATTTTAAACTTATGTCCACTAGAAAATAACAGACCAGCTACTCCCAAATTAAGACATGTATACTTTCAGTAACACAAGTAACAATTTAAAAAGTAAATTTGGGTGGGGACTTGAGAGGTGGTTCAGCTGTTAATCGTACTTGTTGCTCTTCCAGAGGAGTAGAGTTCAGAACATGTCAGTCAGGCAGCTGGCTCTCATCCACCTGCAACTGCTGCTTTGGGGTCACCAACGCCCTCTACTGAACCCCACAGGCACCCTTGTGCAGACTCTCACAAACAGAATAAATCTTTTCAAAAGTTAAATATAAATCTTCATCACACTAATAAGGGAAATTAAATGCTCTCTACATATCTACACACATAATTTCACTGGGAACGATGCTGACCCTATGAAAGGATGTGAGAATTAGTTCTTGAAAGAATAAAAATAATCTCGGATATTGTAATAGTTTGCCTTATGCCCTATTTCCAAAGCTCCACTAACTGGAAAATTTTATTATTTAGCATTTAATTTCTCTCTACCAATATAATTTAAATTTAAATGAATATAATTAAATCTTAACCCTTAGTATTTCATTTCTTTTTGTAGACAGAAATTAAACTTAATTAAAGCTAATTAGATTTTAATTATTTTTTGTTAATTTAATTAGGTTATTTTCTTCTTAGTGGATAATAAGAAAAAAATTAAAGCACCATCTAAAGTTCTCACAAAATATTATTCATATGTCTGCAGTATGGGGGAGAATATGTGTGTTGTTTATTTACCTACAACACTTCTTGAAAGACACAAGATCTGATACCCATCCTGTACTTCCGAGGACTGAGTACCAGGAAAGCTCAAGGCTAGTGTCCACTGTGTATTCTGTGCTTCCGGAATTTTAACATATATTCATATATTCACACAGATCATTAGGACCAGGTAGTTGGCTCTGTGGTTAAAGTGCTGAGGCCCCTGTTATATTCTCAGCAACCACAGAGTGGCTCAGAACCACATGAAATGCCAGTTCCAGGGGACCAGGCACACACATAGTGCACAGACATACATTGCAGGCAAATCAGATGCTTATAAAATTAATAAATCTAGAAAATTAAAGAAGCAGATCATGTATGTCTTGAAATAAGATAACACACATGAAACACTTCAGCAGTTGCCAAGACATATCAGCTGATGGAGGATGGACATTTCAACAAACAGCACCAACCGTTAGAGATCACCTATTAAATAGACTAAGCTGTCATCCCATAAGCAGAAATTAACTCGAAAAAGGATGCAGTTATAAATGAAAGAACTTTAAGTATAAAACAGCTGGAAGAAAGACCTTTATGACTTTACATTACATAAATTTGGAAGATCTGGCTCCAGAAATATGGCATATAAAAGAAAATATTGACAAGTTGAGCTTCTTTGAAAAACTGTCATTATTAACTTGAAAATTAAAAGATTTCCACAGATAGGAAAGAAATAGTTATTAATCATCTGTCTGGTAAATGACTCATAGATAAAGCACATCTAAAGAACTAGCAATTGATACAATAAGAATATGACAGGCTAAATATTTAGAGCTTGTAAATGCACATATATGTATAATAGGTAAATGGGAACATGATAAAAAAAAGTTCAAACCATGGTCCATTCAGGAAATGCAGATCTGAACCACAGTGAGAGAGCACTTTACATTCACTAGGTTGGACACAATCAAAGGAAACACAGCAGAAGAAGAAGTGACAGGGAATGAAATCAGAACCCTTGTTCACTGCAGGTTCCCCTGGAACTGGCGTGTCAGGGGGTTCTAAGTCACTACGTGGGTGCTGAGAATTCAACAGGGTCCTCCACTGGAGCAGTCAGTACTTTAACCACTGAGCCAGGTCCTTGGTCCTAATGATCTGGGAGTTGTCAATAATCCTTGACAAATCCACAGCCACTGTGGGAAAAGAAACGGAAGCAAATGTCCACCCAGCAATTTGTAGTATAGTCACAGTGGTGGGAGGAGTCCACACAGGCGAGGTGTGGCTCTTCTGTACAGTGGCCTACTATCCAGCAACAAAGAGAGATGCGCTGTGAGTACATGGAAGAGCATGGACAGAAGAGCCAGACACAAACAGCTCCACTGGAGAATCCCATTTATGTGAAATTTCCAGAAAAGGCCAAACTGTACAGACAAATCGTTGATTAAGGGTTGAAGATCTCAAATTAGCACTGGGAACTTCTAAAGGACAGGGCTTTAATATTGTTGCCGGAGGGGATACAACTGTGTAAGTCTACTACATTCTGTGTATTTTTACAACAGATCACATTCACTGCATACAAAAGTTCACTAAGGATATCAAGGAGGTGGACCTCAACTAATTCTAAACACTATTTGTCACATAAAAATAAAAGCAAATAAATTAAATAAAATTGAAGTTCTGGCAAAAAAACAAAACAAAACAAAAAAAACCCCTAATAACCAAAAACGCATCCACAGTTGAATGAACAAATAATAGTATGTATCATATAATACTGTAGAGAAATGCAAGCAAAATATAGTTACATTTAATTTTATGGGAAAATCTTATAATAATTATTAGAGGCAAAATAATAAAGAGGAACTAGAGAGATGGCTCAGCAGCTAAGGGCACTTCCTGCCTTTCCAGAGGACCTGGGTTCAGTTCCTAGAACTCACAATGTCAGGTTCACCATTGCCTGTAACTCTGGCTCCAGGAACTCAGCACCTTCTAGTCTCCATGGGTATTTCACTCCCATGGTGCACATTCACATGGACACACACTGATGCACATAAATAAAAATACCTTTTTAAAAAAGTATAAAGATGGCAGTAGTCCTATGCCACATTTTATGCGAATAAAATAATTAAATATGAGAACTTGGTGTCTGACTCTGTTCCCCTTTGAGGCTCATCTACATTACAGCGCCTACTGTTACTCCATCCCTTTCCACAGAACTAACATCCCATCAAACACACATACCAGAATTTGCTTATGTACCTGCTAGGTGATGGGCATTTGATCAATTCCGCTGTGGGCCATGATAGATAGTGTTTTTATGGTCTTCAGTCACAAACTTTTGTATGAACTTGTATTCAAGGGCAAAAAAGATGGTTCAGAAGTTAAGAGCATGTACTTTTCTTAAGAAGAAACTGAGTTTAGTTCCCAGAAACAACACTGGGGAACTCATAACTGTCTGTAATTTCCAGGCCCAGGACAACCAACATCCTCTTCTGGCTCCCTTGGGTACCCTGTACTCACATGCTCACATAGACAGAGACACAAACACACATATCCGTATAATTTAAAATAAAATAAATATTTAAAAACATTCATCCAATTTTCTTAGATGAATACCTAGAAGTGGATTATTTAATTTATTTTGTTATTAAAATTATACATTTATAAAATATACATTTATCAAGATACATTATTTCACATGAAAATTTACAACTATTATTATGTCGATCAAAAATAAAACTTGTAAAATAAAATATTTTATAAAAATGAAGGCAAGAGCAGTATATGTCACAAGTTTGAAGAATAGACAATACAATACCATAGTACTACAACAATGTATTTTAATAATACTCAACATTTTTCTTAATGTCACAAAGAATGCAATAAGAGAAAGGGGAAATAACCTAAATTAAGAGAGGAAGAAAACACAAAATTGTGATGATTTGTACAGGATGCACCAATATTCCAAAAGAATAATTTTTAAAAAATGTTGTAGCTGATTAAGGAGCAAAGCCAGGCTTATGCCCATAATCCCAGCATTCAGGAGGTGGAGGCAGGAGGACTCAAGGCCAGCCTTGGCTACAATCAACACTGAGGACAGCCTGGTCCACAAGCCATCCTGTCATAAAACCAACCAATCAAACAAAGAAGCCATAGGGGACTCAGCAAGGGGTGTAAAAGATACAGAAGCAGGACAGAAGGAATTAATGGACTTTCTGGAACAGTCCAGCTCAGGAATATCAAGGCTGAGCTCTCTGAAATTCTCTCCACCCTTCTTTCAGTACTGTCCCCACACATTTGCCCGTGCTCTACACAGGAAACAGGAGGATGGGAAAGGACAAGGTGCTACATGGAGTCAGCCCTCTCTTTATAAAAAGCCATTCCAGAAGCCCCATGAAGCAACTTCTGTCGGCATCTTATTACCCCAAACAGTGTCACCGGCCTACCCTGTGTGCAAAAGATTCTGAAACACATACTTTAGTTGGGCAAACTGCTCCCACAAACAAAACTCTAGTTCCGAGTGTGCAAACATGTCTGACATGTTAGTAGTCAACAAGCAAAAAATATACTAGGAAAAACAGACCTAGTCAACAGCAACAAATTATCAAACATATCTAAGACCTGGAAAAGAACTAGAGGAGAGATGTAAAGTTTTGGAGAAAACAGAAAATATGTCACACTCGGGGAAGGAAGTCCACTCTTGCCCAGTGAACTTACTAAATCAACTTAATCCAAATAAAAATCCAGCAGGATTTTTTCACATCTGAAAAACTGATTCTAAAGCTCATATATAGACTTTAAAAGCCACCAAAATGGCATTAAAATAAATAAAGAAGAAAAAAAAAATTGTCCCAGTAGATGTCAAAGTCTGTGCTATTTGCATGGAACTATGGGAGAAAGTATGGAACCCCTCAGATGTGTGAGTGCACACACATACACGCTACAAAATTAAGATTTTCTTAATATCATTAGTTTGAAAATATAAAATAATGTATGTATGATTCCGAGTCCCAGAGTTTTAGAAATTCTTTTATAATACATACAAAAGAGCACAGACATAAAGGAAATCTTTTCATGACTTTGCCTAAAAATTTAGGTCTTTTGGAAGATCTAAATTCTAGAAGTTGGAGATGTTCCAGCAGAGTTAAGACCATTATTAGACCACAAGAAATTGTCCATATCTTGAAAAAGCAAATTGTATCGCAAATATATGAAATCCTACCCAGATTTTACAGTAACATCAAAATAATACAGTAATCAGGGTGGATGATGCTACAAATGAAACAGAGTAGACCATGAACTACCAATCAGAAATACAATGGGTTCATTAGACTGACATACTTCGGGGCATTATGAAGTGTTTCCATATTGTTTATGTACAAATGAGAGAAATGAACCAAGATCAGAAAAAAAAAGCAAGCTGGCAAATACATAAGCTGTGATGTTACCTAAAGTTCATTTTAAACATTTATAGCACCCATTTTTTTATGAGCCTATTTTCTTAGGCCAATTTTACTAATTTATTTTTTCCTAGGAAATCCATAAGAAAATATACCCCCAAAAGTCTGGGCTATTACAAACCAAACTAGAATTGAGAGAAGGGAATTATCAAAAGGGATATTTAGCCTAGTCTATAAGATGATGATTTTCACGTCATTAAGATACACAAGGCTACAGAATTGCATACACTTAGTAAAGCTCTTGGAACTTTAACTCTACCACATCCTCTCATTCATGGTGACTAGGTGAAGATGTGCATGCATAAATATAACAAAGGACGTGAACTCTGTTGTGAAGTTTAAAAAAAATAATAATTATCACCTATAAAGGGTAAGCTAGACCATATGTAAATTATAACTCAATATAGATGACTTCAAAAAGAAAGACTTTAATTTTAAAAGCATTAGCCATAAAATAATTTCTTTTAAAAATAAGGATGTGAATTATATGAATAGCATGAAAATCAGCTATACTAATGTTAAGGCAGGTTGTAAGACATAAGTGTATATAAAGTATGGCCCCACTTACATTCCCCCATCTTATCTCTGCAGACTGGAGTCTAGCTGCATTTTCTCTTTTCTTTCCTATCTTTTTCCCTATGATGAAGGCATTAACTTCTAATAATAGTTCCTCTGCATGCTGGCTGGGTGGCCATTGGCCCAATGGTGGAGACTCAGCATAAAGGCTCTTCTTGATTTGGCTCTGCTGCCCAAGTCAGACTCCAAGGATGAGCCCTGGCGATGACCCAAGGGAATGCTGTGTGGGGGCTCCTGTGGGAACAAATAAGGAAAGTGCGTTGCTGGGCATCTGATCGTTTGGCAGCACAGGACGGGCGTGCGTGACAGTTTGCCAAATTGAATACAACTCTTAAGAACTAACTTATGAGATGTCCCACCAGGCACTGTCCAAGATTCCCCTCCCAGCACACTAGAAAGCATTCTCAGAGGGCAGAATGGTCCTTGTCAAATTATTTATAGGAGATTGGTTCACATACTCTGAATGATATGAATATTTCTAATTATATCCGAACATGCCAAATGTCACTACAAACTACGCCGAGGGTTCCTGTTGCCAAATGCCTTGTCCTGACAAAGGGGAGGTAGCTGCAGCATCAGCACTTTAGTTCCTATATAAGCGGGGCTGCCCCTCAAGCCTTATCTCCTCCAAGAGCCCAGAGGTAAGTGATGGGAGACCTGGGACACTAAGGACCCTGGAGGCAAACAGCAAGGACCCTGTGGCTTGGGACTCTAAGAACCCTGGGGACAAACAGCAAGGATCCTGTGGCTATTTGAGCATGAACCAATTCCTCTTAGGCTTGTAGTTTCAGGGCAGGGGAACTTTTCATTCTGTACTCTAGGCCAGGATTGCTGAGGGTCACTAACAGGAAACTTCATGTCTTACAGTGTGGGACAGTTGTGACCCTGCATTTTCATCCAAAACCCTAGAGGTAAGACTTGGATTTCTTCTTTTATTGATGACAGAGGGGATTTAACCTAAGGGAACTGTGAATAGTTCTTAATTATCCACCACTTCCGTGGTTTTAGAGCAGAAAGCGTTTGGGGGGTGACCGGTTATGCGTGTTGGAAATCGTCTTTCCATAAGGCCTTATTCTCAGAGATTATTTAGCTTCACCGAAGCCCAAAATGAAGGGACATTAGGGACAGGGTGAGTTTTGATAGTAAGTTAGCTGCTATAACTGTCCAGTGGCAATCAACTACTGTGTGCCAAGGCCTCTACTGCAAAGCGTTGGTCACACACACACGCTTTACAGACAGCGTCTTAACACTCCAGAGTCTTACTTGACGCTGGAAACATAAACATCTTGTTAAAAACCATATTTGAGTTATTTTGTAAGGATCCATTTAATTTTAGTGAGAAAAAAAAAATACTGTCCTTCTTTTGTAAAGCTGCAGGTATTCCAGCCTTGGGGTGCTAAATACCATGCATAATTTAGGAGCCGTTCTGCTGTGCCCTGAGGAAGTTACTGCCTGAGAGTAAAGCAAGACTTCTGCCAGTTTAGCATGCCTCCACAGCAGAGGCTCACTGATCGATCCTAAGTCAAGAACCTTTTAGATGGTCACTGTTGCGCGTGACAAACTCTTAATGCTTTTCTTTCCCTGAGTGGAAAGGAAAGAACCCCGTGGAATTTTTGTGGGAAGAAAAGCCTCCATACGGAAGCACTCATTGCTCTGTGGTTGAATCAGTTACATTGAAAGCTGAAATCTCTCACATCAAAAGAGATTTAGGGGACAGGGCAGTGCTAAGTCTCCTGCTCCCAAGCCAAAGGATGAAAAACCAGAACAAGAAATGGTTAGGAACGTCTAACAGTCCACCAAGAGATCTAACACCAAATGGCAAGGGAATGGAAACTCATTTGGTTTTGAGCAATATTGACCATCTAAAAGATGAGAAAGTTTCCCTGGTAGCTTTGAAAATACCCACTTCCATGTGCACAAAGCAGCGTTTCCTTCCTAACTAGGTGGCTGTCTTAGCTTGTGGCAGATGCAGACATTCTGCAGGAGACAAGGGGATTAAGTAATGACAGTTGCTGTAAAACAATCCCTCAACAGCCTTAACGACAGGGATCGCTCCAGTTCAGAGGGGGGAGCGGGGTGAAAAGGTTTTCACGGCAATTGAAGATGTAGGTACCTCTACTCCTGGGAGTCAAGATTCTGGAAAGGACATTTGCCAAGTTCTAAAACTGAGTCCTCAAATTACATTCTCACTCCAAACTAGCCCTCCACACAGTATTAGAACGTGAACCAAGATGCCAGATTGAAGGGAGGGTCTCAGCCTGAGCTGAAGACCACACTTCAAATCCTCATCCACATGTCTGACTATTCCTATTTCTCTTTCTCCCCCTGTTCCCCAAGGCAGATACCTCAGCTAAATAAATATCAGCCATGAGTACGGGTTCGGATGCTGAGATGGCTATTTTTGGAGAAGCTGCTCCTTACCTTCGAAAATCGGAGAAGGAGCGGATTGAGGCCCAAAACAAGCCTTTTGATGCCAAGACGTCTGTCTTTGTGGCGGAGCCCAAAGAATCCTATGTGAAAAGCGTCATACAGAGCAAGGATGGAGGCAAAGTGACCGTGAAGACAGAAAGTGGAGCAGTAAGTGAGAATGCTCGGGGCTCATTTCCCCGGCTCAGTCCAAAGTCCAGCTCTCCCTTGCGAGGGCTGCCTGAGCCTACAGCCTCTGTAAGAGTCTCCTCCCGGTGTGTGGTCCTAAGATCTGGGAGCCAAAGGAATTCAGACTCCAGCATCTCCCCCTTCCCAAGTTCCCTCAGGATTCAGCCTATTATGGTCTCCACCATCTCCTTTCAGTTCCCTACTTCCAGGTCTAAATCTCCAAGCCTGAAAAATAAAATAAAACTACCCCGTTCTGTCACAAAAATCCCTGGGTTACTGATTTAGTTCCATAAGGTATTGATGTAGTTAAAGAAGTTTCTTGTGATGAGTGGGATGTGAAAAGATTAAAAATGCTTGGCCTAGCAAAATGAATATAAAAGGAAAGGGAAAAAAAATCTTGTTTAAAACATGAGTGGTGTTGCAATAGCCAGGGGTCTCTGGGCCTCTCTTTTGTATGCTGATTTCATTTCCTCTGGCTATACAACCAGGGAAGTAATGGTGGCTGGATCATGGAGGGATAGGTGGATTCCATCAACCCATGCTACATGAGTGTATGAAGAGCAATCATGCTAAACCTTCTGAATTCGTACAATTAAAATATGCTCACAAAAGTACGAATCCCTACATTATCACAGGAAACAGTCTTTCTTGGAATCAGACTTGGAAAACAAATATGCTCATGCCTTTAAAAGGCATTGAATAGTTATATAATGGAAAGCATGTTCAATAGTAGCAGACTTAACCCTATCTCTGACTGGCCTACTTCCTTGCCAGACTCTCACTGTCAAGGAGGATCAAGTCTTCCCGATGAACCCACCCAAATATGACAAGATCGAGGACATGGCCATGATGACCCACCTCCATGAGCCCGGAGTGCTGTACAACCTCAAAGAGCGTTATGCAGCCTGGATGATCTACGTGAGAGCCCTTTTTAGACCATTTATTTCTCTTAAAAACAAAGCAAGAGGCACTATTTTGAATTTTCTGATTTCTTTGCCAGACCTACTCGGGCCTCTTCTGCGTCACCGTCAACCCCTACAAGTGGTTGCCGGTGTACAACCCTGAGGTGGTGGCGGCCTACCGAGGCAAAAAGCGCCAGGAGGCCCCGCCCCACATCTTCTCCATCTCTGACAACGCCTACCAGTTCATGCTGACGGGTGAGTGAAGCGTCTGTTTATAGGAATGTGCACACACAATTGGGATGGACAAACGGAGCTCACTCCGGTCTTATTATAAGACACTCCTGCCTCATGGGACTTGCCATTTCCAAAGAACAACTACAGCCATGACATTTACTCTTTCCGGCAGCCATGTCTACTTTAGGATGTGAACAGTAACACTCTGGAATTCACTGGCTTGCCCGAGCCAATAGGGTGAGCAAATGCAAGCTCAGATGAAGCAAAGAGCAGGTCTCTGAAAACAGATTAGTTACTTCCCATATTTTCTTCTTATTTGGATACAAAAGTTCAAATAGATCTTTAAAAAAACAAACAAACAAGCAACAAACAACAAAAAAACCTCCTCAGCAGTCCAAGGAATGAGTTCTCAGCCATATCTAGAGAACTCTGAATTCTTCTGTGGATGTTGCCAGCCTTGGGGACTGGGCGTGAGTAAATTGGAGGTGCAGTGTGGATAAAGATAGACCCATAAAATTTCTCCCACAGACATTGAAACATTCTCCTATCAGTCTGTTAGTCCCACTTTATCAAAGCATACTCATGATAGGTCCCAGTAGAGCACTAAAAGCTTTTTTCATCACACACCAAATGTTCCGCTCTGAACATAGTCTTAATTTTCTCATTCCCTGTTCTATGGAGTTTGGGTTGCTGGGGGACATTTTTTCCTTCCATTAGTTTTGCTGCACCTGTTTGTAAGTTGTCTTTTAAAATGGGGAAGAGGGGGAAGGGACACAACAGGGACCCCCTATGACAAATTGGCCTGGACTTTCAACAGGATTCTGTGCCCAAAAGCAGTGCTCTGCTTGTCCCCAGAAACCAACCCCTGCTCCCCGCTCCCAGGCTGGCTCCAGTCAGAGGTTTCAATACACAGCAGCTATGATGTACGCTACCACACCTAAATAACTCTCCAGGCTTTGGGAATACCCTAAATCTAAAGTCACCTAGGCTCCCAAACATGTTTTTCATACAAAACTATACAGAACCATGCCATTGGCTTGCTTAGCGTTATTTGAACATCACCTGGAAGGCCAGCAGACAGTTTTCTTGTTTGTTCTTCTAAGAGAAGCAATATGGCTGTCTATGATTTTATTCATATTAGGAAAAAAACAATCTTATTAATCAAATTTCATACCCATTCTCTTGAACACAGAAGCCTGAGATGTTTTTTTAAATTTGAAGTTTGTATAAACATCTAAATAATACCTAGACTTGTGTTGATTTTCTCTGGAAATACTTTTAAACTTAGAATTAAACTCAAAAATCCACACTCTAGCAATACAGGATTGCAGAGTTAATAAACTAGAAAATTGATACGAATGTATTATTAATATATAGACAAGCATCTATAACACTAAGAGGAAAATAAAAAAAATAAACAAAAACAAACATGTGCCACTTCAGACCATCTTTAATTTGGCACCCATCACCAGCAGTCAAATGAGTGACAGCAAAAGCTGGGCAGAGAACAGGGAGCTGAATGATGCACAAACTGGACGCCCAAAGACCTGATTATTGACAGCCTTGTTGAAGTTTGTAACTCATATTTAAAAAGCCATTTCCTCCTCTCTACGTCTCAGCTTCCCTCTCTGGTAAACGGATTTCATCAAAGCAACATCTCAGGTCTCTAATGACCTCACAATCCTGTGACTCATACTCCTCACAACAAAAAAATCTCCTGATGCTTTAGGGTTTCTCAGAATAATCCAGTGAAATTGAAATAGCATAGAGATGGCATGAAACTGGCCAAGTACTTAGGAATATTTCTCTATAAGATGGGCATCCGGGGTCTCATTAGTATAGTCTCTGTTCTTATGTGTACTTAAATTTTCTAATAACGTAACTTAAATAATAATAATAATAATGCCCCCTCACATCTGAATGGCTATGATGAAAAATAGAAAAGAAAATAGAAAGTATTAGAAAGTATGTGGGGAAATGAGGAGACCATACCCTGTAGTAAAAGTGGTTCTCCAGCAACTAGAATAGAATTGGGGTCTGATCCACGGTCCCTCCTTCTGGGAAGAGAGCCAAAAGAACTGAAGCAGGCATTTGAAGAGCTCTTTGTAGGCCATGGTTGCAGCAGCAGCATTTACAACAGCAAATATATGCGAGTACCCACACACCCACCAGGAGATGGGTCATTAAGCCAAGGGTGGTATAGTCATACAATGGAATATTACTCTTCCTTTAAAAGGAGTCAGTTCTGACAGTGCCACCTCATAGATGAACTTGAAGACACATTAAGGGGAAAAAACCACAAACACTTCTGCTTGTGTGAGGGCTTGATAGTAGTCAAATTCATCAACAGAGAACTGATGACTGGTTGCCAGGTCCTGAGCAAAGGGATGAACAAGGGAACCACTATGGAATGGATACAGAGGGTAGGCTTTACAAGATGAAAAGAGTCTGGAAGTGGAAGGTATTGATGGATGCACATGAGGGAACGTAATACCACAGAACTACACACTTAAAATGGTGTGAATCTAACCAGGGAGATAGTTCCATGAATAAAGTGCCTTCCACATAGAGGAACAGAATAGGGACCCCTAGCACCCAAGCAAATGCAGCCTGGGTCTGGGCCTGCTTGTAATCACAGTGTTAGGGAGTCCTGCATGAGGATTCCTCCAAACAAGCTGTCTAGTTAGATTAACTGTACCTGTGAGCTTTAGGTTTAACTGAGAGACCCTGCCTCGATAAATAAAGTGCAGAGCCATCGAGGAAGACTCCCTGCACAAGTCTCGGGACTCTGTGTGTATACACACACACACACACACACACACACACACACACACACACACAGGTGCACATGCACTTACATTTGTACACACAGACACACCAGAAACATATGCAAAAATTAAAAGCGGGTAGATACCATGTTATATGTATTTTACCAAAATAATAATAATAAAGTGAGAAAAAGGAAGTTGATGATTCCTTCCCCCTCATTTTCACAGATTTTACTCTACTAAACCCAAAGCTGAAATCACAGGTGCCATCTCTGAAGAGGCCACATCTGAGTTCACCTGACTTCGTTGCTTTCTGTTGAATATATTTTGCTTTGTTTTGTTTTGACTGGTGGTCTTTATTCCTTTCACAGATCGCGAGAATCAGTCCATCCTGATCACGTAAGTGACTTTTTTCTTCTTCCTGGTAGGCAGTGACTGTCTTAACTGTTGCCCAGATGTGCCATGGTTCTGATCTCCTTTCCCTTGTATTTGGCAGCGGAGAATCCGGGGCCGGGAAGACTGTGAACACGAAGCGTGTCATCCAGTACTTTGCGACAATCGCAGTCACGGGGGACAAGAAGAAGGAGGAGTCTGGCAAAATGCAGGTGGGCCTGGTAGCCGGAACAAGGATTCAGACTCAGGGTGCCTAGGAGTCTGGATCCCCAGATGTGAAGATTACTCTTTCCCATGCAGGGGACTCTAGAAGATCAAATCATCAGCGCCAATCCCCTGCTGGAGGCCTTTGGCAACGCCAAGACCGTGAGGAACGACAACTCCTCCCGCTTTGTGAGTCTCTGGGTCACAGAGGGGCCCTTTCTGCCCTTACTTGCTGGGATCATCATATCTGAATTCATATTTCAGGTTCTTATCTCTGTGTGCTTCAGTGTTAGTACTAAACACATCATTATCTTTTCCAGGGCAAATTCATTAGAATCCACTTTGGTACCACAGGGAAACTGGCATCAGCTGATATTGAAACATGTGAGTAATTGAACTGTGGGAAAATCTAAATGTGGAAGCAAGCCTGTGTAAGGAGCCTGCAGAGAAGCAGTCTACCAGCAGAGCTGTCTGTGAGCTAATGCCAGACACACCCATAGTTCACTATCTGTACCCCGAATCTCAATCGAAGGCTGATGGTCCCCTCTCACATGTCAGAGGACTTCCACACCTCAGAAGCAAGTCTAATCTCTACCCCATGGTTACCTAGGGGTTAGCTCTGGCTTGGTAAAGGTATCCTTCCAAGGTAGACTTTCACCACAGATCATGAGAGCTGATCCAAGGACACTAGAAATCAGCTAACACACAGAGGTCATGGATTCCCCATTTGAAACTTGTCCCAGGGAAGCATACTTCAGTGGCTGTACCTACACAGAAAGGCGCATGGCAGCTACCATGTGCATTTTGGTTCTAATAGGTAACCACAGGATGAGAATCCTGATGACACCTCAGTGGAGCTAAATGTAGTGTCCTCAGTTTTGGCCAAAGACACTAACGTTTACAATATGTCCAAAGAGTGGATAGTTTTTCTAGTTCAATCTCTTTCTTTCCAGATCTTCTGGAGAAGTCCCGGGTCACCTTCCAGCTAAAAGCCGAAAGAAGCTACCATATTTTCTATCAGATCACTTCCAATAAGAAGCCAGAACTAATTGGTAAGAAAGAACTCAAATTTGTGGGTGGAGGTCAAAATTTACATTAACAATTTCTCATGTTAAAACATATATCTTTAATTCTGTGTGCCCAGAAATGCTCCTGATCACCACCAATCCGTATGACTACGCATTTGTCAGTCAAGGGGAGATCACAGTGCCCAGCATTGATGACCAAGAAGAGCTGATGGCCACAGATGTAAGTCATAAGATTTACACACACTTTTTCAAAAACCCACTGTGTGTGGGAATGGCACCAGCAAACCCCACACAGGTGTGATCACCTTGGTGTATGTTATAAATTCTCACAAACAGTGTCTTCTACCCTAACCTCTGCCCCTTCATCTTTCCGGGTAGAGTGCCATTGACATCCTGGGCTTCTCACCGGAAGAGAAAGTGTCCATCTATAAACTCACTGGGGCCGTGATGCATTATGGGAACATGAAGTTCAAGCAGAAGCAGCGTGAGGAGCAGGCAGAGCCAGATGGCACCGAAGGTACCCAAGACCCTCTAGCTTGGTCTGAATAGCGGAATTTTCAAACAGAAACACTTTAAATTCTACTCTAAACTCACATCTTCTTGTGTCTGCATGTCCGAAGACTAAAGCCTAGTTGTGTGCACATATTCCTTCCTCAGCACCCTCAGTTCTCATACCTCCATCACTTCACCATCACTACCAGTTCAAATAAGCTATCGAAAACCCCAAAACCACACAAAAGCTCAGCTGAGGGCCAGAGAGCTGTAGAGCTGTAGACAGAATGAGGTGCAATAATATTCCTGCTTTGTCTTGGCAAAGGTAGGCAGGTATACACGATAGGTTTACATACTGTTTTAGCATTAGCTAGAAAAGCCTAGGGCCTAGCACTAGAGGATCTTTGTGTAGGGTGAGAGGTGAAGGGTACTCCTAGGCACACCTGTATGTATGCGTGTGCTGTCTATGTATAAAGTCCTCCAAAGGCAGTGAGCAAGTAAGGTACAAAAGGAACCAACAAAGAAAAATCACATGCTCTGCATATGAAAAAAGCATTCAGAACATAGGAACCACTACCCAGTTATTCCCCTGCCCCAAACCCTTCCCCAACAACCTAGTCTGGCATTCTTCTCCCTCTCTTTTTCTCCCTCAATCTTCTCCAGATGTTACCTTGAGACTGACATATAGCATTACACAGACTTTTAGAGAGGATCACCCAGTTTAATTATCCCCACTTTTTCAGATAAACAAGTAAGACCTTTGATCCAGTCAGTTAAATCCAGGGAGGTAAAAGACACATAAGAGCGCCCAGACTCGTCCTTTTACCCACCCTAACAGTGAGTGTTATGGTGCATTTATCTTACTCTTCTGGCAATACCTGAAGTCTTAAAGAGGGAGCAGGGCTATGTCTCAAACCTTGAACAGAATGTCACAATAAATACTGTTTACATGTTTATGGTTAATGAAGGTATTCTCAAATCCTACTTGCAACAAGTCACTAAAAGCCAGGACAAATGATCAACATTCTGTGGCAACCAGGTGCCTCAGTATACATACAAAGAATCTTATTTGACTTTCTCTGAAATTATTTAAAGTTTTTTTTTGTTTGTTTTGTTTTGTTTTGTTTGTTTTTTACCTTTCTGTTACCAATAACAGAGTAATTTGATAGGAGAAAGACAAAAGGATGAGGATAAATATTAAATGCTAAACATTCCTTGATTTGTATCACTACAGTGGCTGACAAGGCCGCCTATCTCCAGTGTCTGAATTCTGCTGACCTGCTCAAAGCCCTCTGCTACCCCAGGGTCAAGGTCGGCAATGAGTATGTCACCAAAGGCCAGACGGTGCAACAAGTAAGTGCATGTCCTCCATGAATCACACACAAACACCAAGGCCTCCATGACATAGCTTAATAACACCAACAAATATTGCTATATCTGCAAAGGTGTACAATGCGGTAGGTGCCCTGGCCAAAGCTGTCTACGAGAAGATGTTCCTGTGGATGGTCACCCGCATCAACCAGCAGCTGGACACCAAGCAGCCCAGGCAGTACTTCATCGGGGTCTTGGACATCGCTGGCTTTGAGATCTTTGATGTGAGTTATCTTCACATGAATAAAAAATGAGGGACATAATTTTGAACTTTGATGTACTAAGTGATAATCATTTATAATGTGCATATTATCTGCACCAACATTGTACCTAGTGCAAGAGTTAGCCCCAAAGTATCTAAGAGAGAATAGAAAATAGTAACAATAATGGCTTAATTTGTTGAGCAGTCAGTATATTTTTGATACTATTTTGGAGACTTCAAAATGTTGCCTTATTTAACTTTCAATACAGATAAATTAATGTTACCATTATTATTACAACAGAAATTGGATATAGAAGGAAAATCAAACATGTGCTAAAGATTCCATGGGCATGTAACACAAAGCCAAGATAGGATCTGTTGGCAGCAATTGGTTGGTACCTATGTAAGGCATCTTGCATCGATACTTGGGCATGGCAGGGAGAAAGCCCAGAGGTAGGAGCCCAACCATAGGTGCTGGCCTCTTGTCTTCCAGGTTTACCTTATAAACATTATTTCATCTCCAAGCTTTGGCTTTATCCTGGGTAAAGTAAGAGAGTAAGTGATTGCAAAGACTCTCAGATCTTTAGCTGCTATACTACACCAGCTCTCTATTTTCATAGATAAGACAAGGAGATATTTGTTGTCAACAGAAGAGAAATTAAACTGTCTATTTCATTTTACACATCAACTAAATGTCTTAACATAGCTTTCCCTTAATAACATGATGACCAAAGGTAAGAGTTCAAACTCTCTTAGAATTAGAGAATAGAGGCTTCCACCTCTATTAGTGAACTTTTCTAATAAACCATTTCCCCCTTCTCTCTTGCATCAGAGTCATAAAGCTGTATAAGTCATAACACAGGGTCATGGCTGTACCTTGATATACATTCTTTTCTTTACATTCTCACAGGTGAAAAGAAAGTGAATTCCACTAGAACTGTGTTGTGATAAGGAGGGAGGTAGATAGATAGATAGATAGACAGATAGATAGATAGATAGATAGATAGACAGACAGACAGGAAAATAGAACATGGAAGGTGGATTTTCCAGGCATGGTGGTACACACCTGTAATCCCAGCACTCAGGAGGCAGAAACAGACAGGGAGATCTTTGTGAGTTCCAGGCCAGCCTGGTTTATGTAGTGAGTTGAAGGACAGCCAGAGTTACTTGGTGAGACTCTGTCTCAAAAATGAAAGGAAGGAGAAAGAGATTGAGGGAGGGAGGGAAGGAGAGAAGGATGGAAGAAGGGGAAGGAAGGAAGGAAGGAAGGAAGAATGGAAGGAAGGAAGGAAGGAAGGAAGGAAGGAAGGAAGGAAGGAAGGAAGTAAAAATTGTAGTGTAATTGATACCCGAGTACCTAAAGACTGCCCAGAACTCATGAGCAAAGCATGTATTCCTGGGGATAATGAACAGACAGCAATCAGCTTAAATACCTAAGTTTAATCTCATCACTCTATTCAGATTATTTCCCCATAAAGAATATTTCCATTAACAGAATTTGCTCCTATAAATACCAACTTAACCTGGGAAATCTCTACTGCTCTGTGTAGTTCAACAGCCTGGAGCAGCTGTGCATCAACTTCACCAATGAGAAACTGCAGCAGTTTTTCAACCACCACATGTTCGTGCTGGAGCAGGAGGAGTACAAGAAGGAAGGCATCGAGTGGACGTTTATCGACTTCGGGATGGACCTGGCCGCCTGCATCGAGCTCATCGAGAAGGTTCATATGACTTTCATGGAAGGGTCTGTCTATGAGGATGACTCTTCAGATGTCTTAAAGAATTCTACAAAGTATTACTGTCCTTCCCGTCACTGAACAAATTGAAAGAGCACTATTTAGAAATCGCTTCCTCTTTACAAATTTTACATGAGACAGGTCTGGAAGGGGTTAACTTCATTTAGTTCCTCCCCCATTTTATTCTAATACTGATTCATATCCAGTTTAAAGGCAGTTGTGAGCACTCCATCATAACAGCTTTGCTAGAACCACTCTCGAGAGTTCTAATCTGCCTCCATTATAGTCCAGGATGTCATCAATAGCAACAAACACTTTTCTAAATGAAAACTGATGCACAATACAGCCAGTATAGCAGAAATCAAGAAGGCAAATTACTTGTACTATTTAATAATCTATATTTAAGGAGACTAAACATCTAAAATACCTTAAGTAATATTTGGATTTTTATATTATTGTTTATATTATTTTTTCTTCCTCTGCATGGAGTCAAATATTATTCTCAGACAAAAGTGTGTGTGTGTGTGTGTGTGTGTGTGCGCACATGCACTCAGACATGGGCAGGTATATCTTCTGTGCATATTGGATACCAGAGAAGGATATTAGGTGTCTTACTCTATCACAGTTTGCCATATTCTCTTGAGATAGGGCCTCCACTAGGTTGGTGACCTTTTACCCGCCCCACAGCAATGGGGTCACAGGTAGGCATGTGACCATGCCTAGCTTTTATGTGGGTTCTTCCACAGCAAGCATTTTAAAACACTGAAGTAGTTTCCCAGCTCCAGTACATCTTTTTTGAAGTAAAATAAAACTTTGGTAACAAATTTATTCATTGAACAGGATTGGGGAGGGCAAGTATGGTAATAAAAAATATTTTAAAAATTACCTGCAAATTCCTTGAGATTCCTGTCCATGTGTGACAGCCATGGTGTCTACATTCACTGAAGAAAGTGAAGTTGACATAGGTCTCCTTTTCTGAATTCAGCCACTGGGCATCTTCTCCATCCTGGAAGAGGAGTGCATGTTCCCCAAGGCAACAGACACCTCCTTCAAGAACAAGCTGTATGACCAACACCTGGGAAAGTCCAACAACTTCCAGAAGCCCAAGCCTGCCAAAGGCAAGGCTGAAGCCCACTTCTCACTGGTGCACTATGCGGGGACCGTGGACTACAACATTGCTGGCTGGCTGGACAAGAACAAGGACCCCCTGAACGACACCGTGGTGGGGCTGTACCAGAAGTCTGCAATGAAAACTCTGGCCAGCCTCTTTTCCACATATGCCAGTGCCGAAGCAGGTACTTTCTATACCCTTTATCTAAATCAAACTACCCCTCCAAATGTTCCTACACCACTCTGTCCTCTGGGAGTCGACTTTATTTGATGGGTTTTCTTTTTATCTCAGATGGCGGTGCAAAGAAAGGGGCAAAGAAGAAGGGCTCTTCTTTCCAGACCGTGTCAGCCCTCTTCAGGGTAAAGTATAGATTTAAATTGCAAAAATACATTCAGATTCTATGGATTTAGAAGAAGATTTAGTATAGGATTTAGAATAAATCAGGAGGGAATGGAATGGTGATAAGAATCACTTTAGATATTCACTCTCATCAGGATGGATCTAAATCAATACTTGGGTAAGATGCTTTCTTCTTTATTTCTTATTATAATTACCTGAAGCATTCAGGATTGCCAACATGTCCTTAGAAGCTTCTTGGGCATAATAAGGATGTTTTTTAAGGAAGCGTATCTGACCCTCAATGTTATCCCTGTGATGGCTGTATTCCTATCTCACTAATAGTAGTGTTTAAGAATGTTTTGGGGTTTCCCTTTGTTTTCTTTGGGACAGGATCTTCCTATGTAGGCCAGACTGACCTTGAACTTGTGAACTTAGTACCTCAGGCTCTTGAGTGCTGGATTCCAGGCATGTGCTACCTTGCCAGGATTTAAGTTTCCTTTGAGAATGAATATGAGATGCATTCTTTAGAACATTCTTCCACCAAAACATGTTTCCCCCTGAGATGGCTTTGACATTTTTAGAAAAGATGAAAGCCACCCAAAACTGAGCCTAGTGGTCTGAATGGACAGTTAGCTACAAAAGAATAATTCTTCTATTTACAAAATAGTGTACCTTTTCCATTATATACTTGCACATTTCCATAATGCAAGTATAATTTTTCCATGGCAAGACTCTTCTTGAGGGATGCATGTAAGATGTCTACTCTGAGGACTGTTTGTGAGGATTTTTATGCCTCATTGCTTCAAAATTAAAATGCAGGTGTGACCTATGACCTTTGATCTACCTCAGAAATTTGTTCTTACTCTTTTCCCATCTCAATATAATCTGCATTAGCCAACTAAACAGATGGCTGCTTTGTAAACTTGTCTGTAAAGGTATTATCAGGCTTGATAGTCATATTATTTGTTTTGATTTTCTAGTGGTTGAGATGTGAAAAAAGCATATGTAAGAGACATTTGCATGTGTGTTCTCAACGGCTGAGTGAAACATTCTCTGTCATAATCAATTACTTCATTTGTTCAGAATAACTCCCCCATATACTTTAGATGGAAAATGTTTTCAGGCATCCAAGATCCACCCACAAAAAATTATATTGTCTCATACTTTTACACTCTTCAAAAAACAAAACAAGAAATTAGAAAACTCTGTGAATGATTTAAAAAGAAGAACATCAAAAATTGGAATGATTGCTAAGCCAGGTTTTCACTGAGAATTGCTAACTACTGTGAACATTATGCGTGCTAAAAAATGAAAGAGGCCATGGGGACCATCTTCCCTGTTTTCAGATGAGGCCCAGGGAGACATGGAATGGCATAGGGTCAGCTGACTTCCTAGTGGCAGAGAGAGTCTGTAGTCTTTGTTTTCTGGTGCTGGCTGAGAATTCTGCCTGTGTATGGAGGCTACTGACTTGACATCTGGACCTAGGTGTGACAATGGATACCTTGGTAATCCGAACTTCTTTCTAGTACTTTGGCCTTCTGGCTGTTTATTAGGTTAAATACTGAAGCCTTCAAAATACACAGCAGTTAAAGCCTCATAAGCTTATGTCCAGTAGCTTAAGAGTGTGCTGTATAATTTTTACCACCCCCCCAAAAAAAAAGAGAAAAAGAAACTCAAAACACAACCTTCTAAAGACCCTTCTACCTCACTTTCTAGGAAAACTTAAATAAACTGATGACCAATCTGAGGAGTACACACCCTCACTTCGTACGGTGTATCATCCCCAATGAAACTAAGACTCCCGGTAAGACACAGAGCATTAACAACAAACTAGGCCCAATCTGAAAATTCAGTGCCTGGGACTTAACTCCTTTTCTCTGTTTCCAGGTGCCATGGAGCATGAACTGGTCCTGCACCAGCTCAGGTGTAACGGGGTGCTGGAAGGCATCCGCATCTGCCGGAAGGGGTTCCCCAGCAGGATCTTGTATGGGGACTTTAAACAGAGGTCAGTCCTCTTTGCTGTATGACACTGAATGGTATCAGTATTTATCATCTTAGTTGTACTTTGCCCATTATATTTCAGTTCTCCGACTTAGCATAATTACACAAATAAGAAATCAAACAATTCAGTATTGTGATAGAGGAGAGAATAATAGGCTAGGTCACAATCTGACCTAGATCTGATCATTAGATCTCTACTTTCATTTTTGTTCTGGGATTTAAACAGGTACAGGTACTTCTTTTTGGTGGCAACTGGGTAAGTGATTACACCTTTCTGACTATTCCTTTTGTGTTTAACTGAACAGATACAAAGTTTTAAATGCAAGTGCTATTCCAGAGGGACAGTTCATCGACAGCAAGAAGGCCTCAGAGAAGCTCTTGGGCTCTATTGATATTGACCACACCCAGTATAAATTTGGGCACACCAAGGTATGGCTGTGACTCCTGTACACCCGATCCATGTACTCACAGCCATTTCTGTGTCTTGCTGAAGTGTGGGGATGATGCGTGACTTTCTGTTCCTCCAGGTTTTCTTCAAAGCTGGCCTCCTGGGTCTCTTGGAAGAAATGAGAGATGAAAAGTTGGCCCAGATTATAACAAGAACACAAGCAGTCTGTAGGGGTTACCTAATGAGAGTGGAGTATCAGAAGATGCTGCAGAGGAGGTAATAATGGCTATGCACATCAGCAGGATCACAAGGATCCCCAAGGACTCTCCGTCCGAGGTCCTCATGCACTGATACTTTCATTCTTTGATTAGCATGAGCTTTTTTACCCCTACAACACATCAACCTTAGTGTCTTCAGGCTAGACTTCCCAGAACTTCTCTCCTGCCCCACCCCCCATCTATCTCTCACACAGAAACTGTCTGCATTGTGGTTTTCATCACCCTACATCTCTGTTCCCAGCTCCCCATGGTATCCCACACCAAACCCAAGCTGCTTTGCTTGGCTGTCAAGGCCTTCTATTCCCCATTATATCTTTCATACCTAACCACACAGCCTCTCCCAGCCTTGCTAAACAACTCGCTTACCTCCTATTTTCATGTCTGTGCCGACCCTATCACCTCACTCATACTTACCTCATAAAAAGTCCCTTTTCTTCTTTCCCAAATTAACTTCACATGACTTATTTATACAACAGTTTTATACATTGCTCTAGCCACTAGCCACACACACATTCTGCTCATTTGGTTCATCTGTATTTTTTTAGGTTAGCATTACAAGAGGTTTTTTTGTTTTGTTTTGTTTTTTCCATCCATCTGTATCATAGCTTGTGTTATGGTATCTGCCTTCTCAGACTCAGAATTCCTAGCAACTGAACCAATAGAAATAAAAACTGCATGCTAATAAACTTAAAGATGCCTACATATTGCTGTAAGCCCGCCAAACCTTGCCAACTCCTTGCTACCATTTAAAGAACTCTACCAATATTACTATTTCAATTTTTTAAATTTAAAAGAAACAATTTTGGAGTTTAATCATTGCTAAAAATGCCTTCCAATGTTAATGGATTTATTGAGAGGACAGAACTGAGTCACTCAAAGAATTTAGAAAATCCAGTATATTATCTGAAGACACTAACAAGAGGAGAGTGGCTAATTCAATGGCCACCAAAGAGGAAAGGTTTCAAGGAAAGAGTGGTTGAGCTGGGGTGAGGCAAATCATTCAACCTATGGCTCCTCAGGCTCCTCACCTCACTGCTCATGAGCAACAGCAGGTCAGCTGAATCCAATTGCAATGGCCATGCTCTCCCCGCCACTACTGTCATGTGAGTGTGCTCTTTCTGTGGCAGAGGTCACTCAGACAACACAGTCTGCACTCTCTAGACTCAGCCTGTCTTTGCCAGATCACCAGGGATTGAGAATACTCAATTGTTCCATAGGAATAGCACTCAGATTAGCCAAGTAGAAATACTGAGGACTCCATCACTCTGGTTGTGAAAATGAACATGTGTCGGTACAGGAAAAGCCTGGTGTCTGCCATAAATGTTAGCCACATTGCTGCCAATGGAGCGATCACACCATCTTTCCCCACATTCTAGGGAAGCCCTGTTCTGCATCCAGTACAACGTCCGCGCCTTCATGAATGTCAAGCACTGGCCCTGGATGAAGCTCTTCTTCAAGATCAAGCCCCTGCTGAAGAGTGCAGAGACCGAGAAGGAGATGGCCACCATGAAGGAAGAGTTCCAGAAAACCAAAGATGAGCTCGCCAAGTCAGAGGCAAAGAGGAAGGAGCTGGAGGAAAAAATGGTCACTCTCCTCAAAGAGAAAAATGACCTGCAACTCCAGGTTCAATCTGTGAGTACTCTGACGTGAACACATCACATCACCATGCTACAGGGGCTCTGTGTGGCCTTCCAGAGACTATCACTTACAACATAGGACTTCTCTTGAAGGAAAAAAAAAGGTCTTTAGGGAATGGTGGTGGCTTTATTTTGTTCGTAGCTTGCCTACCTTTCAATATTTCCTTGAAGAGGAAAGCTACAATTATTTCCATATTACCAGGGGAAAGGGAAGATTCAATAAAATCACAAAATTTAACAACTTTGAAGAAAGTAGTTCAAAGCTAAATCCCCAAGTCTTACTCAAATATTTTGCCTCTTTGACTTCGCTGCATTGTCCTAGCCTTCTGAGCTAAACCTACTAGTACAGGCGTTTAAGGTCAGCTACTCCAGAGGCTGAGCCAGGAGGATCCCAAGTTCAGGACCTGCCTGGGCTATAAAATAATTTCAAAGCCAGCCTCAGCAATAAAATAGGAAAAAAAAAAAAAAAAGAGGCTAGAGATACAGCCCACTAGTACAACAGCACTTTCCCATCTGCTCAAAATTCTGGGTTTTGTCCATCGCATGACATAAGACAGCAAAACAAACAAACAAAAACAACAATAAAATCTGCCAGGATAAGTTCTATTTAAAAATCCAAGTGCAGCCGGGTGGCGGTGGCGCACACCTTTAATCCTCGCACTCGGGAGGCAGAGGCAGGCAGATCTCTGTAAGTTCAAGGCCAGCTTGGGCTACAGAGTGAGTTCCAGGAAAGGCGTAAAGCTACGCAAGGAAATCCCATCGGGGGGGGGGGGGACCTAAATAAATAAAATTTTAAAAAATCCAAGTGCTTAAGACTGTCTTATAAGTCAAGATAATCAGCATTTTGGAAGAAGAGGCAAGTGGATTTCTGGGAGTTCAAGGCCAGTGGATCTACATAGTGAGTTCCAGGACAGCCAGGACTACATAGAGAAACCCTGTCTCAAAAAGCCCAAAAAGAAGAAATCAAAATAACCATCCCCCCTTTCCTCAATCCCTGAGATTTAACTTCATAAATATGCATATTTACATCACCTGGAGCTGAACTACTACTACCCTGGAAGACAGTGCAGGGCATCCTCCCCAACTCTTCCATTAATGTGAAGGAGTCTCTCTCTGAAGGTCACTGCCGGTGAGTTCAGGAGGAAGCTGGAGTCCAGGTGGGGAGAGAATTTATCAACAGCACTTGAGCCAGACATAACCTTCCATTTCCTTGCTCAACAAGCCCAACAATGTTAGGAAGGAATTGTGAGGATAGTTTTTCAAATGCTTAAGACTGGATCCTTTCTGTCTCTCTTCATGGTAGATCAGTAAGAGTAAATATGCACTGAGTGTATCACTATTAAAGATAAAAACAAGAACCTGAGACATCCTTGGGTATTGGTGAAATTATTAATGCCACTCCACATAGTTAAAAAGGAGGTTTATTTTGTGGGGTAACTTACAAATGAAGGGGTAGGTTGCTGGGTCTGGCAAAGGTATAGCGCAGTCTGGCGGTGTTCTCTGGAGAACTCTGCTTGGTCTACCTCCAGCGTCCAGTGTCCCCGAACCAAGAGAGCAACCTCCTCTTGATCCTCAGTCTTCCGCTCCCTCCTCTGCCCCGCCTTGTGGGCATGATCATTACTGAAGCCTCAATGGGGGTTGGAACTTCCAGGCCAATGCTGGGATGGCTATCCACTACACTTGGGCTCAGTCGCTTCAAACACTTAGCTAAAACAAACACTTGAAGGAGGTAGAGAAAGCCCCAGGGCAGGAGAATCTAGTAAACTCCTGGTTGAGTTTTTGAGTCCTTAAATTAGTTACTTATAAAATTTTATGGAGCGGTATAATTTCCAAGAATTACTTTTTCTTCTATACTCTGAAATTAATTTTGAGGATAATAGGTAATTCTTCAAATAGAAATTCAAACCATTGTAGTATTGTTATGGACCATCATAAACGTTTGAATGGACTAAAAATGCTGCTGCTTAATTTACTTTTTACTTTTATTATTATTCTTAATTCTATTTGACAACTAGTACTTTGAAAAAGAAATGATTGAGATCAAAACTAATCAATGTCACTAAATCAACATCATACTCTAACAACTAAATAGCTCTCAGAAATGATTTACTACAACCTCCTTATTTACATATGAACAACTGGGGGAAAGCAACTTGCTCAAGACAACACCTATGGTTGTTTGGGGACAAGAATTCAGGCTTCTTACTGCCCTGTCTGCAGATCTTTCTCCTGTTCTAGACACAATTCTACAGTCATACCTTCTTCGGCCCAATCATTGTGTACACTCCTTTGCTTCTAAACATCCAGGCTCACTTTTTAATTAGTTGCATGGCTCTAAGTCAGATAAAACATTCAATTAAAGGTGCTCTCATATTCATGCTGAGAAATTCAATAGAATTCGGATGAACACTAAACAACTTGTGTGCAAAAAGTTAAGTTTCAAAATAAGGAATAGACTAAGTGTCTTAATGAATCCACAGGAAGCAGACAGCTTGGCTGACGCCGAGGAACGGTGTGAACAGCTGATCAAAAACAAAATCCAACTGGAGGCCAAAATCAAAGAGGTGACAGAGAGAGCTGAGGATGAGGAGGAGATCAACGCTGAGCTGACTGCCAAGAAGAGGAAGCTGGAGGATGAGTGTTCAGAACTGAAGAAAGACATCGATGACCTCGAGCTGACACTGGCCAAGGTTGAGAAGGAGAAGCATGCCACAGAGAACAAGGTATGAGCATGTTCTGCTGCACTACATGGGGGATCTATCATGCAATCGGGCTGCTTTATTGTTGAGACTGCCTCTTTCTAACTTCCTAAGGTGAAAAACCTCACAGAGGAGATGGCAGGCCTGGACGAAACCATCGCCAAGCTGACCAAGGAGAAGAAGGCCCTCCAAGAGGCCCACCAGCAGACTCTGGATGACCTACAGGCAGAGGAGGATAAAGTCAATACTCTGAGCAAAGCCAAAAGCAAGCTTGAACAGCAAGTGGATGATGTAAGTGCGTTTTCAATGTCCTTTTGAAGTATTTCTTTAGATGCATTTCAATTGTAACGGATTTCTCTTCCTCATCATCAGCTTGAAGGGTCGCTGGAGCAAGAAAAGAAGCTTCGGATGGACCTGGAAAGAGCCAAGAGGAAACTGGAGGGGGACCTCAAACTGGCCCAAGAATCCACAATGGACATAGAAAATGACAAACAGCAACTTGATGAGAAGCTTAAAAAGTAAGGGCTCCAGAAAGACTTCTATGTGATGCCACCTTTCAAATAATTTAAATATTAATCTGTCTACTATTCTGTCTAAAGGAAGGAGTTTGAAATCAGCAATTTGATAAGCAAAATTGAAGATGAGCAAGCTGTAGAAATCCAACTGCAGAAGAAGATCAAAGAGTTGCAGGTGAATCATCTCCCTTTAGTGTGTGTGTGTGTGTGTGTGTGTGTGTGTGTGTGTGTGTGTGTGTGTGGTGTTTTGTGAAAGGGGTTGACCTCAAACTCACAATCCTCCTGCCTCAGCATCCTGAGTTCTGGGATAGAAGGCATGGACTCCCATGCCCAGCCCCTCATCTTTTTAGTTTTTTTCTACACACCAAAAAAACACTAAAATTGAAATGAATTTGAGATGTGTTAGCGTACTTGTTTGATTTCCAGGCCCGCATTGAGGAGCTGGAAGAGGAAATCGAGGCAGAGCGGGCCTCCAGGGCCAAAGCAGAGAAGCAGCGCTCTGATCTCTCCCGGGAACTGGAGGAGATCAGTGAGAGGCTGGAAGAAGCCGGCGGGGCCACATCAGCTCAGGTGGAACTAAACAAGAAGCGGGAAACTGAGTTCCAGAAACTTCGCAGGGACCTGGAGGAGGCCACACTGCAGCATGAGGCCACATCAGCTGCTCTTAGGAAGAAGCACGCAGACAGTATGGCGGAGCTTGGGGAGCAGATCGACAACCTGCAGAGGGTCAAACAGAAGCTTGAGAAGGAGAAGAGCGAGCTGAAGATGGAGATTGATGACCTTAGCAGTAATGCAGAGGCGATAGCTAAAGCCAAGGTACCCAACATCATCTCTAGATGAGGGCAATGAGCCAGAAAAACAGCATCCATTGTTCTTGGCATCAAACTTGCTTTGCAGGCATTTAATAGTATTTGTTCAAATATTTTCATCCTAATATATTCCTGTAGTTTCATTTTCTGAAGTACTGACTATAACCTACTAGAATGACTTCAAAATCCACTTAAGTGAATGTCAACATCATTGGGATATATAGGTAGCTTCCAACAATGAATGTGACACGTATGTTGAATTCTGGCACATGCCAAAGCACCATAACTTTCTACTCATATCTCACCTATTTTTGAAACATATTTTATTCTTTTAATATTAAAACATCTTAAATACTTTAAAAACTGTGGTTTATCTTTTTTATCTGCCAATATTCAGTGTTTGATCCTTTCTTGTCACGTGATCCTTAGGGAAACCTTGAAAAGATGTGCCGCACTCTGGAGGACCAGGTGAGTGAGCTGAAGAGCAAGGAGGAGGAACAGCAGCGTCTGATCAATGAGCTGACAGCGCAGAGAGCCCGCCTGCAGACAGAAGCAGGTAGAGATGCTTTCTCCAGCTCCCCACATCCTGTATGTGTGAAGGGGGTTCT
This sequence comes from Onychomys torridus, assembly GCF_903995425.1. NCBI lineage: Eukaryota > Metazoa > Chordata > Mammalia > Rodentia > Cricetidae > Onychomys > Onychomys torridus. Next base: position 55,525,997 of record NC_050450.1, read on the forward strand.
TGCTATGCAGCAAAACCCTTGTTTTTAGAGGGAAATCAACAAACTACCAGAATTTTTCAAGTCAGTCAGTCCACAAGGGTGCAAGAAGGCAAAAATAAGTAGATAGGTTTGTTACGTTCCTGTGGCAATCCGGCTTGCAAATGCGTATTTTGACTTTTATTTTTTGCTAATTTCCATTTCTGTAACAATGTTTAGAAATGAATAAAAAATATATACACATACACACAGCTCATTGTTATACCATGAGTTCTCCCGATTCTACTGTTCTTAGGTGAGTATTCCCGACAGTTAGACGAGAAAGACGCCTTAGTCTCTCAGCTGTCAAGAAGCAAGCAGGCATCTACTCAGCAGATCGAGGAGCTGAAGCGTCAGCTTGAGGAAGAAACCAAGGTGACTTTGACCACGGACTTTCTTGACAAACCAAACCCAAGAATGCCCAGTTATATTCTACTTGAGGTGTGTAAGTATTATAGGATCTATGAGTTGAAATCCCTGGACTGTCCCTTCTGCAGGCTAAGAACGCGCTGGCCCACGCCCTGCAGTCCTCCCGCCATGACTGTGACCTGCTGCGGGAACAGTATGAGGAGGAGCAGGAAGGCAAAGCTGAGCTGCAGAGGGCGCTGTCCAAGGCCAACAGTGAGGTGGCCCAGTGGAGGACCAAATATGAGACGGATGCCATCCAGCGCACGGAGGAGCTGGAGGAGGCCAAGTATGTGATGTGTACTTGAGTTTTTCTTTCCTAGTCCTCTCCATTCCTGTGTCACATGCTTCACATCCATGCACTCATTATGCTGTCATAGCAATGTTTGGTCACTGCCACTATTTTTCTAACGAGATTTATTTAGAGAGACGGCTGATGTTGGAACCACATGTTCTGATTCCAGAGGTCGTCTTCTTAAGCTCTGAGTAGACAGATATCCATCTTAAAACTTACAGCAGTCAAGTTTCCTGAATTGTACAAAATGTCTAGGATTGGTCTAAATAAGACACAGCTTTAGTCTGGGTAGACAGAGAGCATCTTAAAATGCACCTTCTCGGGGTTTAAGTTTAAAGGGGTTTTCTGTGTTTTAAGGATGTGGCCTTGCACACCACTGGGAATGAAGCAAGAACATATATCATTCAAATGAAGGTCAAAGTTACCTTTGCTTCTGCTGCATGAATTGTCCAGATTATCTATCAAACTGTGTTCTCTCCTTAGACTGCCCAAACATACACAATCTAAACAAATTAGCTATTCTCTGGGGACAGGGATCATGAAAGGAATCAGAAGGTCACTGAATGTATAAAGGCATCCAGCACTGATAGCAGCCTGTGGGAATCCAGTAACATTCCCAGAACTTCACGGAGTCCAAATATCTACCATTTTGGAATATTTCAGTTTGTTACTCATAATACATGTCTGGTGACCAGTGCTTTGTAAAGCAGATGGTTTTGCCAGTATAGGACAGGACAGTGAGAAGGAACCACATCAGTTATCATCTTGTTCCTGGCTTTGGCCGGGTCCTGACAATCTGGCTAATTTCTCAGGAAGAAGCTGGCTCAGCGTCTGCAGGCAGCTGAGGAGCACGTGGAAGCCGTGAACGCCAAGTGTGCTTCCCTGGAGAAGACGAAGCAGCGGCTGCAGAATGAGGTGGAGGACCTCATGCTGGACGTGGAGAGGACCAACGCGGCCTGCGCCGCCCTGGACAAGAAACAGAGAAACTTCGATAAGGTGGTCGGTCTAGCCTGCTTAAACTTTACAAAAACTCGGTTTGGTCTTCCTTCTCCCTGTCCTGGCTGACAAGCTATGGCTTTTTAAGGTTCTGTCGGAATGGAGACAGAAGTATGAGGAAACTCAGGCTGAGCTTGAGTCCTGCCAAAAAGAAGCCCGCTCCCTCAGCACCGAGCTGTTCAAGGTGAAGAATGCCTACGAGGAGTCTCTGGATCAACTCGAGACTCTGAAGAGAGAAAACAAGAATCTGCAGCGTGAGTCCCGACCTTCTGGATCCTACTCAGCTCTGGCTGGACCCTCCTATGTTGCTGACTTTCCCAATCCTATTCAACCCTGGGTGGGACCGTCCCATGTTGCCACTGTTCCAACCACTTCCTCTCATTTGTTTTTCTACAGAGGAGATTTCTGACCTGACAGAGCAGATCGCAGAGGGAGGGAAGCATATCCATGAGCTGGAGAAAATAAAGAAACAAGTAGAACAAGAGAAATGTGAGATCCAGGCTGCCTTAGAGGAAGCAGAGGTATGTGGTACTCTGTTATGGGGGGAATCAAAGACAAGCACTACAAAAATGTCAAGCTGAGTAATGGTACCATGCACTGAATACGTTACTATAGTGCAGAGACAATTTAAATATGGGACCTTTGTGCACAGGGCAACTAGGTGATTGGTAATGCCAACACTGGGGCTGGAGAGATGTCTCAGCTGGCAAGAGCTTTTACTGCTCTTCCAGAGGACCTGAGTACAGTTCCCAGGACCCACATCTGTGGTTCACAACCACCTGTAACTCCAGCTCCAGAGGATCAGATACCCTCTTCTGGCCTCCAAGAGCTCCTACACACACATGTCATACATCCACACAAACACGTATGCAAAAAATAAATTTGAGAAAAACACAAATTCTCTAACCCATCAGTTCAGTTTCTTAGAATTTACCACAAGAAACTCATCTTAAAAAGAGATAAAACTTTAAGACAAAGATGCCCAATAAAAGAGTAAGCAAACTGTAGAACAGCAGAATTCCAAATGACAATTAAGTATGGCTAATAGGCCAGAGGGTTACATACACTTGAAATCCCAGCATGTTGGGGTAGAGGCAGGAGGATTATCCCAATTTGAGGCCAGCTTGATTCACATAGTAAGACCCAGGCCAGCCAAAACTTTATAGCAAAGTCTCACACTAAAAGACCAAAAGGGCCAGCAATTACGGCACTTTCCACCAAAACTTATGCCCTCTGTTCAGTCTCCAGAACCCATATGGTAGGAGGAGAGGAGCAAACTCCCATAGACTTATCTCTGACCTTCATGTTCTCTCTCTTCCTCTCTAAATTATTGATTAAATGAATAAGTGAAAAGATTCCAAAAGTATTATTAATGTGGGGAAAAAGGTTTGTGATAGACACAAATATTTGCTTTTAAAAAGCAAGACCTACATTTGCATATACAACTTGGATTAGATAGAAATAGGGGGCTCAGAAGGATCATGAATGAGCCCAAGGCCAGCCTGAACCACAAAGCAAGAGAACCGGTCAAAAAAAATTAGTATAAAAATTGTATCACATTAAAATAGTTGTCTCTCTGTGAGGAACAACAGGAAACTGTTTTTATACATTGTCCTCACATTGTACAATGAGTATGCAATATATAATCAGAAAAAAACTATTTTTAAAACTTACAGTTTCTATGACAGATTAGTGTTTTTACACATGAAGATTGTAGTTTATGAAACATTATGTATATTACATATAAAATTAATCAGATAACTCTGTTAGTTCTGTCATGAATCTTTAGATCTTGCAAAATACTTTACTACAGAGCTGAACTATATAATCTGTGACCAGATAAACAAAAAATCTTAAGTTCTTAGGACAACTACATTAACTTTAAAATTCAACCAGAGTACAGCAATAAGAGGCTGCCTCCCAAACTCAGAGTTCTCTTCCACTCAGTGCTGACTGATCACTGTGTCCTTAAGGCATCCCTGGAACATGAAGAGGGCAAGATCCTGCGCATCCAGCTGGAGCTGAACCAAGTCAAGTCTGAGATTGACAGGAAGATTGCCGAGAAGGATGAGGAGATCGACCAGCTCAAGAGAAACCACATTAGAGTTGTGGAAACGATGCAGAGCACGCTGGACGCAGAGATCAGGAGCAGAAACGATGCTCTGAGGGTCAAGAAGAAGATGGAGGGGGATCTGAATGAAATGGAAATCCAGCTGAACCACGCCAACCGTTTGGCTGCGGAGAGCTTGAGGAACTACAGGAACACCCAGGGCATCCTGAAGGTAGACATCCATTGGCCACTCAGCTGAGTCACAGAACACACCTGTTTGCTGTTCTCACAATTAACTTCTTAGGCAATCTGTCTTAGCTACTTTTCCTACTGCTGAGATGAAATACTCTTGCAAAAAGCAACTAAGAGGAGAAAGTGTTTATTCCAGTTTGCAGGTCATTGGTCCAGTCCATCATGGCAGGGGAATCAAGGTAGGGGGAGCCTGAAGCCGCTGGTCACATTGACCCACAATCAGAAACAGAGAAATGAACTCACACTAGTGCTCAGCTGGCCTTCTCCATTTTATACAGTACAAGATCCCTGCCCAGGGAATGGTCCTGCCCACAATTACAGTGGGTCTTCCTACTAACATAGTCATGATAATCCCCCTGTGGTACGGCCACTGTCCTCTCCCAGGTAATTCTAGATTCTGTCAAGCTGACAATTAACACTGACTATCATAGCCACCCCACTCCCATTTACCAAATTATACAGTTGAATGCATCAAGGACACCAATTAAAAAGTGTCTAAAACATAATAATTTCCAGAAATTATATATAGAAGAACAAACAGGAGTCAAAAGATGGAGAAATGGCAAGATAGAAAATACATGGGCTTTCCACAAAACAGGCCTGAGGGTGAATCTTAGCTTTGTCACTCTCTGACTTTGGGCAAGTTACTTGCACATAATAAGAGTAAGTCTCACACCTCAAGGATGGCAGTGGGGACCAAATGAAATAGCAGATGTCAAGGACTATGTGGGTTATTCAGAAAATGCTCTAGAGGTGATAAAGAACAGTGACATGCATGCAACAGACAACAAGATAGAGGCAGAGACAGAGCGAGAACCTGTCTCTTGATAATTTGCTCACATGCCAAGCAAATGCCACCATTATCCTTAAGGTCATACAAATGATAGGCAAGTCACCTCCTGCTCCTAGCATGGATACACTGTTGGAGCTCATTTCCTAGGTGATCATCTCCTCTTCAGAATAGTCGAGATATTTTTCAACTTATAGGATACCCAGCTGCACCTGGATGATGCTCTCCGGGGCCAGGAGGACCTGAAGGAGCAGCTGGCGATCGTGGAGCGCAGAGCCAACCTGCTGCAGGCTGAGATCGAGGAGCTGCGGGCCACGCTGGAGCAGACAGAGAGGAGCAGGAAGATTGCAGAGCAGGAGCTGCTGGATGCCAGTGAGCGCGTGCAGCTCCTGCACACCCAGGTGAGCAAAAGCTGGTGCACTGCTAAGGGAGGAGTCTAGAGTGTAGGTATGTACATATAACCACGGATGGGGCTGCACCTAAAGCACCACTGCAGTTATGACAGGCCAATAGGTGGCTTTGTTATGCATTTCTAGTTCTTTTTAGGACTCTCTACCAAAAAAAGGTTTATAAACTTAGAAATAAGGTTAGGCGCTTATTTAAAATCATGAAGAATAACACTGAGAAAGCATGTCTTTGACTCCAAACCGAAACACATTTCATGAAGTACTTATCAGGGGCACATTGGAGTTCAGCTGCTCTGTGTTTACTGTTCTCACACCTCACAGGGCACTTAGCATCCCTTCCTGCTCAGGCATTAAATGTAGTAGCAGCCCCTCGTAAGATCTCTGTGACACCAAAATAACCATACTCCAGCCTTTCCAAGTACTCTCCTTCAAGAATACTGGGTTGAAATTTTAAGAAAATGTTTTCATAATACAAATTCACAATCCGCTCAAAGGAAAAGCTTCCCTCTGCCCCCCATACACACACACTTCTTTTGATAGACTTCTAGTGCCATACACACACACACACACACACACACACACACACACTATTATTCCCAACCCTTTAAACAGAATACTATAAGTCAAAAAAATGAAAGAAAAAATAACAGATGACTAATATGGGCATTCGTTGTTGTTGTCTTGAGATAGAGTCTTACTATATAACACAGGCTGGCCCTAAATTCAGGATCCCCATGCCTTAGCCTCCAGACTGCTGGTATTACAAGCATGTACCATCATATCCTGTCAATACAGGCACTCCTAAAGCTTCAGAGGTCCTCCTATATAAGTCAGATAGGCAGTAAAGGACCGAGTACAGGGAAGGAGGTTCCAGCCATGCAAATGATTACAAGTTTGCACCAAACAGAATACTTCACATTAGCTGGCATCGAGTCTCCTGGGTTAGACAAAAATAGAACATTTGTAAATCCCAACTGGGAAACTTGAAAATCTTATAAATTTCCAATTTTTTTTTTAACAGAACACAAGCCTCATCAACACCAAAAAGAAGTTGGAAAATGATGTTTCACAACTCCAGGGTGAAGTAGAAGAAGTGATTCAAGAGTCACGCAATGCAGAAGAGAAGGCCAAGAAAGCCATTACTGATGTGAGTGCCATGCACGTGTTCTCCTCACAGCTGTGTTGCCTGCCACCACCAGGGCTCATTGTTTTCTTGATTTATTTGCTTTTCAGGCCGCCATGATGGCGGAGGAGCTAAAAAAGGAGCAGGACACCAGCGCCCACCTGGAGCGGATGAAGAAGAACCTGGAGCAGACGGTGAAGGACCTGCAGCACCGTCTAGACGAGGCTGAGCAGCTGGCGCTGAAGGGCGGCAAGAAGCAGATCCAGAAACTGGAGGCCAGGGTGGGTGTCTTCATCCCTAAATCTGGGAAGGGCAAAGGGGTACACTCTTCTCATCATGGGGTCAAGAACACCCTGGCCACACCTGTAGTAGACCCTAGGCTAATTAACATCCCCAGCACTGACTAGAGAGGTAGAGATACAGCTTTCTCTCTTGGTTACAGGTCCGTGAACTTGAAGGAGAGGTTGAAAATGAACAGAAACGTAATGCCGAGGCTGTTAAAGGGTTACGGAAACATGAGAGAAGAGTAAAGGAACTTACCTATCAGGTAAGAGGAATAGCTTTCTAGAATGTACAGGCATCGTGTCCAAAGGGAACGGGAGACCCTGGTGATTACTTTGGTGGCACTTTCAGATATGTGTGTTAACTGCATGTATGTAAAGAATAAAGGCAGAGTTGCTCATCACAGGCAGACACCAATCTAGGACAGTGGAAGCCTTTATAAAACAACACAGAACAGGGCCCACAGGTCAGTGGTAGGCCATATAGATTTCACACGGGCTTGATCCCCAGTAAGAGGAAGGTGGGAGGGAGGAGAGGAGGGGAAGAAAGGAGGTTAGGGGGAGGAGGAAGGAAAGTAGCATAAGAGAGAAAAGAATATATGCACTAAAGCAAAGTACACTAGATGCCAGTCCTAGAGTGGCTTCTCCCAGAATAGCAGGGTAAGGATTCGACATGATGTATAGAATTCTTTAGTAGAGAGGCCAACTAGACACAGCACACGTTTAACAAATATGACCATTGTTCATAGCATAGGTTGGTCAAGTTCATCCTCAGGTCCCCCTTCTGCCATATAGGACCCCCTTCTGGCATATCAGTGACTTATTTTGGCACCAGGTAAACCTGTTTCTTTGGACTGAATGTGTATCTTTTTATCAAACATTCAGACCGAGGAGGACCGCAAGAATGTACTCAGGCTGCAGGACTTGGTGGACAAATTACAGGCGAAGGTGAAATCCTACAAGAGACAAGCTGAGGAGGCTGTAAGTGTCTTTGAGGTTTAGAGAAAGAAGCAGACTTCTGTCAGGGAGAAACGTGTTTAAAAACAAAACAAAACATGTATCGATGAGGAAGAAGGACACACACTAAGAACCCACCATTCATGTGTTCTCCGAAGGCTGAAATCTTACAAATATATATGTACACACCCTCATATTAATTGTAGACTTGACCTCAAGAGGAGATGTGTATTGTTAGGCAGAAAGGCTGGGGAAGGAGAAAGCTCCAAATACTCAGCCTTAACCGGTAGCAACAAACACACAACAGAATCACTAATGCCGGGATGAACAATTTCTGTCTCTCCACATACACAAACTCAAGTGTTCCCGAAAGTGAAATACTGATTTCCCCCCACCCAGCTGACTTGTTGACTTACTCTGTAAGTGAGGCTTTCCTCCCTGCATTTATCCCAGCAACCGGAAGAACATGATGGAAAATCTAGAGGTACAGCTGGTGGTGTGAAGCCCTGGCTTCTGTAGGACCAAACAACAAAGCAATGATGCTGGAAGATTCTCCAGCTGCACTTTCCCCGTGTTGTGCCCAGCCCCCACTCTTCTAGATGCATGTGACAGGAAGGAAGGGCACAAACAACAGCCACACAAAAAGATGCAACTATTATCTTAGACCCACTTTTCTTTCCCTTCTGTATCAGTCTTAAAATACAGGGCAAAGCTGTGTCTAGTGGGATTCCCAAATTTCTTTGTTAACATTTGCTTACTGAGGTCTCTTGAGGGTACCTGGGTCTCTTCTTCCTTTCTACCCAAGAGACATATCACAAAAGGTAAGTGAGGGGGTGGAGAGATGGCTCAGCTGTTAAGAACACTGGCTGCTCTTTCAGAGAACCGGGTTCAATTCCCAGCACCCACATGGTAGCTCATAACCATATCTAACTACATTCCCAGGGGAGCCAATGTCCTCTTCCGGCCTCCCTGGGCACCACATGAATATGGTGTACAGACACACATGCAGACTAAACATTTACACACATAAAAGAAAAATAAACCTATTAAAAAACAGGGAGGTGGTAAGCAGGTTTGACAAAAGTCTGGTCCCTTCCACTTGAAAACAATTTCTCCTTTCCTCCCTTTAAGTCAAAACTGTCACTGGAGCTACAGATTGGGCTGAGGTTGGAGGTTGGACACCACCAACAGCACACGAGAGGAGAATCTGATTGTAGACAATCTGGCCTGGTGACCCTATAGTGAGGCCCACGGCATCTAACTGCCTGGATGCTTCTCTGTTCTCAGGAGGAACAATCCAACACTAACCTGGCCAAATTCCGAAAGCTCCAGCATGAGCTGGAGGAAGCCGAGGAGCGGGCAGACATCGCGGAGTCCCAGGTCAACAAGCTGCGGGTGAAGAGCCGGGAGGTTCACACCAAAATCAGTGCAGAGTAAGCGCATCCTCCGGAGGCTGCCCAGTGGCTGAAGAAAGTTGCAGAATGCATTGCTTTGCTTCGGGTCACTGGCTTCACTGTGTTGAGTTTTCACCTTCTGTTGACTAAATAAAAACTACAGCACATTTACAAATCAAACCAGACTTCCTTTTTATTTACAAAATTGTTTACTGACGAAGTCAGTTCTCACCTAGCTGCTGTTTTTTTTTATTTATTTGTTTGTTTGTTTTATTATTATATTGGTTGTGGGGAGCTGTCTTCATTTACCTCCCTTTGCCATGATAAAACAACTGACCAAAATCAACTTGGGGAAGAAAGGGTTTGGCTTACAGTTCACAGTCCATCAGTGAGAGAAGCCAGAGCAGGAAGCAAGGGAGGAATTGAAGCAGAGACTGTGGAGGAACCCTGCTTACTGGCTTGCTCCCCATGGTTTACTCTATCTGCTTTCTTAAACAACCCAGAACCACCCACAGACATGCCCTCAAGCCAATCTGATGGAGGCAATTCCTCAATTGAGGATCTCTCTTCCCAGGAGATTCTGGTTCATGTCAAGTTGACCAGCACTATTGGGCACAAGAAGCTTTCTGTCACCCAGGGGCCTTTTCTGGACTTCTACCTTTGAAGCTCCCTCCCACACAGTATCACTCATATGTGGCTTTTTGTTTGAGCCAGGGTTTCCCTATGCTGCACATGCTGCTTTCAAACTTAAAATCCCTTTGCCTGAGCCTCCCTCCTCCTGGGAGGACAAACTGCAGGACCATGCTTGGCCAGATCTTGTTTAAATAAATATTTCTGGATTGCTACAAAGTATTAAGGAAAACCCTCTCTGAGGGCCCCTCTCTGAGGGTGGCTTTCCAGAAATATTCATTGATATACTCACTCTCTAGATATGGTGCATCTATCCTGTGCCAGGCACTGTCCTAAATTCTCTGGGTATCTCAGAGAACAAACAGTCCTCAGGGAATTTACACTCTACAAGGAAAGGAAGACCATAATAAACAAGTTAACTCTGAAGTGTATCAAGTCAGTGCAAGTGAAAAATCTTGACAGTGAGGGAAAACAGTTGCATTTTACTGAGACTAGTCATGGAAGACCTCCCTATTTCGAACATATTCAAGCAAAGACCTGAAGGAACAAGAGAGCAAGGCATACTGAGTGTTGGGGGAGCAAGCCTTTCCAGACAGAAAGAACAGAAAATGCCAAGACCCTATAGCAGGGAACAGCAGCTGCTCCAGGTGTGAGGAAGTCAGCCTGGCTGTGGCTGCAGGAGATGGAAAGAGTTGATATGAGAGGTCCAGGGGCTCATCATTCAGTGACCCTGGAGGCCCTCAAGGCCTTCTCCTGGCTTTACTCAGAGGCCAGTGGGAAGGCCTGAGAGGGTTTTAAGCAGTGAAGTGATATTAACACGCATTTTAGAGGAATCTTTTCGTCTGGTGCGTTGAAAACAGCTCAGAGGGAACACAGGTAGAAACCAGACCAGAGGGGAACCCCTGTGAAACCTAAGATTGTAAAATGGCCATGGATTAAACCAGAGAAAAAGCACTGGGAGGTAATTAAAACATCGATTCTCTATTTACTGAAGGGAGCACAGGGGACTTTTGCAAGGACTAGATGAAGAGGGGGGGAGGGAGGGAGGGAAGGAGGATGAGGAAAGCAGAAAAAGAGCTAGAGAACAAGCTATAAAGAGTGACAAAGGGAAGGTGGCCTGGCGGAGTGCAGCCCGGGTTTGGCATCCAGACAGACAGTGCGGAGGCAGCAGAGCAAAAAAAGCAATTTAGACCAAGCTTGCCTTTCTCACAGACCTCCTTCCACCTTCTCGCATCTACTCTGCCCAGCCCCTCACCCCATCAGCATTAATTTTTACAATACAAATGGCACGAGCCACAGTCTCAGCTATGTCTACAGTAACAGCAAAGGCTTAAAAGAAGAGGAGAAGAAAAATACCCATCATTTTCTCAATTACAAATTTGGATCACAGAGGAAATTAGAATCATAATCATAAAAACGACCAACAGCAAAGACAAAGATTTTTAAAGGAGAAAAAATATGAACTGGACTTCCAACTGCAATGCCTGTCTTTGAAAGCCACTGTTAGAGAGAACAAGGAGAGAAGCCACACACTAAGACGATGTTTACACAGACATTCAAATAGGCACTAGACACAGTTCAGCAGCATGGGCCCTAGGAAAAACACAAAATGCAGGGACACCTCACCGCACAGCTGTTAAATGACTGCAAGTGTGGTCCAGAGGTAGGGGCTGGACCTATCATTCCTGTTAGTCAGTGGGGAATGACACAACAGTTGGGTTTTTGTTTTTTGTTTTTTTTTGTTTTTGTTTTGTTTTTGTTTTTTGTTTTTTTTAAGTTAGGAAATAACCCATATAGCGCCACCATTCTACCACTAGCAGCTTACCCCAAAGAGATGAGAGTATCAGCCACAGGAAGCCTTGTGTGGACATGCTCAAAGCAGGAGAGAACCAAGATGTCCATCCCCAGGTAAATGGGTAGACACACTGTGGTGTATCCATACAGTGACTCTTATCCCACAGGAAAGGATAGAGTGAAATTACAAAAGTAAGTCTCAAGACACCCGTGCTGACTCAGCCTTATCACTCAAAGCATGGTTTTATTCATATGCGTAGGTTCACGTCACAAACATATAGTTTCCCAGAAAATTTAACCACAGTGGTAGAGACCAGTGGTTATCCATGCAGAGAGAGTGCTTGTGCAGTTCACGGACAGACAGTGCAGATTGAAAAGAGCAGAAGGAAACCTTAGGGATTCCTAAACACGCTCATTATCTTGATCGAGGTGATAGTTTCAGTTGTAGAAGTTTGAAGTTGCATGTAAAAGTGCAGGGTTTGGGAACCAGCAAGATAGCACCACAGAGTAGAAGGTGCTTGCTGCTAAACTTGAAGACCTGAGTTCAATTCCCCGGATCCATGTGATAGAAGGAAAGAACAGATTCCTGCAAGGTGTCCTCTGAATCCCACTCTTGCCTGACAAGCAGGTGTGCCAAATTAAAAATAAAATGAGATGTGACTCCCACAAAAGGGGAATACTAGGTGATAAGGAAGAAAGAAATACAACAAGACACATGAGTCCTGAAAGAAAACATTTTTGGTTGTGAGCCTAGCCTTTAACGGCTAACCTATCTCTTCAGCCCGTGACGAAAATACAATGCCGATTGGTTTTCTAGTTCCGACAGTGTCATTGTTTTGTTTTGCTTTTTTAGTGGTAGATAAGACCACAGAGATATAATTGACAGTGAAGGTGTAAAAGCCTAACTCTATGGCTTCAGAATGGCTGTTGGAACAGTACAGAGGTTCGCTGGAATGCGCACACTTGAGACTGGAATGCATATACTTGAGATGAAAGAAAGTCTCCCCACAGGGGATCTTTCCTCAAGAGAGACCCCAAACCCAAGGAACACACCGAGACCACGGATCAGATGCAAACAGCAAGAGGGTTTATTTGAATACACAGGTACCTGGGGCGACAAGTCTCTCGGAGGACTTGCGCGCCTTCCTAGGGGAAGGGGGACTTCTTATAGAGTCCTGGGGGCAGAAGCACGGTTACAGAAGCGAGAAGCATAGTTACAGGGTCCCCATTGGTTAATTCAAATAAGGCCAGGGTGAACTTGGGGGCTATCTTAAATTTTCAGGAATGTGCAGCTGTCTGTTCTCCAAGGCCAGGTAGCCAATTATAGATATCTTGTTCTGACTCAAGGTTTGTTCCTCCCAAGACCGGGTGTTTGACATCTCCTGCCTTGACTCAAGGTTACTTTCCCAATTATCTTTCTCAAGGCCGTTTCTTAGGCTAAGTTACTGAGACGGGGGGGCCTTTCATTCCCCCATTTTCTTTTGTCGTAAATGGAATCTTTCATTTTAGGATGGAGAATAAGGAGTCAGCTCCATCTCTGGTTGTCGGAGCCTCTGATATTGCTGGGTTAGGACCAAAGCCTGGACAACAGAAATCCTATCCTTAACAAATTGTACCAATCTATTGAAGATACATGGCCCAAATAATAAAATGAGCAGGAGGATGATGCCCCTCCTAACGTTAGGAGGGCTGTTAGGGGGATTAGGGGAACCCATAGGTTCTCAGCTTTATCGGGTTCTTTGACGGCCTTCATATATGACACGTGGACCCAGACAGAGTTTTCAATCTTGAATGGGTGAGACATCACCGGGCGATTCAGTTGCTCCCAGTAGGCATCTGCCAGGGGTTTCCACACCGTCTTTTGTACCAGTTGGAGGGCTTGAAGGTGTGCCTCCAGGGTAGGGCTAGTGGCAAAAGAGGAGATATCAGGGTGAAGGAAGTTTATTATTGGAGGGGGAGTCCCATATAAAATCTCAAACGGGGTTAGGCCGTGAGGCCCAGGAGTATTCCGGGCTCGGTAAAGGGCTAGTGGGAGTAGGAGCATCCAATCTCTAGTGCCAGTTGCGAGCGTTAATTTGGTCAAAGTCTCCTTAATGTTTTTATTTATGCGTTCTATCTATCCTGAGCTCTGGGGGTGGTATGCACAATGGAGTTTCCAATCGATCCCCAATAGCCTGGCCATCTTCTGACTTACCTGGGAGATGAAGGCGGGCCCATTGTCTGACCCCAATATCTGGGGCATTCCATACCTGGGAAAGATGTCATCCAGGAGTTTCTGGGTTACCATGGTAGCAGTCTCTTTCTCCGTCCATCCTGAAAAAGTGTCTACAAAAACCAGAAGGTATCTGTACCCATATAGCCCAGGTTTTACCTCAGTGAAGTCAAGTTCCCAATGGACTCTGGGGCGGTGGCCCCGCAGGCAGCTTCTTCTGTTCAGATGGGTTTTTCCTGGCTTGACTTGGGCACAAGCAGGGCAGCTGGAAGTCACCTGTTGGAGGACCTGTTCCTGATTTAATAATACAGTGTTCGAGGCCTCATCAGCCAGACGGGCCTTCATCTATGATGTTAGCTTGTCGTTCGGGGCTCCATTCCATCCCCATTTTTTTTGCTAGTTCCTGGTCCTCCGGGCTGTAGAGCATGGGGTCCCTGTTTGGCTGTTGGTAGTCTTGCATGACCAGCAGCTTGTCACCCCTGGGGGTTGTAAGGCCATTGTCCAGGCCGTCAGATTGGCCAGCCGATTTTCCCGCGCTATTACAGAGTCATCCTTTCGGTGCCCGGGACAGTGTATGATGCTGAGCTGTCCAGATGTCAGCTGAACCTTTTTCTTGGTGGTCTATCGCTATCTCCTGCTACCCGTGGCCCCCTGGACCAAAGCTGTGCAGTCACTGAGAGAGCCTCCGATGTGGGTCAGGACTGAATGTTGAGCTCCGGTGTCCCTTAGGAAGGTCATTGGCTGCCCCCCGATCTTGAGAGTTATCCTAGGCTCGGGGGGGGGGGCTCCTGGCCTTGACCTCCCTAATCTTCCAGATTGAGGAGGCCCGTGGCTCCTGTCTTAGTTTTTCTAGGCCCTCGAGGTTTCTTTGGGCAGTCATGAGCCCAATGTCCTCTCGCTTTGCAGTAGGCGCACTGGTCTTTGTCAAGGGGTGCCCTTCTTTGATCTCCCTTCCTAACTCCCTCTCTGACCTGTCCCTGAGACATTATAGCGGCCAGGACTTTAGTTATTTCTCTATGACGTTTCTTATCTCTTTCTTCCTGTCTCTGCCATATTTTCTCCTCCCGCTCTTTGGGAGTTTCTCTTTTATTAAAAGCTTTTTCTGCTTCTTTTAATAAATCTGACAAATTGAACGAATTCAATCCCTCTAGTCTCTGTAACTTGGCCCTTATATCTGGACTTGACTGATAGATGAAAGACAAGATGACGCTCGGCGCCTGTCCTGGATCTTCCGGATCATATGGGGTATACATTCTATAGGCCTCTTTAAGTCTTTCCAGGAATGCTGCCGGCGTCTCATCCTTTCCCTGGATCACATGTCTAACCTGAGCCAAATTGGTGGGGCGCCTAGCAGTCCCCCGGAGACCCGCTAAGAGCAACTGGCGAAAGAGACGTAGGTGCTCCCTACCTTCTGGGGTCATGAAGTCCCAGTTCGGGCGGGTGAGGGGAAAGGCTGCATCAATAACATTAGGCAGTTGTGTGGGTCTTCCATCGTCTCCAGGAACCTGCTTCTGGGCCTCTAGGAAGACTGCTTCTCCTCCACTGTCAGGAGGGTTTGCAGCAACTGCTGACAGTCATCCCATGTAGGCTGGTGGGTCACTAAAATGGATTCAATCAAGTTAGTCAAGGCAACAGGGTCCTTAAAGAAAGGAGGGTTATGCATTATGCTGTTTTCAGTTGTAAAGATCAAAGGCCGAAAATCGGCCAGTATTGTATGCAGCTGTCGGCATGGGGGCCGTCGCTTCCGCCGCCCCCCGCCGCCGTGGCGGTCAGCCGGGAATCGCCGCTTCCGCCGCGGCCGCACGGGGACCTCTGCCGCAGTAGCGGCCGGCCCGGGAAGTGCCGCTCCCGGCGCTCGCACGGGGACCACCGCCAGGCGGGCTGAGGGCGGTGGAGGTGGGTGGGGAGGTGGATCGCCGGGGAGCCTGGGCCGGGGCCCAGGGCGGGCTGGAGCGCTTCTGGGCCGTGGCGGGCGCCGCCGCCGTGCCCCACTCGCCTCAGCAGCCGCTGCCTCCCGCGCGCGCTGGCCCAGCACTCACATCCCCTCAGTGGCAGCGGGCGGCGGGCGGGTGGCGCGCAGTGGGGCCGGGACAGCGGCGGCAAGGGGGGACCGGAGGGGGGGCGCTGGCGCTCCCGCGGCGGCCGCTCCTCTCCGCGAGGTGCGGCACGAGTGCGCAGAGCCCGAGCAGACAGGCGTAGAGGGTCGCGGGCACCCGCGGCATGGTGCGCGCCGCTCGGCGGGAGGGCGCAGCGGGGATGGAGCGGGGCTGAGGCCGGGGACTGCAGCTGCATGCCGGGCGCTTGCACTCGGGCTCACGGTGCCCGCGGCCGGGCTGGCCCGCGCCCCGCCGCCATCATCTTTCTTGCTGGCTCCTTGGGACGCCCTGAATTGTCGCCTCTCGGGATGCATTCTCGCTGAGTCCCTGCGCGCCTGCTCCCGGGCGCCCCTTCCCTTCTCCCTCGGCCATCAGGCCGCACTCTCCTCGGCTTTCTCCTCCCCTCTAGGGGGATCCTTTCGTGGGAGAATAGGGTAAAGGGAGGAGGTAGATGGCGGTTTCTTTAAACAGAAAATGACGAACGACGGACAAACATAAATAAGACTGACACACGCTGCGCGGCTCCGGCTCCAAACCGAGAGCAGAAACTCAGACGGAGAGTGCTGTGAGGGTCCGGATCCCTCCTCTCCAACAGACACCATGTATCCCTCGGATACGTGAGTGTAAAACCGTGCCCCAAAGGGGACTTCAGACTCCCATGGAACGTCTTCCAGGGTTGGTGAGCGAAGTCCGGGCTCGTCAGCCCCTTCAGCCTCACCCCGATACAGAACACTAGGGGAGATACCCTAGTGCGGGACTCAGGCGGCCCGGCCTCACGGCAAGTCTGCCTGCCTCCTCTCCCGGCACTACAATCAGGCGGCCCGGCCTCACGGCAGACCTTGCCCGCCTCCTTTCCTGGTCCCTCCGGACGCTGCGCAGGAACAGAGCTCAAACATAGAAACAGACAGCACAGAGACAAAACGGACACAGGACGGCTCGAGCTTAAACATAAATACCGAGGCCGGCCGGCTTACCTCCTGATGGTGGGTCGGTGGTCCTGGGGAGGGGTCTCAATCTCGCTGGGGCCTCCAATGAAAGAAAGTCCCCCCACAGGGGATCTTTCCTCAAGAGAGACCCCAAACCCAAGGAACACACCGAGACCACGGATCAGATGCAAACAGCAAGAGGGTTTATTTGAATACACAGGTACCTGGGGCGACAAGTCTCTCGGAGGACTTGCGCGCCTTCCTAGGGGAAGGGGGACTTCTTATAGAGTCCTGGGGGCAGAAGCACGGTTACAGAAGCGAGAAGCATAGTTACAGGGTCCCCATTGGTTAATTCAAATAAGGCCAGGGTGAACTTGGGGGCTATCTTTAATTTTCAGGAATGTGCAGCTGTCTGTTCTCCAAGGCCAGGTAGCCAATTATAGATATCTTGTTCTGACTCAAGGTTTGTTCCTCCCAAGACCGGGTGTTTGACATCTCCTGCCTTGACTCAAGGTTACTTTCCCAATTATCTTTCTCAAGGCCGTTTCTTAGGCTAAGTTACTGAGACGGGGGGGCCTTTCAGAGACAGGGATGCACACACCTAAGACTGGGCAAGTGTTTGAGTGGCTTTATTAATCTGTGTGATGTTTTTATTTGGGAGTTCATGACAATAAAGTGATTTTTTAAAAATAAATTAATGAATAAAAATAAATTCTTCACTAGGGAAACGCTATAATTACAAGAACTTTGGGAAAGTTCATAACAGGATAGTGTACACTGAACGTAAAAACAAGGAAATACTTTTTATAGGAACTACAACAAACCTACCAACTTGGTTCCATCTCCCAGTTCATGGTTCCACCTATCTCCATTTATTTGGAACTTTGATCTCTTCACCAGCATCCTGGAGCTTTTAGCATACACATCTCCTTCATGTACATACACGCCCCTGAGCAACTCTAAATGATGACATGTAGATTTCCCTCAGCTTGCAATTAGACTATGTCTCAGGAAACCCTATCATTAGCTGAAAATATTGCTAAAGTGAAAATACACTTGACACACCTAACCTATTAGAGAACTTCAGAGTACTGGTTATTTTCCACTGAGGTTTTTGGGCCAACCAGGGTCATGAATTGGCAATGTACCACACAGAAGTCCAGGAAAAGATAAAAATTCAAGGTACATTTTCAACAATATGTGTTATGCTTTCACACTTTATTAAATCTTTATAAATTAAAATTTTAAAAGTATGGCCATCACATGTCTGTGAGATATCTGTGATTGCTACCATGAGAAAGTTTCAAAACACACTGAAAGGCAAAATCTAAAACTATGCTTACAGATCCATATCCGGATTATATGTCTTTAGGGTGTATGCAAACATGGGAAGAACCCGTAACAAAATTGAAACCGAGATAAAGACTTCTATCCTAAAATTTTAGGAGATTTCTGGGCAATTTTTGGTCAAAGGATACAAAATTAGAGCTAACGAGGAGAAATAAACTCAGTAGACTTAACATAGAATGCGCAGGTTAGGTTTCTGTCAACTTGACACAAGTTGCTCATCTAGGAAGAGCAATCTCAACTGAGAAATGCCTCTGTAAACTGGCCTGTAGGCGGGTCTGTGGGGCGTTTCCTTGATTAATGATTGATGTGGGAGTGCCCAGCCCCTTGTGCAGGTGGTTCAGTGTTGTATTTAAAAGCAAGCTGAGTTAACCATGGAGAGCAAGTCACCAGTAAGCAGTATTCCTCTTGGCCCCTGCTACTGTTCCTGCCCTGCTTGAATTCCTGTCTTGGATGGTAATAGGGACATGGGAAACAAATAAGTCTTTTCCTGACCGAGTTGCTTTAGGATGTTTAAAATAGCAACAGAAAGCAAAAGAGCACACCGAATGGTAAGTGTGGCTAGTGACAATATCTAGTATTCTTGAAAAATACTAAATGGATAGCAAGTGTTCTTACCCCAAAATAACTATGGAAGTTAATGCATTTGTTAATTAGCTAGGTTTAAATACTCGTGTATGTATATGTATTTGTATATATGTGTGTGTATACATACATGTTCACATATGCATAAATGTATACTTATATATACATGCACACAATTATGAATACATATATGCATACATATGCCTATACATGTACATATATGTGTGTGTGCCAGTTGATTTTTATGTCAACTTGGCACAGGCTTGTCATCAGAGAGGAAGGAGCCTCAATTGAGAAAATGCCTCCATAAGATGGCTGTAGGCATGCCTATTAGGTTTCTTAATTAGTGATTGATGAGGGAGGGCCCAGCCCACTGTGGCAGTGCCACCCCTAGGCTGGTGGTCCTGGGTTCTATTTATAAACAGATTGAGCAAGCCACGAGGAGCAAAATGGTAAGGAGCATCCCTCCATGGGCCCCTGCGTCAGCTCTTGCCTTCAGGTTCCTGCTGGTTTGAGTTCCTGCCGTGGCTTTCCTCAGTGGGCTGTGGCTCAGGATATGTAAGCCAAATGAACCCTTTCCTCTCCAAGTTGGTTTTGGTCATGGTGTTTCTTCACAGCAGTAATAACCCTACCTAAGAGAATATGCATACATAAACATATATGCATACACTTCAAAATACATTGTTCTTAATAAATGCACACATTTTGGTCAATTTTTAAATTAAAATTTTTATTTTTGAGTTAATGAATTTTTTGTGTGTGGTGTAGGTGAGTGTGGGGAGCCATCCATCTATTTTTGGAGAAAGGATCTCTCACTGTCTCAAAGTTCACTGACTGGCTAGACCGGGATACCCAGGGCATCATTTTTTCTCTACCTCCCCAGCACTGAAATTGAAAGTAGGTGCCACTGGGCCCAGGTCCAGTTTTTTCACATGGGTTCTAAGGAAAACAGAACTCAGGCCCTCACGCTTCCACAGCTGGCACTTTACTGAACCACTTCCCCAACCAACAAATTTTATTGAATAAAATTTCCCTTCAGCTTGATCCTACTTTTCCAAGTGTGTATTACTTTGAAATTTTTTCCAAGGCTCATATTATTAAAATAAATAAAAATAACCTGCCTCTTAAGATTTTATATCCACTTCTCATCAAAGAGAGGGCTATGGTGGACAGCAGAAAGACTGAGGAGAGGGCCCGCTTGATGGATGAGACCATTAGCACAGCTGCTAAAAGCTGTTGCCTTTCATGCAAGCTTTTCAGTGTGGGATTAAGATTCCAAAGCTAAGACCCAGCAGCTGTCAGGGGTAGAACTTACATTCTGACTCCTGGCTGAGGCAGAGGTTTGGGCACATGTTACCGGTATCAGTGTCCCTAACCACCCTCACTACAGACTTATCTGTCACTTTTTCCTAAGCGGGAAGCTGAAGAATCAGCTGGGGGCAGATCCTTAAGCCCTGCTTAAGAGTGGAATTTACCAGCTTGATTCCTCTCTCTTGGCTGCCGAGGTCCCCAAGATGCAGCTTCCTGAGGCCGCAGAGAAAAATGAACGCCTCTTCTGCGTGATGAAGGAGAAAAACATCCCGCCTTAGGGATCACACCCAAAACAGGGCTTTTCTTAGATTCTGCCAGGCTGACCTTCACAAGCAGAGGGCAGGCTGTGTTCTCAAGGTTGTCACAGAAGCTATGGCTTGTGCCTTGGGGCACTCTTGGGGAAACTGGGACCCAGAGCAGTGTGAGCTTCAAATTATGAGAAATTCTGCTCAGAAAGTGGATAAGGACAGTGCTCTGGGCTAGGATTTCTGTGGGGGTTCCCCATCACCACTACCACTATTCAAATAATTCACAGATTTCAGTACCCAGGCCTAACTCACTATGACATTAAATATAGATCTTTGTGTAAGTGACCAACATAAGGTGCCTGGAATTTTCAAGTGGGGGTCTGGCGACAGTTCTGAAGCTCTGCTGAATGGTATGACTGTAACCCCAGAATTTAGGAGGCTGAGGCAGAAGGATGGCTGGAGTGCAGCCTAGGCAGCCCAGAGAAAACTCATCTGAAAACACAATACAACACCAGAATTTCCAAAATATTCCTTCCAGCCAGTCAGGTCGCCTACCCTGTCCTCAACTCCTCTGGCCACACCAATTTCACACACTCCACACCACACCCTCACTGGGTCTGAAACTGCCCAGTGGGAAGGATGAGGCCCACTCTGGTGTGCATTCACTGATCTCATACGTGGACCAGGCCGTCCTGACTCTGCAGACATCACTTCCTGCCCTTCCTCCCCTCAGTCTGACCCCTTTCCAGATGTTCTGGGAGGCATAGGAAGTGACTCCCTCCACCTTTGGGCTACTGGGATATGGTTTCTCTCTGGAGGTGCTGGATGATTCTCTCTCAAGCCCCTCTCCCACCTTTTCAAGCATTTTGAGACCTGGCCCTGGCCAGTTAGATCCTGAGAGGTTTCAAAGGACAACTTTTGATACCCAAAGCCCAGAAGACTGTTTTCAGTCACTTGTCGAATAAAACAATGAATGAAGCAATGCTGAACATAAAATAAACATAACCACAAAATCCTGGTACCATAGGGAGTATTTAAGGTCTGGGTTTGTGGCTCAGCCCTTGCCTAGCATGCCCCAAACCTGATTGGATCTCAGCACATGCACACCTCCCAAAAAAGTGTTGTATGCATAGAAGTAGAGAGATGAGCGATATTTTCGAAGTGGAGAGACTAATGGTTACCAGAATGTGAGGGGAGGGGACGAGAAGAAAGGGAACGAGAGAGAAGAGGAAGGGATAAGAGAAAGGGGAGATGGGAGAGGAGAGGAGGGAAGCGTGGGAATGACAGGTGTGAAGTTATAAGAAGAAATAAATTCTGATGTTTTATTTCACAACAGACTGTGGTTAACTATAGGATGGTATATATTTCAAAATAGCTAGAAGATTTCAAACGGTCTCATCACAAATGAATATTAATGCTTGTAGTGATGGAGATGCTGACTGCTCTGATTTCTCCAATATCCATATATACATGCACCAAAACACCAAACTATACTCCATAAATATATACAACTCCAACAGTTTAATAAAATAGATAAATTAAAGGAGGGCAGGTACTAGAACCTATTCTCAAGGAGAATGAAATCGGCTTTATAATAATAACTGACTTCTAAAGCCAAGTCCTGTCACTAGTGGCCAATCAGTAATGGGATGTGGACTCAGCACATGCAGGGCCCCAGGTTGGTCCCTAGTGCCACAAAAAATAATAATAATAATAATAATTAAGTGAAGAACAGATTTGTTCAAAGCTCTCCTCTTCATTTTCAGGACCATGGGCCGTTTGTCCTCTCCTCTTCATGGCCACCACTGGCTCTCTCTGTCCTGCTGGTCTTTGATCTGTTCCCATGCAGGCATGTTGTCTCCTCCACCTTTGGCTCTTGCTTGCTCTGCCCGGTATCCTGTCCCCTTGAACAGTCATGTCACTAAGTGTCTGCTCAGATATGATCTCTGAGAGATTTTCACTGCCCAATCTGTCTAAACACCTCACCTCTACTGTTTTCTCATCTTATTTCTCCCTGAGTATTTATCACTAAGTGATGTCACATGTCGGTGTGTAGGCTGCCCCATGACAGACATTTGCTACAGTCATTTCCGTGAGGACAGAGTCCCGTCCATAAAAATCCCCCATCACATAGTAGGTCCTCAATACACGGTGGATGAATAAAGGATTGAATGAGTGCATGCTGTCATTATGTTGTTGGCTCTCCACTGAGCAATGTAACAACTTTGGAATTACTGTAGTAAATGTTAGAATCAACAGTTTTGGGCACAATTTTAAAAAATCATCCCATTGTGGGTGGAGGGAGGATCTTAAACTGACCCATTAGAGCCTCATCTTTGAGGACTTCTCCATTATACTCTATCCACCTTTCAGGTACAATGCTGACTTTATCCTGATTTTAAAACGTGTGTGTGTGTGTGTCTGTCTGTCTGTGTGCGTGTGCGTGTGTGTGTGCATGTGTGCGTGTGTGCGTGTGTGCGTGTGTGCGTGTGTGTGTGTGTGTGTGTGTGTGTGTGTGTGTGTGTGTGTGTGTGTGTATGAGTGTGTTAGCTACATGTGAGTGTCTGAGGAAGCCAGAAGAAGGAGTCAGAGCCCCTGGAGTTGGAGTTACATGTGGTTGTGAGCCACCTGACATGGCTATGGGAACAGAACTCAAGTCGTCTAGAAGAAAAGCAAGTGTTCTTAACCACTGAGCCATCTTCCTAGCCCTGGCCATCCTTACACTGGAAATCTCAAGAACTCCCTCAAACCAAGATGAGAGATTGCCCTACCACCAGCATCAGCTCACAATCTTCCCCTCTCCTTTACTGTTGCAGAGAAAAATCTCCAGGGCTGTGGGAACAGAGTATTAGCCATGTGCAGTGAGTAGGACTGGAGGATTGATAGACATGGACAGGCTGGGTCATCTGGTTGACCTCACTACTCAACAGCAGGGAGGACCTGAACACAGATGATGCCAACTTCCCCGAGCCTGTTTCCCACTCACAAAACTATGATGTCTATGTGCCCAGCTGGGTGGGTGGTTCATAACTCTACTCTCAGCATTTGAGAGGCTGAGCAGCATTATCACCATGGGTTTAAAGCTGTTATGGACTGCAATGTGAGGTCTTGGCTCAGAAAAGGGAAGGTACAGGGAGGAAAGAAAAGAAAAAAGAAGGAAAGAAAAGAAGGAAAATAAATTTTCTCTCTTGCAAAATTTCAGTAAGTAAATGGCTGCATGGTTGCAGTGAGGAAGGCTATGTGTTACATTTCAAAGTTCTGATCTTTGTGTTCTTGGATTTCAGTAGGGTGAAGAGGCGTGAGATTTTACTTTTAGCACGAATTGGGTGACCTATACAGATCCTCACCTTCTGATTCTGCAAGGTGAGAGATAGAAGAGAAAATGTTCCAGGCTCCCTTTACTATCCAATAGTGTCACTCAATTCTTCCATTGGGCAATTAAAATATGAATTAGTGTTGTTCACTAACTTACCTGTCCTAAGGCATTCATCCAGAAACTTCTGTTCCTGTTTGAGAAACTCCCTATGCTCTTTGAAATTCCATCTGGCACATAAGCTCTTAGATAGCTGGAGTTGTGAGGAGTGAGGCATGATCCCACTATCAGCACAACTAATTGCCCTTTCTTCTCAAGTATCCTTGTAAGGGATGACCTTGACCATGCTTTTCCTCTAGTCCTCTCCCTCTGGCCTTGCTCTGGTCCTCCTGTCCTTCCCACTGCACTGTCTGGATCTCTATTTCCTCCTACTGCACCTTCCATTCTAATTGGTGCCTAGCCTGTCCTGGGAAAATCAGGGAAATGCTTTCTTCCTCCTCAACACCTGTTTTCTCTTAAATCCCTAGCCTAAGCTGCCACCCTCAGCATCCTGCTAATGTCACTGTCGGGTCACCCTCCTCACCAATACAATGCCTTATCCCTGATCCTCTCTTTTTCAGCATCTTTAAATAGTCTTTTTCACATACTCCCTCCTGAATATGTTACCACCATTGACTTCTTTGTTGGCTCTAATAATAAAGTTACCTACGCCACAGAGTGAGGAAAGGTTTTGTAAAGAGACTAGACAAAATCTTCATTCCCAGAGCTCCTTTCAGATATGAGAGAGAAGAGGAGCGGCATGATGTGGAAGCTATAAACTCGCGATCATAGTGGTGGGATAAAGGTAAGACTTCCAACTTAATGAGACGCTTGGGGGTGATGGGATTTTATTACCTTGATTGTGGCAATAGGACAGTAGCTGCATCTATAGATCCGACTCATCTGATTGTAGACATAAAGCATGTGCGGGTTTTTATGTTAGTCAAATTCCAACACAACCGTGGAAGGAAAGAAAGGAGAGAGGGGAGGAGGGATGGAGAAAGAAAGACGAGGAAGTGGGAAAACAGCCTTGTGATCTAATCCTCTCCTGTGAGACCTAACTCACTCTGATAGACCAATAGCAATCCCTTCACAAAGGTGGCCATGACCCAGTTACCACCCAGTAGAGTCACTTCTTAAAGACCCGCCACCTTTCAGCACTGTTCCACTGGGACCATGCCTCCAACACATGAAACTTTGAGGCACAAACCACAGCAGATGAAGACTCACTTGGGTCCTCTGACTCCAACGAAGGGAAACTACTTTTCATTTTGGTATTTGCTTCCTTGCAGATCGGTCTTCCTTTGTATTTCTTTCTCTGTCCTGTCTTGTTCTTTTACTTCTTCCCACATCTTCAACACAGTCTCCCCATGGGATGTGCATCCTCTTTAACAGTTTCAGCACTTCCATGCTAACGATGCACCTCACACAGGCCCTGCATCGTCTGCCTCTGCCTGTTTAAGTGTATGACCCTATCTTGATCTGCCAGCTGTGTTTTAAATCTAAACTCATTTCCCTGCCTACAGTTTCTCCTCTAGGCTGATGTCAGGGACCTAGATTACCAGGCTGAAAGGAGGGCTATGTGAAAAGCAGCATTCTTTGATTCTTCTTCCTCCTGTCTCCAACCCTGCAGTTATCAAAGTCCTGCGAGTCCTGCCTTCCGGGTAGCCCTCTGACGTTCTCTTTCCTTTTAAACCTCTTAATCAGGCCCTCTTCATTTTACACCATTATTTTTGTACTCTGTGCAAGTCACATAGATGACACAGACTTTAATATATTGAGATAATGAAGGTAAAGCTTCAAAACATAAGCCTAAAGCTCATAAGGCACTTAATTATTCTCAAACATACTTCAGTCATCGCATGACTGCCTGTTGGGAATTACTTCTCTTTCCTTTTCTTTTTTCTTTTTTTCTCTTTTCTTATTATGTCTAAGAGGAATACCATGGCAACCACAAACTATGATGACACACAATGCTCTTCTCTTTGATCTGCAGCTGAACTTGGGGCCACTAAGGGCACAAAGACTACGAAGGCCACCCTACTGCTCTGGAAATGTTTAACCCAGATCTGAACTCTGGGGGAATCGAGGGCTCTCAGGTTCTTCTTTTACCATTGTATTCTATCACCAGTTCTAGAGTCATCTCCAAAACAGATGTATAACATCTGTTGGGTATATAATATATGAATTCTGCTCAAAACGTTCCCCTATGATCTCACAACAGTGGGTCCATTGCTGGGCATTAGAAGTCCATTGTCAGCCAGCCCAGCCTTTATCTACAGCGTTCACCTGCGTGTTGTTAACCCTGTCCACTCCTTCCTGCACTTCGTCCAGCTTCACCTGGTTGGCCTGCTAAAATACATCCTGGGAGGTCTGATTCTAAGCTGTGATTCTTCAGTTCTCCCATGCCTAACCTCATCCTCATTCTTCTAACCTGTATAAAGCCTGTCTCTTTTGGACTGGAATGTAGCTTAATGATAGATCTGTATTGCTCCAAATACACAAGGATCTGAGTTTAATCCATGACACTGAGAGGATGATAAAGTCATCTCCTTTGGAGGGTAAGGTAGAGGACAGAATAAAAAGTGTCACTTTGGGATCAGAAACTCTAGATCTCCACTGTCTATGAACAATTACTTGCCCCCTTAGGCCTCATTTTCCCCTATTTGAACAAGGATATTCATAAGAATATAAATAAAAATATAAGCAGTATAATTCTCTTATGGTAGCAAAACATAACAAAACAGACATTTTATGTGAATGACAAAAAGATCATTACCCATCCACAGTCACCACTACTCCACTCTAATTATACTTAGTAGTGTGTGTGTGTGTGTGTGTGTGTGTGTGTGTGTGTGTGTGTGTACCACAGGTTGATAATCAGGTATCTTGATCAATTGCTTTCTACATTGTCTTGATTGTGTTGTTGTTGCTGAGGTTTGAGACAGGGTCTCTCACTGAACCTGTTGTTTGCTAATGCAGCCAGGTTGTCTAGCCAGGAATCTCCTGAGATCCTTTTGTCTCTGCCTCCCCAGCACTAGGATAACAGATGTGCAACCCTGTGCCCAACCTCCAGCCTCCTTTTTTTTTTTAACAAGGGTGCTGAATATTAAACTCAGGTGGTCATGTTTGCATGCCAAGCACTTTACTGAGTCACTTCTCCAGCTCCATTAATAAGAATTCTAACAGTTTAATAGTATACACATATATGTGTGTGTATTTATAATATATGCATATAATATATATATATATATATATATATATATATATATATATATATATATATATATATGAGATACTTCATGGTTTTCAGATGCTTACAAATAAATCTGATCCACTTTGCATCCTACTAATGGGGTACTTAATCTTTGGAGAGTGACTTAACCTGTTTATGTCTATGTACCCTGCTCCCATTTTCACTGTCAAGAACTTTAGGACATTGACCCTACCTCATACCCCTCTTCCTCACCCCAGCACAGAGCTCTGTGTCGCATGAGCACTTAGCAGTGCCCTGCTTCCACGTCAAGAGTTTAGAAGCATGAGTTCTAGATCCAGAGAGGATCTGAATGGCATTCCTGTTGCTTATTAGTTCTATGGCCTTGGAGGAGCTACTTCAACTCTCAGAGACCTGGTTTCCTTCATTCTGAAATGGGGATGATGCAAGCACATACCTAATAGAACAGCTATGAAGTTCCCAAGAGCCAAAGTGGAAAAAGCCTGGAACGTGGTAAATCTTCAATAACTACTAACTAAATGAAGCTGGGGATCTAATCCTTTTTTTTTTTTTTTTTTTTTTTTTTTTTTATCTTTCTGCCTTATCATGTCAGGTCTCTTTCAGCCAACCTTCTCTTATCAATCACCTTGGTTTGTTCATTCACAGAACATTCTGAGCTAACTCAGAACATGGTAGCTTGAATAAAAGCAGTTGCTTTTTGGAACTCATTCTCCACTGCTTGGCGCTGGGCCAGTATTTCTATAAAGGTTGTATCTATCCACATTCTTCTCTTGTTTTATAAAACAGGGAGCAAATAAGATGCTGTCCCAACATTAAGTCACTGTAACAAATGCCAAGTCCCTCAGAAAGCTAGTGAGGGCTGGGCTTGTAGTTTAGCAGTAGAGTGTTTACCTAGTCTACACGAGACCCTGGGTTCTAGGCACAGGAAACCAAAATAAAATGCTAAGGTATTTACATCTCTTTACTGAAAGCCTTCAGGGATCCATAACAGACTGGAATGCATGAGTAGAGTTTGCCACATCTCATAAGCTAAACGGAATGGTTGATTTCATTTACCCTTGTTCTGTCAGATCTATGTAGGAAAATGTTGTGTAGTTTTGCTATTTTTCCTACTCCTCTGTTCACAAATATGTTCTAGAATGTAATTTACCCTGTTCTCTGTCCTCTACAAGTGGCTTACCTAAGCATCTGCAGGCATTGATACTGAGTCCTCCATGCATTCAGTAAACATTGGTTCTAACAAGACTGTACTGCTGGGAAGGACTCTAACTGCTGCACATATTCAAAATCACTTACGCTTCACCACCATGCTCCAAAAAAATTCTCGAGTGACCATAGGACTTATCATATATTCTCATTGGAACCTACAACATCACCCAAAAAACTCTTTTATTCCTGTTTTAACTTGATGCCAGTTTTGGAATCCATTTCTCAATCTATAGCAGATTTTAAAGAACAAAACAAAGATTAAAAAAAAAAAAGAGGCAAACTTAAAATTATACATGAGAGGCTGTCCATGAAGGTCACCCTGTATCATGTTAGCTAAATAGGGTATGGTTATTGCCCACACTATTGATCAGGTATGGCACAACAAATGACCAGGAGAAGCTTTCTGCCCTTCCCTGACCTTCTTAGCACACTCTGCTCCAGTTCCACTCAGCCCCTAGGACTCTCTAAGTCTCCAAGATCTGTGTCCAACGTCAAAATCCCTATGCAGCTGACTTGGCATAATAAAGCCTCCGCTGGTCATTTATCCAAGTAATTCAACAAGAGTGAGAGATCAGGACTACGACGCATTTACATCTAATGAGTAAATGGTGATCCCCCAAATGGAGCCAAGTTAGAATGCTAGGCTGGCAGATTTGGGAGTATAAAGAAAGCTGGGGGCCACACTCCTGAAATCGCTCCGACCGCAGCAACTAAGGTAAGCACTCAGAAGTGCCCACTTTTTTTCCCCACATAGTGACGATTAACCTGGTTGGGTTACCAGTCAAGGGTAATGCACTTGCCCTTACTAATGAGATCGGCAACATGGCCAAAGTCCTTATACTTCTAGAAGATCTTAGAAGGGGAAAAGAAACAAAATTTCATACAGTTAGGAGACAAAAAAAGAAAACTCACCTGAAAAATAAAGCTGATTTTCTAGGTTGATGCCACATCCTTCAATGAATAGATTAACAACATGTTGATGTGTGGTGACTTTTGTGATTAACTCGAACAATTTGGAGATTTTATGATTATTTAAATCTCAGATTGCAGGGCAAAAATTCCCATAGTACTGTTTGACTTTTAACCCATATTGAGATGCATCCTAACCTGGTTATTACTGACTGGTTTGTGTGTTGGTCTTGCATGGGGAAGCTAGTGGATTTTCACTGGGTCTAGTCTAACAGTATAGTAGCAGCCG
This sequence comes from Onychomys torridus, assembly GCF_903995425.1. Classification (NCBI taxonomy): domain Eukaryota; kingdom Metazoa; phylum Chordata; class Mammalia; order Rodentia; family Cricetidae; genus Onychomys; species Onychomys torridus. The sequence goes on from NC_050450.1 coordinate 55,555,105, forward strand.
TGATGGTGACTCTAGCTTTTGGAACCTCGTGACACTTTGATTTCAGGCTATCATCTCTACCTGAGAATTTTCTGTCTTGGACTCATAGGGCTGAAAAGAATCCTGAGACTTTTCTGGTACACCTGTGTCATTTTATAGAAAGGAGTGAAAATCCAAAGAATTTTCAGTAGCTACTTAACAGAACCAGCTTTGCTTCTGCATCTTACCTTTCTTGAGCCAAGGACTCGGCATATGAGTTAATGCTTCTAAAAACTTACTGTGAACTTAAAACTGTAACGGAGTCTTATTAAAGGCTTGAAAATAAAGGAAGCAACCAGCATATCAAAACCTGACTTACTGCTCCTGCAATGAGCCATTTCATGACATTTTCTCTGGCTACATTAAAGCACTATTTGGTAACTGGGAAATTTGTTGTAATCAGGTTTGATATTTAAAATTTTGCAGAGAACTCCTTGAAATGGTAATGTGCTTCATAAACTCAGGATTTTCTTGCCTTAGATGGCTTTTTGGATGTCCCATTTCCACTTTCCCCAGGTGACTTGAGAGTGTGTACAAGCTCCCTACTGAGATGGCTTCAACCATCCAGTTTACAATATTTGATCATTCTCCAGAGGACATAGCCCCCTAGCCAGATGCAAGTTTCCAGGACAGTTTATCTAGACTCATGGAATTGTCTCTTACTCTTCCTGGTTCAAGATTTATGTCAGCATTTTTTTTGTGTGTGTGTGACTTTCACTGAATTTTGAACTCTCATATGTCAGAGACATTCTATCTTTCTTAAACTTCCTAAGAAACTTAGATGCCACTTTCCACATCCACAAGTTTCTTTCCTAAATAAATAAATAAATAAATAAATAAATAAATAAATAAATAAATAAAAAGGTAGTGTGATTACACAATCATGGGGAATGATGAGTTAACCCAAAGTCAAAATATACAAACTAGAAAACTTCTTTTTATCCTACGCTCTCTGATGTGTGTCCATATACATGAACATGAATCTTAATAAACACATTTTCTATATTTTTAAAAAATTCTTGTAGTCATATCTTTTGTCTGTTTGTTTTGGCTCTATCTAATCAGCCTCAGGAGGACATCCCGTTCCTGAAGGACACTGAGAGTCACTCCGTGAACTAAGACGGTAAGGTTTACTTTCGGTTTGGTCATAACGGCAGTCATTGAGTTCAGCAAACGCCATTCTACACATTTCCAACCTTCCACATATGTAAGGATCTGAAATCAGTGAGCTGAGACTGATCACTAGAGTATTTATTCTTAAAGGTGACATTATGAAATCACAACTTTGACTGGAGGAAAACGAGCTTCCCGTGTTTGCACGGTGCTCAGAAATGCGTTGCACACAAGAACAGAGTTTCGGTATGCAAGTTCTAGGTCCATATACCTCGTAGACCCAGAACATGACACCCAAGACTCACTCTTTACATGACTGGCTAATTGTGGCTGACCCTTAGGCACAGTCTTAACCCTTGAATCCACACAGCCATGCCTCTGTCACAAACAGTAAGGGAAGAACAAGGAGAGATTATTCAAACCTACTCAAAGGTGGTAATGAAACCCTTCTCACTCCAAACTTTGTTTATTAGAGATAATTCTAGATGCGTTCAGAGCAAAACAGCCAAGGGTCATTGAGTTATGACCACTCAACAAGAACTGGCTGAGAAATTTCTAGAAGAGGGATAAGTCAAGGGCAATGACAGAGTACACCCGAAGCAAACAGAGGAGCACTCGGGGGTGGTGATGGAGATTGGGTAGGAGGGCAAACATCTCAATTAGAAGGCCCTTGGAGACAGGAACAGAGCGGGTGGCTCAAAGGGCACAGCTATGCAGTGTGGGAGCTGGCCATGCTGAAAGAACAATAAAAGGCTAATTAAGGGGCCCTGTGAGGGGAGAGCTCGGGGGCCACTGTGAGTCATGTACCAAGAGAATTCGGTCAGATCTGAGGAGGTGACATTCACCGGGCAAGAATGATCGGTTTTACACTTGGGGCTCAGTCCTCAGTTGCATAAATATGGGGAGAGGATTTGACTTAGCAACCGCATGCCTGGGGAGGATTGAGGGACTTTGCTGGGCAGTGAATGGTGAGTCAGCGGAGTGATCTGGCTGCCAATGAACAGTCGTTACACCTAGGTCAAGAGAGGTGAGGGCGCTCTGGAGGAGGAAGAGGAGGAGGACACGTGGTTTGGATATCACACTTGATGAGATTAACAGGAGTCCACTTGGGTACAGAGATGAGGACAGTAAAGGAGATACAGAAGTACATTATGGAAGAAGCAGACGAAGATGTCGCCGGGTTCACTTTAGCACAGAGACAGTAAAGCTACAAAGCACAGAAGAGCCAGGGACAGGGGCAGAGACATCTTACAGAAGAAGCTGGAGTTTTCTTTCCTTTATCAAGAGCTAGGATGGCAACCAATCATCCTAAAGTTATAGATGGACTTTAGGTTAAGTACCTTTGGTCTGTCAAATCTGCCTGAAATGGGGAAAGTTGTATGGGAAGGTGTGTGACCATGTCTATAAAAGAATATTGCTGAGAGACAAGTCAATTCGCCAGGTGATACAGTGAGAAGACACTGGACTCAAGCTACACTGGACTCAGCCAGGAGAAGGGGTGGGCTACAGAGTCTTTATCTGAAAACTGGTAAGGCTTTGAGGCCTAGAAGGGAAAGTCTAGTTGTTCTAGAAAGACTAAATATAATTCAGCCATCAGGTATTGTTGACTTTTCCCACCTGCACCCAGGCGGCAGAAACAGGAAACCTGCAACATCTAGTAAACAGGACTTAAGGGCAGGAGAGGTTGCTTGGTGGTAAAGCACTTGCCACACAGGCATGAGGCTAGCCTGGGTCACTCTGGTTCAAAACAAAGTAAATTAAAATGCAGGCTAGACCAGTGTATTCTAATGTAATCAAATAAAAATATTGGTGTTCTCAGGTTCCACATTGCAAGACTCCTTTGAGACACTACCACTTGCCAAGTTTAAAACAGTGTCAAAGAATAATAACTACGTTATTGAAAAGGTAATTAAATGATAGTTTGACAGGCCCAATGTGTGTTGCTCCTTTCCTTCTTTAAATTATACTATGATGTAAGAGTTTCTCTTAAAAAAATGATGTTTACTTTAACCAACAACAGACGTGACAATTAAGCAGACATTGATGAGATTGCAAAAGCAGAAGAGAACGCTGTTCTCTGCAATTTCTTGGTTTTGAAAAATACCATTTTCAAAACTGTGTTATTTATAAGGGATTTGATAGCACCTCTTAAAGAATTCATACTTTTTCTCAATTCTAATTTCTCATCTGTTGCACATTGGAAATACCACCTCCTTGCATTTTTCATTTTAAGAGTATGTAGGGGTCCTAAGACCACTAAGTTGGAAAACTGCTGCCGTAATGCAACCCACTTAAGCCATAACTGTGGAGGCTCCCTTCAGGGAAATGGAAGGAAAAATTATGATTCTTTTCATTCTCCAGGAAATAACCAAGTCATTTTAAAGCAGCATGATGGTTAGGAGCCTGGGAGCCTTCTTTGTGGGTGCTATATTAAATCCCAGGGTTTTTTTTCATTAAATCTTAACCACAAGCCACAGCTAGCTTAAGGGAGCCACTGGCCAAAATAAAACTAAAGCGAAACTTCATCAGAATAAGGCCCAGAGCTAAGCAAATCCTTTACCCCGTGGAAGGCAGCAAATGCAGAATCACAGAACGGATATTCCAACAGTGACTAATGAAGTGTAGTTCCCAAAAGGCGGAACAGGGAGAGAGAACTGGTTTCAGCATAGAGTGGAAAAGATATTAAAACCTTAGCCGTTTAAGAGACATAGAGGAAGATGCGTACGGGTGCTGTGTGTGTAACTTAATTCTGTTTTATTTTAATTGTATTTTATTTCTGTCACAGGAGAATGGGACTGGAAGGAAAAGAGGAGGGAGAAAGGAAAGGAAGGTTGAGGTGTGTGTGTTGGGGGAACACAGGACGCAGAGGGGATGAAGTGGACAGGAGGAAAGGGAGTCGTGGGTCCATGCTACACCTGGATGTGGTAGACAGGAGCTGCTTCTTCATTTTAAATAGGATGAGGCAGGAGCCCAGAGAACTTAAGTGGCTTGAACAAGGTCACGGCTCAGACATTAAAGTGAGTTTTCTAGCTTGAAAGAAGAGAAAATACACACAGAGAGAAAGTGAGATAACCATAGAAAAGCATGACGCAGGGGGTGGGGGAACCTCATATGTACCTCCCACATTATGCAGTGGGTGCTAAGGTGAATGTTCATTAAACATGTTCCCAATCTGATAGTGCTCTACACAAAAGGACTTTAAACAGTTGTTCTAGGCCCAGTCTCCTCTTTGTAAGCATAGAAGTCCCCTAAGAATCCTCCTATAATGCAGGCTCTGCCTGGGTTGTCTCAATTGGGTCGGAGATTCTCTATTTTCTGACAAACCCCTGGTGTGACAGCTTCAGGGCTTAAACCAAGAAGATCACGTGATAACACCTCTCAGAGAGAGCATCCCGGACTAGCAGCAGCCACATGACCCAGAAACCTGCAAGAAATGTCTATTTTCAGCCCACTAAACCCTACAGTAGATAGTTGGGGCCCAGCTATCTACTTTAACTGCTTCCTGGAGGGTTCTGACACATGTTGAAGTCTGGACTGCTTGCACTGGGCCAGCATGCCTTCTGTTCATTACCTTGTTACCTAAACAAGTGAAATGAATCTTTACATTTCAAATCAGTGTGTTAGCACTGAGCTGTACGAATTCTCTGTTAGAAATCACTGCCATCCCAAACACTGTTCCCACGTTTACATAAAGGCATGGCACTTAGGTCACAGGGCTCAAGCAGGATGAGTCATTTAGGAGGTACTTACTGAAGCCTTCTTTACCGAACATGTGGCTGCCTTGAGTTCGCCCACTTAATGCCTTCCCTAGTCCTGGCTGTATATCTCTCAAAAAGTAGAGTTGTTCCAAGAGCCTCTGAACCTGCCCCCCACCCCCCGACTGGATAGCAATAATGGAGCAGAGAAGGGTAGAGTACTTATCCAAGCCAAAGCCTCACCAGTCCCCCTGTCTTCTCAGCCCCCAGCAGTCATGAGTTCAGATGCTGAGATGGCCATTTTTGGAGAAGCTGCTCCCTACCTCCGAAAGCCAGAGAAGGAGAGGATCGAGGCTCAGAACCGTCCTTTTGACTCTAAGAAAGCCTGCTTTGCTGTAGATGATAAAGAAATGTATGTGAAAGGCATGATCCAGAGCAGAGAAAATGACAAAGTCATTGTCAAGACCTTAGATGACCGGGTAAGTGTTGGTCTTTAATAATGTAGCATCCTTGCTTTCCTTTGGAGCGAACTACTAGAGATTGTGTGCTGGGCCATAACCATCTGATGCTACCTGTTGCCTGATGGGTCAATTCAATACAAGCTCTAGGCTGTGGGGTTCTTACAGAGCAAGCTCCGGGGCCCCCATTGGTTTGGAGTAGATAATCACAGTACACTCTTCAGTTCAATCCTTATTGAACATACATCAGACCTCTGCTGTCATATCTTGGTCCCCACTTTCCCAAAGTTTGCCATCTAGTGTAAGGGTTGTGTGTCAGGAATGAATACCGGTTCAAACACAGGCACAGCAAACAGACCTTTTTACATGTTTTGTCATTGAACTAAACCTCTGACTCTAGCTCCTTTTCACGGAAATAGAGAAAAATAAAAACCTGTCTTCAGCCATTCACAGGGTCTCCCCACCTTCAGAGCTGTGCCCCATTTTCACAATCTTATAGAGAGTCACCCTGGACCCACTGCCTTTGTAGTGGATATCTCTCTCTCTCTCTCTCTCTCTCTCTCTCTCTCTCTCTCTCTCCTGCCCTACTTTCAGTGTCTCCCGAGAATGAAGCGCAGAACCAATTATATGCTTGAGTAGGAAGCAAAGGTGGGAACAACCTAGAGAGGTGAAATTCAATAATTATCTCCAAATACTTTTCAACCACAAGCCATCATCCCTGTCCAAATGTTTAACTATGACAGCAGAGAGACAAGCAATTATCAGAGCTTTGAAGAAACAGGGGAAAAGAAATGGGGCATGAGAGGGGCCACCTGGGCAGGGCTCTTGGGGTTTCTTTCTAGAGATAACACTAATGAAGATATTGCCAAGACGCCCACATAAGCAGGGTATTGAGGAAGGGAAGCACAGAGCCCTTGGGAAAAGTTTTTCCCAACCTTTGTCTCATTACAGCACTCAGAGCAACAGGTCATATCAAGGCAACTTGCCTTGCCTTTGACTATCTTAAGCCCCATCTGGCAACTCTGAGGGCCAAACTTCTCTTTAGCTTTACACACCTGATGCCCTTTCTTGGCACACACAATGCCAGGATGCCTAGGAGCTCTAGACCAGAATCAGGTTAGTCAAGGGAAGTTAATGCCAGGTCATCTCTGGGTGTGGAAAGAATCCATCAAGTTGTTGTGGTAATGCCCTGACCACACTGCAGAATCCCAGCATGCCACCTGCCCCCAGGAGAGCACTGGTCGTCCATCACTTGCTTTTCCTTGTTCCACCCAGGAGCTCACTCTGAACAGTGACCAGGTATTCCCCATGAACCCCCCTAAGTTTGACAAGATCGAGGACATGGCCATGATGACCCACCTGCACGAGCCTGCCGTCCTGTACAACCTCAAAGAGCGATATGCAGCCTGGATGATCTACGTGAGAGCCTTTTGACCTCTTTCAATTTCACTTATCGCTCTAAGGAAAAACAAGATCCTTAATCTTTTAAATTTCCCACAGACCTATTCAGGCCTCTTCTGCGTCACCGTCAACCCCTACAAGTGGTTGCCAGTGTACAACCCTGAGGTGGTGGCGGCCTACCGAGGCAAAAAGCGCCAGGAGGCCCCGCCCCACATCTTCTCCATCTCTGACAATGCCTACCAGTTCATGCTGACGGGTGAGTGAGCCCTTGCTTTCATGTGATTGTAAGTCATTGATTGGCTAAGTACTTGGGCCCGTTGGAGACCTCACTCATCTAAACAACACAGTGGTCAGTGTGAACTTGGGGGCATCAAACGACTTGGGGGTGAATGACCAAGGCTGTGGTATCTTTCATTATAGTATTCACGGTCCAGGGCAAAGCCAGGGGTCCTAGCTGAGGCACTCCAAATTTGTACTTATTTGGGGGATTGTGGAACACAAGGACTCTGCTTTTCCATAACCCCAATTCACCCCACTAAGGGTACACTTACAAGACACACTAACCACCAACCACTTAAGGAATGCAAAGTTCAAGGGATATAGCACACTCCTCTGATTGTTCCCAAGACATAGATACATGTTAACACAGCCACACCACTATGCCTACGGTCACTTGTCTACTCAACTTTCACCTGACTTGACTTACCACAGACATAGGAAGTGAGCAGCCATGATCTGAAAACCCATAAAAATCAAACAAACCTTTATAATCCTCACCATCTCTTCAATTTCTTTCCTATATATTAACCAAATTTAAAGCGTTTTAAAGGGGAGAGCCACATCGCTATTTGTATTAGCTTGCCATGGCCACTGTGACATAATGCCACAAGCTGGGCATCTTAATGAGAAATATGTTTATAAGGAACATGAGAGAAAAATGTTCAAGGGTGCTCACCCAGCTTCCATGGTTTGTAGGTGATCTTCCATGTTACTTGGCTTAGAGGACCTTCTTCTCTGCCTTTGTCTTCCCCTGGTGTTCTTTCTATGTGCATATGTCTTCATTTGTTCCTACACTACAGGGACACAGTGATGTAAATCAAGCCTCAGCCTGTTCCAGTCTGACCACATCTTTAATAATATCTGAGTCTCATTTACATTTTAATTCCAAATGAGGTCACATTCTGAGGTTTTAAGGGTTAGGACTTCGATATATGAATTTTAGAGTGCTACAATTCTGTTCACACACTTCATAAATGGAAAACAGTCTTACTTTGTGCAAGTAGAAAATCAAGACCAAGAAATTGAGATGACATCCAATCAGCTAAAAGTTGTGGCCTCCCAACAGCTCAGGACCCAAGGCTTGCTTCCCTTGTTAAAAGAAATGTAAGAACATTCCAGCAAGGAGCTCAGATTTATAGACATAGACACCCTTTACACTGTGGGGCTCACTGCTCAAGCATCCCACTTTCAAGGAATCTGCATAAATTCTCCCACAATAATTAGACAGGCCTACACCACACCCCTAGCAAGTGGCAAAGCCAGAGCTGTGTCCTTAGACTCCTCGCAGGGCTGCTCACTTTTGACCCCACCTATTACTTATGAGTTTGGTTTTGCTTGTTTCTGTGTTTCTAGATCGAGACAACCAGTCCATCCTGATCACGTGAGTACCCCATGTTTATGTCATGATGGCTTTGAAGTCGACACCTTCTCTTCCACTTTCCTTTATCCCTTTTACTTTTTAATCGACAGTGGAGAATCTGGGGCTGGGAAGACTGTGAACACCAAGCGTGTCATCCAATACTTTGCCACAATTGCAGTCACAGGAGATAAGAAGAAAGAGCAGCAGCCAGGCAAAATGCAGGTGAGGGGTATGATGCACCAAAGGCTTGTTGGAATAAATATACCTCCAATATTAGGTGAACGCCAAGAGTATGAAGGAAGTACACTCAGCAGAGATAGCCCAATGGGACAGGCTTTCTTTTTTTTTTTTTTTTTTTTTTGTCCCTTTGTATTATTATACAGAAAATTTCTCATACCAAAAGTGTAGACATTTTTCTATAACTGAAGGACTCTTCAGTTCAATGCAAAGGCCCATCAGGATCCTACAACTCAATTTAATTCTGACACTAGCTTAGGGGACATAGCATCATACCCCATAAGTTAATGGTTCAGGCTCACAAGCTCGGGTCCATATTACCTGTATGTACATTGAACCAACTTCTTATAAGTAAAGAGTCCCTGCTATCTCTTCTGCTGCTGGAGTGGCTCACAGAACTCAAGAACTATATCCCTTAAATGTATTGATTGAGAGGGAAGAGATGCACAGAATACTGTGTGCCCTTTCTGAGCATGCCATCTCCCAGCACCTGGGCTCACCAATCTGGAAGCTTTCCAGATTCCTTTGGCTAGGGGATCCTTACCATTAGTCCTTTCCATTAGTCAGCCATCAGTGACCAGCTCAGCTCTCTAACCATACAAAACCCTTGTCCTGAGGCTTCAGCTCTCAGCTACCACACACACCAGACCACATCACACCATACCACACCACACAACATCACATCACCTCAGAGACCTCAAGACTTTTAGAAAATTTGTACCAGGAAACTGGATGAAGTTCAAGGTACATGTCTTTGCCTACATCACAGTCACACTCAGACACAACTAGGGTTGGTACTGTCATTGTGGATCTGGAGGTCTGCCTAACACCAGCTCCATCAGCAACAGTTGGGCAATCTTGACTGACTTCACACTCCCTTTAGAGAAAGATTAGGTGTACTATGAGTTTTCAAGAGGGAACACACTTCAGAACTACCAAGAGAATTTCTTAAGAAGGCTGGTGAGGCTCTAAGCATAGAATTTCCAAGTGACTAGGTCTCAGGTGGGCTCCTCTTGCTGAAGTGCATATTCAAAAAGCCTACCGTTTGTAATGAAGCATCAGTAGAGAAGAAAGCATGTTGAAATGGGGGGGGGACACATTCCAGTCTGGAATCTGCCAAAGCCAGGTCACCCCAATGCTACCCTAAGAAAAGCTTCTCCAGAAGGGAACCCTGAGACTCCCCAGGAGGGCTGTCCACACACCAGCCCTGACCACTGGTCAGGGTTGACATCCCTCCCAGGACTCTGCCCAGACACCCACAGTTTCCAGTCACCAAACACCCATTCCAGAAGAAAGCCTGAAGTTCTTGACTTTTCTCTCTTTGCTTATTACTAGGGAACCCTGGAGGATCAGATCATCCAAGCCAACCCCCTGCTGGAGGCCTTTGGAAATGCCAAGACCGTGAGGAATGACAATTCCTCCAGATTTGTAAGAGCAGATCAGTTTTCAATTCCCCACCCAATTACACCCATCCCTGAAATCCTAGATAGGAAAATTTGCTAGATACACTGAGCCTTAGTCCTACAATTCAGATAATCAGGGCTAGGGGAATTAATTAGGAAAGTGTTGGCTTATTTCTGGCAAAGGGAGGGTTTCACTGTCTGTCCTTAACCATCAAAGACCCCTTCACAGTATGCTGAGTCACAGGGACTCATACTGCACAGGTTAGGAAGAAACATTTAGGCCAAAGTGGTCTCTGTAGGTGGAAGAACTTATTTAATTTCTCTGTGTGTGATCATAAGCACATTTGAGAAGGTTATAGCAGGGTATTTTCTTCTTCTTCTTCTTCTTCTTCTTCTTTTTTTATTGCCTTGAAATAGGGTCTCTTACTGAAGCAGAAGCTTTTCATTTTTACTAGGCTCCTGGCCAGCAATGTCTCAGGCTCAGCCAGTCTCTGACCCTCCGTGCTGGGGTAATAGGCAAGCAGAGTCATGCCTAATGCTCAGAAGTACTTTTAAATGCAAAAATTGATTGACTTAGCTACAGAAGCCTTAATATAGTCTAAATTAGCAAACCTGACTTCTTCCAAGTCAGGAGGCCCTGGGAGGAGGGGCAGCCAGTGAAGGCAGGAGAAGAAATTAGGAAGCAAGAGTGGCTTGGTGTTGTCAGTACTGAAGGATATATTCCATCTTCCAGAATTTTACTTAAGATTAGCTCAATCAAAGCAGTATTTACTTCCATGTTAACGAATAAGTAAACATTTGTTCCTCCATTTAACTTCCTCAGCCAGGGGAACAAGTACTCAGAGGTGAAGTTTGACCAAAGGCTCCCAGTTATGAAAGTGCATGAGCATTCCACACACTTCCCTAGCTGAGTAACTTCAGCATCCCATAATCTTCCCACAGAGACCAAATGGGTACTGAGTGGAAAGTGGGTGCATCTCTCAGAGACTGGCACTGAGCCCTGATTATTCCTTCCTTGGCTGTGCCCCTTGAACTCAGCTCACTGCCCCATGCATACCTGTCTTCTTGGTTATACAGCTAAGCACGAGGGTGTCTGTTACGAGTGTTATACACACCTGGATCGAACTGGTTATTGTGTTGGTCTTAGGAGGAGACAATGCCTTTGGGAACTCTGAATTGGTACACTCACTTAGTTGTGATGTCTCTTCACTTGGTCCTGATTCAGACTCACAATCACATCTGTCGACTTTCTACCATCCAGACATTTGTAGGCTAAGGGGTAACTTATATTGTCTTCCATTAAGTTAAAGAATACTGAAGAGTTATCTAATGTTTCATAGACTAGTTATAACAGATGGTATAAGGAAACAAATATGCCATGACTTTTGCCTTCAAATTCACTCACAGTGTGGTAGAGGATCAGTTAAGTAGATAATGTAAGAAAGGAGTAAATATATTGTGTGTGCATGCTAGTATTGTAAATTATACATAAATGCAAGTTTATAAATATGTCATATAAATAATACACAATATTTTGTTTATTTTACATTTGATATATAGTGTTTAGTGTGTGTGTGCATGTGAGAGAGAGAGAGAAAGAGAGAAAGAGAGAGAGATCTCAAAAAAGGGGAATAATACAGACCCTGGTTGTTCATTTGGGAGCCAGAGAGGCTAGCCTGGCCTGAGGCTAGGCCTGGAAGGTGGATTTGCTGTTAGGAAACAGCAAGTAAAACTGAGGTGAGAAATCTTGGAAGCAGCCCCCAAAGGCAAAACAGAAATCAGACAGACAGCTACAAAGTCTAAGGTGTTAGGAAGAATGTGGGAAGCCTGGTATGATAACAAGAAGGCAATCAAGACTGATGTGGTTCTAAACAGAGAAGTCAGAAAATGAGCCTGTGGAATAGGATCGGCACTTTGGGCAGAATTCTCTTAGCCTTGGATGACCCAGCCTGGGGACATAGGTGTCAGGGACACAGACAGAAGGAAGTGTTTGTGCTTCTGATGTCACTCCCAGCCACACACCTCTACCTACTTCCTACCCACCTCTCAGAGAATCAGAGGCAGCACAAATAAAATAACATGTTTGTCAACCTGCTGTTGACAGGGGAAGTTCATTAGGATACACTTTGGAGCCACAGGGAAGCTCGCATCAGCGGACATCGAAACCTGTGAGTCCACACAATGCACAGAAATAATGCTCAGCTAAAGGCATCATGCAGGAACCTGCAAACTCATGATTGTTGTTGTTGTTGTCGTACTGTTGTTACTTTAGATCTCCTGGAAAAATCCAGAGTGACATTCCAGTTATCCAGTGAACGAAGCTACCACATTTTTTATCAAATCATGTCAAACAAGAAGCCAGAACTAATCGGTAAGCTCTGGGGATGCTGTCCTTAGCTTCTGGATCAGCAGTGGGAGCAGTACTGAGACTGAGTGCTGTCTGAGGAGTCAAAGCACCTTCCTCTTTCACAGACTTGCTTCTGATTTCAACCAACCCCTTTGACTTCCCCTTCGTAAGCCAAGGAGAGGTCACGGTAGCCAGCATCGATGACAGCGAGGAGCTGTTGGCAACTGATGTAAGCATGCGCTTATTTGTTTGTGTAGAGCATTATGGAGTTCATGGGCTTAGAGGCATCTTAAAGTGCTCATGGGAAAATGGGGATCCAGAGATACTACTTACTTCTTCACCCATAAGTCTGTGTATCTACAAGATATATGAACATGAAGGATGTACACACACACACACACACACACATAGGTGTACTTACATAAAAACATTTATAAACCTACAAGGTATTGTGTGGACTTAATAAGATAACATATAGATAGCACCTTATCCAAATATCTTAAATAAAAGGGGATCTCTACAAAAATTTGTCCTTTGCTCATTTGAAATTGGTAACACTTCTGCTGACCTTCCCTCCCAGGTCTAATATTCTGTAGTGTATTTACTAAATGACAGACGACACTGGGATTCCCTTGTTACAATGACAAACTGAGACTTCGGGGCACTATTTTTTCATCACTGTCTGTACAATATTCTTTTTCCCATACCATACATTGTTTTCCAACCCACTCATTCAGAAAATAACCCATCTACATGGAGTGGGAAAGGTTATAGCTAGCTCTTATCTGATGAGAGAAAATAAACAACCTCATTTTCTCCCCATAATCTCCATTCACCTAAACAAACATACTTCAAACTGGATTTTAGCCTTTAACTTGACATATCCCACATTCATCCACTTATATGAGCAAATGCTGTTTCATATGATACACAAAGAGGATCCCTGAGACCCTTTTCTTCCTTCTAGAATGCCATTGACATCCTGGGTTTCAGCCCAGAGGAGAAAGTTGGGATCTACAAACTGACGGGGGCCGTGATGCATTATGGGAACATGAAGTTCAAACAGAAGCAGAGAGAGGAGCAGGCTGAGCCGGATGGCACCGAAGGTAACTGGACCTGAGGAGGTGGATGGGAGTTGATTCCCCACCTGTGTTCATATGTGGCCCAAGCTTATGTGAGATAAACTTTTTTGCTCTTCCAAAATTATATACCCTGAATTTGAGTTGTTCAAGGCTCTTGGTTCGTGTCCTTAACAAGTCCACTCATTTTGTTAAGACATATAGTGTCAAATCGCCATCTGCTCTCACCCTCGAAGCTTGCTCCATTTTTAAGGTGGACTTGAATAAGCGGCCTATTGGACTATTGCTAAGTGAACTTCGCTTTCTCTCGATGCGCACTAATATGAATGCCCAGGACACTGCCCTGATAATTTGGACCTAACATGAAAAGCCTCTGATAAAAAGGGCGTCAAGTTTTCTTCCACCTGGCCCTCCCACTCTGACATCTACTAAACTTGACCCTGAGCTAAAAACTGGCGAATGCCTCTTCCTCTCCACAATTCTCGCCGCTCACTGCCTTCCCCAGAGAAATCCTAAAGGTGAAGCTGAGAGAAGTGGGAAGAGAGGAAAGGCAAGAGAGCTCACACACCCCCCCACCCCGTGTGGCCTGTTCTTCGGCCCTTTCTTCTCTCACGTGCATCCTAAAAATTTCTTGAATAAAAGGGTGAATAGTTGTGGGTCACCCCTAACAATCCCACCTGTTGATTCCATCCCCACAGTGTGTGAATCAGGTTGGTTAAACCTGGAGGCATCAGGAAGGCTCTGTACACATGGCTTAAAGGTTAGGAAGATCTAAACGACCTTATTGGTGTGCGGTTAAGGCTCACCTGATTGGTTTCTCTCTGCCTGGATTCATCTCCCTTTTGTCAACTTAAACCATCTGATCAGTAGCATTACTGTGGGTGTGATAGCCTGCCATACTCCTAGATCCCAATCACACACAAGGGAAGACTATACAAGATGTACAGCAGGGGCATGTGTCTTGGGAGCCATCACAGATGCCTGCCTACCTCAGTGGTACATGGTGGGAAGAGAAACAGAATTCTGAACAGGAAACATTTGACCCAGGGTAACTGTGGAAGGCTTCTTGGAGTAAAGGACAGTGAATTGGACTGTGAAGGATGGTTAGGATTCCAAAAGATGAGGGGAGAGACAGACACATTGTGGTAAGCACAGATACAAGAGAGATAATGCGGTGGGAACTGAGGAAGAGATGTGATCCACTCTGGCTGCAGAAAAAAAAAAAAAAGAATGTGTGGCAGATGTATGTTTGGGAAGTTACATAAACCAATGATACTCCAAGTGACAGGGGCATAAATCAGTTAGCAGTCAGCCTACTTCAAGCATGGAACCTTGGAGAAAATGCACCAGGATCCTCAGCAAGTGTGCGTTGTACAGAAACATGTCTTGGTAGAGTCCCTGGACCTCTTCCTGCCCTAGCAATCATGTGCCTCGTGTTTACAGCAGAAAGAACCCTGACAAAAACGACAGTCGGGGAACTATAGTCAGGCACGGGCACCTATGATGATGATGCCAATCTGTGTATCAAAAGTAGTTATCCACCAGAGGCTCACCAAACACCAGGCATGTCCCCTGATAACCCTAGAACCCCAACACTGTCACTAGCCCCCAGTCTTGCAAATGACCAAACTAAAGCACCATGAAGCAAAAACAAAATCCGGAGCCCAGCAGTCCAGTTTGGAGCCAGGCAATCCGATCCTAGAGTCCAGACTCTGCTGCTTGTCCCGCTCCACAGCTGCTGGAAACATGGCAAAGGCCAGCAATTGGAGGGTGTGAAGTGAGCATGGGTTTATCAAGGACAAAAGTGACAACAGTGACTAACTGGTCCCATCCACGTAAGTGGACACAGCAAGAAGAGGGGAAAGTTTGAGCAGAATAAGGCATGCATGTGGCTGTTGATAAAGAACTTCTCAAATACCGCCCTGGAATTTAATGAACCTGTCTCCATAACCAGTAACAAGATGCGAGTCCCAGCCAGGGAAGGGTCTGCCTGGGAAGAAGCATTTCTCTGCCTCCTTGATGGGCTCAGCTGCTGTTAGTCAATGTCCACTGATGACAGGAACATATCTGCAGTCATCGTTAGGCATTTTCCGGGCTTAGGTATCAAGGACTGACTGCCTACAACTAACAGGCCCTAGTTCACTTTCTGTTGCTGTGATAAAAGCCATGACCAAAAGCATTTCAGGGAAGAAAAGGGTTTATTCGGCTTACAGTTTAGTCCACCACTGATTGACTCCAAAGCAGGGAGTCAAGGCAGGAACTAAAGCAGAGACCATGGGGGTAAGCCACTTCCTGGTGTTCTTCCAGACTCAGGTTCAGCTGCCTTTCTTAGATAACCCAGGATCACCTGCACAACAGTGGCACCCCCTGCAGGAAGCTCTGCCCTCCTCACCAATTTTCAATCAAGAAAAATGATTGCCCAGAAGACACGTCCACAGACCAATCCGATGAAGGCAATGCCTCATTTGTTACTGCTTCCAAGGTGTCTCTAGTTTGTGTCAAGTGGACAGAAATTAACCAGCATATCCCAAAGCCCTCTGCAGCTAAACTCCCCTACGTAAACTGTGGTGGTATTTGTGTACAACTGATGCATCCCCTCCAATGTACTGTGAATGATCTCTAGATAGCGTTCACATTTGGTACGATGTAAACAGTCATGCTATATTGCAATTTTTTGTTCCTTTGTTTCTGTTTTTGTTTGTTTCATTGGGTTTTTTTTTTGTTTGTTTGTTTTTGATTTTTGGTTTTTGGTTTTTTTTGAGACAGTATCTTACTAAGTAGCCCCTGGCTAGCCTAGAACTCACAATATAGAAAAGGCTAGCCTGAAATTTACAGAGCTCCGCCTGACTCTGTCTCCTGGGTACTGGGATTAAAAGTGTGACCTACTATGATTGAGGGGTGTATACTTTTTTTTGAGGGGTGTATGGGAGAGTTGAACATCAGAGTCTATGTGTTGATGTCTGAGAACAACTTGAAGGATTCAGTTCTCACCTTTTGTTGTGTGCATCCTAGAGACCCAACTCAGGTCACTAGGCCTGGCAGAAGGCACCCTTATTTGCTAAGCAATCTAACCAAGCCAGATGTAATGCTTTTTCTTAGTATTCTCAACTCACAGTTGCTGGGACCCACAGGTGTTGCTATGTAACTTTTAGTTATGCTTTTTAGTTTGGGTTTTTTGTTATTGTTGTTTCAGTCATTGTTGTTGCTTTGAGAAAGGATTTCTTTGTGTAGTCCTGACAGTCCTAGAACTTGTATATAGACCAGGCTGGCCTCAAACTCACAGAGATCTGCCTGTCTCTGACTCCCCAGTGCAGGTATTAAAGGAGTATGCCACCATGCCCAGCTGACTAATGTGTTAATGAAGTTAAAATATTAGTAGGCCAAAAGTAAGTCAAGAAACATACTGTCTGGGCCTGTATTCAGTAGAAGAGCATTTGCAATCCCAAAGCCCTGGATGATATCCTCAATACCTAGAAAAAGGAAGGGAAACATAAGCTTACTATTTGTAAAGCTTACATCTAGAGAACAGATTGGGAGTTCTTGAGAATAAAAGGCCACTGGGCTATGGGTTGAAGCTTTACAGGCAAGTCCAGGCCTGGTAACACAAGAGAATATAGAGACATCACAAAGAACCATGAGACATGTTTCTGGGAAGAGCCTGGGCTTATCGGAGAGCCCGGAGGCTTCTACTTCTATCCAGCAACCATGTCTCCTCTTCCTTCAGTGGCTGACAAAGCCGGATACCTGATGGGACTGAATTCTGCAGAGATGCTGAAAGGCCTGTGTTGTCCAAGAGTGAAGGTCGGCAATGAGTATGTCACCAAAGGACAGAACGTCCAGCAGGTAACAGAGATCCCCAGAATCCGCTTGACTCAGATAGCCTGCTATCTCAGCCATGTCCTCAGCATCCTTCTAGTTACATTTGGAAGGTTGTGCGAAACTGACTTCAACATCAAGGTGGGAATTATCCTTAGATCTCAGGGGTGACTCAAGGGATGCCAATGCAGGCATGCCCACTAGGTGAGGGCTGGTACCCAGGAAATGAAGGCTGGGCAGCCTCTCTCTGATGCTTTCTTTGAGGGGTTTCACATGCTATATCAGCTCTCTCCTTTATTATGTCTTTGCTAGATAAGCTCCCTCTACCCCTCCTGCCTGAGATGTCTCTCAGTCCCTTTCAAACTTACATCTCCATGTTTCCACTTTCAACCTGAGATTAAGACCACTATCTTTTGATCCCAATTCCAAATTCTATCAAGAAACATTAACTCACCCAACCTGCATCAAGGCCTCTCCTCTGATTGAGTGAAGCATGGCCAGGGCTGTCATGTGTCTTACCCATGGAGGTTAAGAAACCATGTTTTCTGTGGAATTGTTCTTAAAGAAAGGAGAATATCATGAGCTAGACAGATGTCTCAAGAAATATTTAATAAGATGCTGAATGATGTGAAATTGTCAACATGCAGCTACTTTTGACCATGATGATGTCAATTTCTTGCTTCAACTTAATGCAACCAATGAGTGTGGAATAATGATTTAATATGAATGTTAAATGGATGGTCTGTTCTCAAGGTGACCAACTCCGTGGGTGCCCTGGCCAAAGCTGTCTACGAGAAGATGTTCCTGTGGATGGTCACCCGCATCAACCAGCAGCTGGACACCAAGCAGCCCAGGCAGTACTTCATTGGGGTCTTGGACATCGCTGGCTTTGAGATCTTTGATGTGAGCTATTTAGGCAAACAACTGGCTTACTCTGCTTAGCTTTGTTTCCAAACTCACTCACAGGCATTTTTCAGACTTAAATTATTTCATTTCTGTCCCCAGTTCAATAGCCTGGAGCAGCTGTGCATCAACTTCACCAACGAGAAACTGCAGCAGTTTTTCAACCACCACATGTTCGTGCTGGAGCAGGAGGAGTACAAGAAGGAAGGCATTGATTGGGAGTTCATTGACTTCGGGATGGACCTGGCTGCCTGCATTGAGCTTATAGAGAAGGTAGGGATATTCCCTCTTTCCTCCATGGTATGCACCCCCACTTTGCTCCTCTGCCTCTTATCTGCTCATAGATGGGCATCTCTAGTCCCCTCGCCACTTCAGATAGCATCCCCTTTGCAGAGAGGATAAGCCTGGAAAGAAAGAGACTTGAGAAACACTCAGAACTGTTGTCACACCTGAGGTGGTACCTGAGTGGTTAAAATACAAGACTATAAGCAGCATGTCAGTGGAATCCCAGCATGCATAGTGTGACATGACACAAAATTCAAAGAGAAGAGACCAGGGACAGTGGCGTTCTTAGTGGGAAGTTCCTATGAAAACAAGGGATGAGGTTAACTTTTTACAAAGGACTTCCATGCTGGGCATGCTGGTACATTCTGTTATTCCCACACCTGGGAATCTGAAACAGGGGGATTACTAGTTTCAGATTAATCTATCTAGGAAGACCCCATTCTTGGTACTATCTACCACCATTCTGTTACTGCGTCAGACATACCAGAAGCCTTGCTATCACAAATCACATTCCAGTGCTCTTAGCACGATGATGGTGGCACCAAAGGATTTCTCTTTGCTTCCTCCAACCATGGAGCCTCTGACATGGACTCTTAATGGTAAAAATACCATCTCTGTCATCCTCCTTCTAGCCAATGGGCATCTTCTCCATCCTGGAAGAGGAGTGCATGTTCCCCAAGGCAACAGACACCTCCTTCAAGAACAAGCTGTATGACCAGCACCTGGGAAAGTCCAACAACTTCCAGAAGCCCAAGCCTGCCAAAGGCAAGGCTGAAGCCCACTTCTCGCTGGTGCACTATGCGGGGACCGTGGACTACAACATTGCTGGCTGGCTGGACAAGAACAAGGACCCCCTGAACGAGACCGTGGTGGGGCTGTACCAGAAGTCTTCCCTGAAGCTGTTGTCCTTCCTCTTTTCCAACTACGCTGGTGCAGAAGCAGGTGAGATGCTTTATCCTTCATGGAAAGCTCCGTGAAACTAAGTAGTCATGGCCGTGGCTCGTGACCTTTCCACTCAGTAACCAGCGCCGCTACTAGTGCCTAAACTGCTAAAGCTGTTAGCACCCTAACACTGCTCACATCCTAAAGCTGCTCATAGATAAAGCAGCCCAACACAAGCTTCAGGCTCTTGCTCCATTTTTCTTCCTCACATTTCCAATGTTCCTTAAAACAGTGAGCTCCATGGAGGTAAACTGGACTCTAAACTGGGTAAACTGGATGAGGTAGTCAATACTTCATTGTTTAATGATTTTTTTAAATAAATTTAAGATGTGTAGTTGGAAGATTTCCTGTGTCCCACCCATCCTGCAGCCTGCTCAGAACCAAGTAAACACACAGAGGCTTATATTAATTATGAACTGGATGGCCTATGGCTCAAGATTCTTGCTAGCTAGCTCTTATAACTTAACCCATTTCTATTAACCTATAAGTTGCCGTATGGCTGTGGCATTACTGGTCTGCTGGCATCTTGCTGCTTCTTGGGTGGCGGCAGCTGGCATCTCCCCTTACTCTTCTTTCTCCTCACACTATGTCTCTGATTTTCCTGCCAGGCTCCATCCTGCCCTGCCATAGGCCAATGCAGCTTTATTTATCATCCAATCAGAGAAACACATATTCATAGCATCCAGAAAGACATCCCACAGCAAAGACGTAATAGAAATACAATAAAATTAGTACTTAAAAAGCTCAGTGGGTTTTTTTTTTGTATGTCTGTAATATTGAGCAATCATCACTACTATCTAATTTAAATATATCTTAATCACCCCTATAATCCATCTGCAATCTCTCATCATTCCTGTCCCTAAGTCCTGGTAACCTCTGATCTACTCTCTCTCTCTCTGGATTATCTGCTCCAAGTTGGCCTGTGTATCTGTCACCTCACTTAAGGATAATATCAAGACTTTAAAATAAGTTCCCAAATGGTTATGGGCTTGGGGAATTCCCTATATAGCTGAGGCTGGCTTGAACCTGGTTTGGCCTTTTCTGAAAATTTCATAGAAATGGAATCAGATGTGATAGGGTCTTTCACTTGAGCTTGATGTTTTCAAGGTTTGTGCATGCTGCAGCAAGTATTGCTTCTGGATTCCTTTCTATAGACAATAATATCTCACTGAAGGGACAGTCTTCACTTTGTCTCTGCCTTCTCAGTGGGTATTTGGGCCATCTCCACTTTCTGGCTGGGGCTTCAGTCAATGTGCATATGCAGATTTCTGTGTTATCTGTTGTCAGCTCCATGAATATACACCTAGGAATGAAAATGTAGGGTCACATGTGTCTTAGTATCTTTTCCAGTTGGTGCCATAGACATGCAGTAGCCATGCTTGTTTGAGACAGAGTCTCACTTTGTAGTTCAAGGTAGCCTAGAATTCTGTATGTAGCCCAGAATGCCCCAAACTTGGAATCCTCCTGCCTCAAATTCCCAAGTACTAGGATGCAGGAGTGTGCTGCCACAGACAGCCCCTATATGTAACCGTTTGGGAAATCTGCAGAAGTTGTCCCCAAAGTAGCTACACAGCAGATGGCACCAATTCCCAAGGGTCCTAGTCCATTCACACTCAGTGTGCTAATAGGTGTGGCACATTAAACAACTGCCCAAGATATATGAAGTATTGACCATTTAAGTGCACACATTTATCAATTAATTTCTTTGATTTAAAATGCATGCAAGATTCAGTAGACAATGACATAATTTTTAAAAGTTAATGTCTAGTTACACTTTGGGCAGAGAAGTATAATAAATGAACAGAAATTAAACTTGAATGATGGAATGCTTTTCTTTGACTCTGACCAGGGTGCTGCTGTCTCCTAAGGCAGCCTCACTTAGAGACAATGTGAAGATGTTATCAAAGAACCTGTGGGTGAATATGTGTCTGAGAAAAGGCTTTCTGCCCTTTCCTCCCTGACCCAAATATATGTTTTTGCCAGTCCCTGGGAATAGGGAGCGACAAGTAACTGGAGAATAGGGAAAGAGAGAGAATATTCCCACCCCACCCCCCAGGTGAATCATGATTAAATTTCAGAGACTAAGTAGAAAAAAGAGCCGTTCTGTAAAACTGGACCAAACAGCACTGACTTCAAACTCAGATAAGTACTGGCTGTTTCTCCCAGAAAAGAAAAGGAAAAAGGAAATAGACTATAGAATTTTCTTGAAAAAATAAATATATATAGTTTTGTTATTTTTAGTTTCTTCCTCTTGCAGTTAGATTCCAGGATACTGAGGCCTATTCCTATGATCCCAGCCCTGGAGTAGTTGAGGCAGAAGGATTGCCGCAAGTTCAAAGCCAGCCTGGGCTATACCTAGCAAGACTTGATCTCAAAATCCAAAAATAATTAATTGATAATAAAAGGGGTGAACATGAGAGAGACGCCATTCATGGAGAAGGATGTCTCAACCCATTTGATTAGATGTCAATTAGAGTCCTGCAGGAAAGGATTGTCTCTCTACACTGAGAGTGTGTATTATGCTCCCGGCTAAATGTCACTGCATCCCACCCCAGCCCATTAGCATAGTGATAAAGCTGAGTGTCCCCAAATCTGAGTGACTTAGGTGTATGCTGAGAACAGTCCAATAGAACTTTGGCTCTTTGGGCCAATGCAGCCAACACTCCTGTCTCGGGGCTGAGAAGATGCTTTCACAGACTCTTCCCTGGGCCCCCTACTCTGCACCTGACCCCAGCTCTGTGTGTTGCTCTGCAGGCGACTCCACAGGAAGCAAGAAGGGAGGGAAGAAGAAGGGCTCCTCTTTCCAGACCGTGTCAGCTGTGTTCAGGGTATGTGGTTTCTGTCTTGGGACCTTTCTCATTCACTCATTCACTTGTTTCTCTGCCCAATGAAATGGCATGTGCTAAGAGAAATGTGGTTGCTTTGGTCTATGTTCCAGGAAAATTTAAACAAATTGATGACCAACTTAAGGAGTACCCATCCTCACTTTGTGCGATGCCTGATTCCCAACGAGACCAAGACTCCTGGTGAGTAACAACCCAGGCTAGCCATTATTTGAAGAGACCAGGCCTCTCATGGAGTTATAGCCCTGACCTAACACAGGTCCGTGGGGCTCTGTACCACATGCTAGGGTTTTGATCCTCTTACTTGCTTCACTCAATTGTACATTTTATGAAGTAGAAGTGACTGTTTTCTATATTTTTACAAAGAAAGAAATTGAGGCAAGTTAGGTCTCAAGAAATACCTCTTCCCAAAGTCTAGCCTTTTTAGACAAAAGCCAGCATTCCCTGGCTTTTAAGAAGATAGTTCCTGCTTGCTAAAAGGAGTCATTCTCTTCATCTCTGGCAAAAGGGACCTATGGCTCTTCCATTAACCTATGTCCCAGAGGCCTATTTCACATATCAAAGTGGACAGCTGGCTTGGCCAGTACCTGTTACAGACAGCCCAGGCTCCTCTCTGCACTTCTCACCCCGCCCACTACCCTCAACCTCTCCAGCACCTGAGCCTCACTTCCCTTCCCCCAGCTTCTGGGGCGCCTATAAAACCCAGCCAATTGGCTACCTGTCCTCTTGGTCTCTTTGTTCCCAGGTATTATCTTCTCCCTGCTCTCTGTTTTCTTCCCCTCTCCTCTCATGGCCTGGTTTAGTCTGCCAGCCATGTTCACTCTGGACCACTCCAGATGCCTGAGGCTATGCTCTCCCTCATATCTACAATAAATCTCCTCAACTCACACCTGGGAGCGTCATGTCCTCAGTTTTTCACTTCTCAAGGCACAGGAGGCCCCCCTTTCGTGCAGCTGGTAAATAACACAGTTGGGTTTTGAACCAGTAGGAATCACATTCATGGACTGAAATATCCTGTGCCTCATTAATATGCATAATCATAATGTTTTGGAGACTGGCTAAAATTAAAAATCAGTGGCTATACTAAGAAGAAATGTGAAAAATGAACAATATAAACCAAAAATAATGCATGTTATAAAATCAAGAAAAATGAATACCAATAAGTTTTTTAAAGAAATAAGAAAGTTTGTATATAGCCATGAAGTAGAAATGTCAGAAGTTTTCCAGAAGGAGTATTTCATTTTGTGATAAAGCTGGAAGAGAAATTCTAACAGCACCCTTGGATCATGAGAGTCTTAAGAGTCATTGAAATGGATTTTCTATTCAAAATATCAGTAAAATGGAGCCATTACCATCAAAAAAAGGAAGGAACACAAGTGTGGGGAGAGGGAGGGGAAGCAGACGAGATGTCTAAGGTTTCCTTCCCAGATCCTTCTGGAATATGAATATTTCCTCCTTGGTCTCAACCAATCTTTCTGCAGGGAATCCCTACCCGGTGGACCTTTGGGCCACCATGGCAGCGTTCTATGTCTGCACTGTCTGGTTTCGTAGCTGCTGGCTGCACAGAGTTTGGCTTAAGGACACTAAGATGAATTCTTGTTGTTCATGAATGTCACACATCGATAATCATTGTAGTGGGAGGGGCTACAGCTCCAGTCAAGTTGTGAAAACTGTTACAAGGATCTCTCTTTGGAGCAAGCAGGAAAGCCTGTAGGCACTCTAGAAATTTCTGTAAGACAGCCTTAGCCGTACCCCTCTCTAGCAACTTAGGGCGCTTACGGTGAGAAAGCACAACAGCCATTGTATCTCTCCTTTAACCCTCTGGCCAGGCTGGTTACCAAGAGTGGCCAATGGCATCTCTGCCGTAGGCCTCTCTTGTCCCACTGGCCCCAAACTTTCTACTCAGCGCCTACTACCTGAGGCAGGTGCTGAGCAAATGGCCACCAGCCCCCACACTGAGCCTCCGACCCTATGGTGGGATGAATTTTGTGTCTTATCTGGCTCCGCCCACAGGCTCTGCACATTTGACATTTTCACCTCAGCAGAGATGGGAAGGAAGACTCTCCAAGTTGTCTAACAAGAAGCCCCAGGGCCTTTCCACACACCCCTGCCTTTCTTTGGAGCCTAGTTAAAACAGGGCCTCTGACAGACTAAAGATCTCCTTCCTATGGCCTTGGGGTGCTGGAGTCTCCCAGAAGACTGGGCCATCTCCTCTGGGATGCTTATACAAGTTGTAGTCACCCTGCTTAGTGCTGATCTCAACATGCTCAAGTCTAAGTTCATGGTGTCTTAGACCATCAAAAACAAATAATGAAAAACCACCCACTTCCCTCCCCCCATGTTTCCCCCCAGGTGTGATGGACCATTACTTGGTCATGCATCAGCTACGCTGTAATGGGGTCCTGGAGGGCATTCGGATATGCAGAAAAGGGTTCCCCAGCCGAATCCTCTATGCTGACTTCAAACAGCGGTAGGTTACCTCTTCCGTGTGTTTATCTCCTATGAGGACAGATTTTGCACACACACACCCCATCCAAAGCACCCTTGGCCTCAGCAGTTGGTGCACTAACAAGCCTCTCAGGCTTTCTGGACTTTATTGTGCCAGAAGGATCACCCCACGTCCACAGTGAGTCTTGGGATGGACCCTAACTGATCTATCAGTCATAGTCAGACCTAGCTGGACTGTCACTTTAAAGAAGGATGCCTCATCGTGATGGACATCTGGAATTAGATGATCCTTTGTATAGAGGTTCTCTGTACATTAGAGGATCCTAGCCACATCTCTGGCCTCTACCCAAAGATGTTCACAGCAAAGCCACACACCACATTCCTGTGTTGTGACCATCGAAAATACCAGACATTACCTGGTGTTCCCTGGAAGCCAAATCTGCTAGTGGAAATCTACTGTTCTAGAACACCTTTTTCCTTCTGGAAGTCCAGACCCCTTGAAAGGTAGGAGGAATCAGGTCTCTGAGCTGCAGCTAAATCCAAAACTCTTCCAGGTTAGATAAGAGCCATCTCTGAAGGCAAATTTTCTGGGAAGTGGGCTCAGCCCATCTTCCTCCCTCCATGCTTCTCTCCCTCCGCCATACCCTAGAGCCCACCTTTGGGTCCCCCCCCCCCAGCTCTCCCAGACTAGCAGCACAGTACTCACCATCTTAAGACTGGAGCAGAAGGTTCTAGAAGGTCTGTTCTCAAGTACAAGGCCATCTTGTAAGATCAAAACCATCACCTCTTCTCCCCAGGTACCGGATCCTTAACGCCAGTGCCATCCCAGAAGGGCAGTTCATTGACAGCAAGAATGCCTCTGAGAAACTCCTCAACTCCATTGACGTGGACCGGGAACAGTTCCGGTTCGGCCATACCAAGGTGAGAACAGATGGCCTGGAGACTCCCTCAACCCTGGCAGCTAGTCAGCCAATCAGAGGGAAGGGTCTTGCATCTGGTCAGCTTGACCAACCTTGTCTCACAGCCCAGGCAGAGGAGTCTGGGTCTGTGGCTGGGGGTTCTGGCTCTGTGTTGATCTTGAAGAGGCAAGAATTGTACGTTAGAAAATGGAGCAGCAAGCAGGGGACTCTGGTGTCTTAGACAGGGGAAAAAGAGGCTCAGAGTGCATAGAATGTAGGGCAGACTCTAGGGTCTTGACTTGAAAAGGGTAATTCCAACCAATGCAAGGACTTCTAGTCATTGTGTGTGTGTGTGTGTGTGTGTGTGTGTGTGTGCAACGATCCAGACAAATTTCACTGACTCGTCACAATAACTGATGTGGGAGTTGATAAGGAGGGATGCGTAATTCATTGAGTCCTCGGGAGGCCAAAGAAGCAAAGGTCCCAGGAGGCCAAGGGCATGCTAAATACTCAAGCAGGGAGTGCTAAAGGCTAGTTTCCCATCTTAGCCTGACTCTGAAGCCAGGCTCCTGAGAAAGAAGAGCCTGGGCTCCTAGCTGCTCCAGAGGGAGCTCCTGCTGGGGACAGTTGGGACATTGGGACAACGGGTCTGAGGGCAACCAACTGAGAGCCCAGGTGGGTGGGAGACAGGTCCATCTGTGACTATCTCCGAATCTGGGCACAATTGTGCCCCGTGGTTACTTTCCCGGCTAGTCTTGACTGCCTGGATGCAGAACTAGTCCAGGGGGTTGATAGGGCTGGGACCTACGTGAGAGCACACTACAGTAGCCCAAGAGGTGCAGACACAGAGACCTGAGCCACTGGAAAGTGAGGCCTGGAAGCACTCTGGGTGTCGAGGCTGGAACTGGGAAGAAGCAGGTTCCATCAGGAGGTTGATGGAACACCACTGAGGAGCGTGTGGGCGGGTTTCTCTTTTCACACAGGTGTTTTTCAAAGCGGGGCTCCTGGGGCTTCTGGAGGAGATGAGAGATGAGAAGCTGGTAACCCTGATGACACGCACGCAGGCCGTGTGCAGGGGCTACCTGATGAGGGTGGAGTTCAAGAAGATGATGGAGAGAAGGTAAGGCGGAGTCTCACCTCCCTTACCCCACCCTCCTACCCACCAGCTGGTCATCACTTCCTGCTCTGGGTCTTTGAATATTCATGTGCTCTTTCTGAATATTCAAGTACTCCTTCGTTCACTCATTCATTCAGTCATTTGTCCAGCATTGATTGAGCAGCCGCCCTGTGCCCTGGGGATATGGAAACAAACCCAGCAGTTCACAGCGGAGAGCAGACGCATGCATGGAAAGCTCCAATACTTGGACAAGGGTATCGTTAGATATAGGCAGGCAAAGAAGGACCTGGTACAAATAAGCCTGGTTGAGATATTGGAGTTGGCATGAAGGGTTCAGCCTTCCCTCCTCCTAGTCTTTTCATGCTGTGTCCTGTGCCCCTCATTCACAGACCTACTCTGGTCTGCAAAGCTTAGGCGTACCCCCTTTCTACCCAGCTGAGAAGGATGAAGACTCTAGGACCTGTGGGGTGGGGGGTGGGGGTTTAAGTGCAAAATGAGCTAGAGAATGCTGTGGGTAATTAACCTGAGTTCTGTGGGTACACAGGGAGTCCATCTTCTGCATCCAGTACAATGTCCGCTCCTTCATGAATGTCAAGCACTGGCCCTGGATGAACCTGTTCTTCAAGATCAAGCCCCTGCTGAAGAGCGCAGAGGCTGAGAAGGAGATGGCCACCATGAAGGAGGACTTTGAACGGGCCAAGGAAGAACTGGCTAGATCTGAGGCTCGCCGGAAGGAGCTGGAGGAGAAAATGGTCTCCCTGCTGCAGGAAAAAAATGACCTCCAGTTACAAGTCCAGTCTGTAAGTTTCTTCTACCTGAGAGTGCAAAACAGACTCCCGGGACAGTGAAGGAGCAGGGAGGGAGGACCCCATGAGCTGTCTATTTAAGAGGCAGTGGTGCCACCCAGTGGTTTTATAAAGTATTGCAGTACTACCCTGTCGGAAGTAGGGCTGGCCCTGGCTTCCCCAGAAAACATGTTGGCAGAGTGAACTTCTCCGGTCTCTTCGTTGCTTTCCACAGCAGATTCCTGACATATTTTGCCATGAGCATGAAGGATAAGAGTGTGGAATTATAATAAAAAATTTGTCAGAAGCAGGGTATGATATATCTCATGCCTACTCAGAAGTCTAAGGCAGAAAGATTGCCATGATAACCTGGGCTACAGAGTGAGATCTAAGATGCCTAGACAACAATGTCAGATCCTGTCTTAACAAAATACAAAAAAGGTCTGTCAAAAGTGTACATCTTAGGCTGGAGATGGGGGCACATGCCTTTAATCCCAGTACTCAGGAGGCAGAAGCAAGCAAGTCTCTAAGTTCAAGGCCAGCCTGGTCTACAGAGTGAGTTCCAGAACAGCCAGGGCTATACAGAGAAACCCTGTCTTGGGGAAAAAAGCACGTCTTGGGGCTGGAAGGGTGGCTCAGTGAATACAAACATTTATTGTTCTTACAGAAGACCCGGGTTCTGTTCCCAGCACCCTCATGGTGGGTCATAATCACCTATAACTCCAGTTCTAGGGGATCCAGCTACTTCTGACCTCCTTGTACACTAGGCACACATGTGGTCACATACATACATGCATGCATGCAGGTAAAACATTCACTCATATGCATAGAATATATTTTAAAAGTTTAAATGCACACTTTTTTAAAAAAAAAGTACAAGTAAAAATAAATCATTAAAATTAAACAACCCAATTGGAAACAGAAAGTAATTTTCCACATATGATTTTCAATAATATGATTATGCTCTGAAAAGTGCTTTAGAGAATTCATTTTTATCAAAGAAATGGGGGAAACAGAGCCACATTTGCAGGTCACAATATTCTGGTACCATACTTATCTCCTTTCCGATGAAATTTATACTTTTTCTCTTACTAAATCCTCAGAGACTTTGTGTCTCACCTCACGTGGACAGAGTTACGTGCTCTCACTCACACTTGCCCCATGGATGGAGCTCTTCAGGGAGTATCACCTCCCAGGCCCAGAGGTCAGGAGGTCCTAGAATCTGCTGGGTTGACCTCTCAGAAGCCCCCACTTTTTAGCAGTGTGACCTCAGTCCAGTTCATTCTCTTTCTGTCTTCGTTTTCCCATCAGAAAATGAACATCATAACAGCACTCACGGCGGATGGTGGTCAAGGAGTCGGAGGGCTTGACGCCATGTCAAGTGCCCAGCATGTGCTTGGGTATAGAGAGGTTCAGAAAGCATCACCATGGACTCTTCCCCGTCTTTTCCCATCCGTTTCCCTGAACTATGTGTCTAGTGCTTAAATACCCTACAAGGGGAAGGTGGCAGCTGATTTAGCTGGAGAACATAATTAACCAATCTCATCCACATCCACAAAACTTGCTACAGTCTTCCGGGACATGGACTTATTTGTGTGTGTTTCTAATTTCCTATTCTACTGCTGGAGAAAGTACAGCTAAGGGCACATGGACAGGCCCCTTCTATTAAAAGTTAACATGTAGTAGAGTTTTGAGAACATGAATCCTCTTTGTGTAGCATGGAGTACATGGGTCACGTGGTTTTTGACTGGTGGAAGAGAGAAATGCTCAGATACCACATTCATTGACAGTTAGAGGCCTTCTTGTTTACAAAGAACCTGCGACTCCATGAGAGCCTTTGTGTTGGCTGTCAAAGGATAGCCTCGTGGTTAAGAGGGCACATAAGTGACATACGTGTAAACGCCTGTGTGCACGTGCACCCGAACTACTCTTTGGCTCGGCTTTTAGAGGGTCAGACCCTTTCCTCCCAGGGTTTACAAAGCGACTGACCAGAACGTCTGGTGACCCGGCTCTTGCAGGAAACAGAAAATCTGATGGATGCTGAGGAACGGTGTGAGGGCCTCATCAAAAGCAAGATCCAACTGGAGGCAAAAGTCAAGGAGCTGAATGAGAGGCTGGAGGAGGAGGAGGAGATGAATTCGGAACTGGTTGCCAAGAAGAGGAATCTGGAAGACAAATGCTCTTCCCTCAAAAGAGACATCGACGATCTGGAGTTGACCCTGACCAAGGTTGAGAAGGAAAAACATGCCACAGAAAACAAGGTGAGTGCACTGAAGGCTCCTCACAGGCTCTCAGCCAATCCTCCCTCATCACCCAGATGTGAGAGGCAGGAACTAGGGCCAGCCTGGTCTACATAACAAGCAGCTGGCCGCTTTGGTCCCTCCTCCTTGACCTCCACTCCACAGGCTCTCCTCAACTCTTCCTGGGAGTGTTGCTAACTTGTGTATATCCCTTGACAACAAGGATGGTGTCACGCTCGTCTTTGTCTCTCATGTACCAAGTGCAGGGAAAGCCACCAAAAATGCCAACAGAGTCAGGCAGATGATGAAGGAGGCAGAAAACTGGGTATCAGTGAGGGTTGGATGAAAGTGGGATACAGGGACCCTCATGTGTTATTTGAAGGATGTAGAGGAAGTCAGTTGGCATTACTTAGTCTAATTAAGAATCTAGTGGCTGAAGAGACAGCTCAGTGGTTAAGAGCAGTGGCTGCTCTTCCAAAGGTGGTTTACAAGTCTGTAACTGCAGTCCTGGGGGATTTGATGCCCCTTTTCTTGACTCTGTGAGCATTGAACACACATGGTATACACAGATGCATACATGCAAGCAGAAACACCCATATATACAAAAGAAAACTTACCAGGAGTGGTGGTGCACACCTTTAATCCCAGGACTCAGGAGGCTGAGGCAGGGGGATTTCTGTGAGTCAAGGACCAGCCTGGTCTACATAACAAGTTCCAGGAGAGCCAGAGCTACATCAAAACCCTGTATGTAAAAAAAAAGGAAAGAAGAAAGCAGAGGGGAAAGAAGGAGAAGGAAGGAAGGAAGGAAAAAAGGAAAGAAGAAAAAAAGGAAGGAAGGAAGGAAGGAAGGAAGGAAGGAAGGAATTTACATACCCTATGAATCCACAATTCTGTTCTGGATGTAAACCAAAGATGTCTCCCATCATGGCTTAGAAAACACACATAAAGGTGCTTGCATATATAGGGACACTTGCAACAGCTCTGCTTGGGACAGAGCTGGGGACCAAGTCAAGGATGGAGAGGCAGAATGCGGAGGAGTCACACAGAGAGCACAGTCCACCATTGGGGGCACCAGGCTGGGTGAATCTGGTAACCAAGATGAATATGAAGCACCCAGTGCTCAGTGGAGAGAACTCTAAGTAAGGGATGAGCAGTGTGATAGCATTTACACATAGGAAAAGTACATGCACACAGCACAAAAGTATATGCTTGACAAGGGTCCTTAAAAGCTTGGCATGATTCACCTAATAAGGGTAGCCATAAGGAGAGACAAAGACAGAAGTCGGCCCAGTGTGAAAGGACAATGACAGCTGCCACTCAGAGTCAGTGACGGACTAACAACAGTAATGGAAATAGACAATAGGGAGGGTGGAGACTGTGGAAAATGCTGTCCCCAGGCTGTCCATCTCACAGGTGGCAGCCACGACTCAGCCCCAGCAAATGGTTGTCAGGTGGGAATGTGAAGTCAGTGCCGCTGGAGGTTTGGCTCTCCACGAGAAGCAAAAAATCCAGATTTTATGTAGACTCTTATTTTCCAAAGCTGATAATGTTAAAAAAAAAAAAAAAAGATAAATGAAATATATGTGTGGGGTTGGATTCAGGTCACAGGTGGGAGATAGCAACCTCTCATGTGGATGACTGCTGTCCAAGGGAGTTTCTGTTTAGTGCCCGAAGCTCTGTACAAGGTGCCTAGGCCCCACGCTGCCAGCACATCTGGATTTTCTTGCCTCACCCCTCAGGCCTCTCCCTCCCCTTCCTGCTTCATCCTGAACCCCCATCCGTCTGTCTGATAAATGCTTGGAGGTGTGTGATGAGTAAACACAGATTGATGTGTTGCCCTTCACACCTAGTGGATTTGCATTTGAATGGTGTCCTTCCTAGTGAAATATAGTGCACTCTGAAAGGAACCGTCCCACTGGAAGAATAGGCCAGGGAGGAAGATGAGGAGCAGTGGAGAGCCTGGGCTGTAGCTCACTTGGTGGTGTGGTTGCCCAGCACTGCCAAAGCCCTGCACTTGATCCCAGAACCACATAAAACTAAACATGGTGGCTCATGCCTGCATCCCGGTATTCGGAAGGCAGAAGCAGGGGGGTTGGGAGTTCGAGATCACCCTGACTGACATCAAGTTTTGATGTCATCACTTTAGGCCACTTGAGACCTTATCTCATAAAAACCTGCAAGGCTGATGGTACAGTAATGGTACATGCCTTGTCTCGGCTACTCGGCTACTTCAGAGGCCGAAGCAAGAAGATATCTTAAGCCTGGGAGTTTGGAACCAGCCTGGGAACTGTACAATTCCCCAAAATAAGATGAAATAAAATTAAAATAATTTTAAAAAGACATTAAGAAAAGAACTGAGAAGCGACCTGTCCCTGAATGATATGGAGCGACAGAGACAGGAGACCACCACAGTGCTCGTGGTTGGGAGCTGCTGGATTAATTGTTTCGAGATTAAATTGGTGGTTGATTTGCTCCTAGGTGAAGAATCTCTCTGAAGAAATGACAGCACTTGAGGAAAACATTTCCAAACTGACAAAAGAAAAGAAATCTCTCCAGGAAGCCCATCAGCAGACGCTGGATGACCTGCAGGTTGAAGAAGATAAAGTCAACAGTCTAATCAAGATCAATGTCAAGCTGGAACAGCAGACAGATGATGTGAGCACACGTGACCTCTGTGCTTTGCAAAGAAGGGAGGGGCTGAGCAGGAACCAGTCTAGAGAGCTCAGATGTCGAAGTCAGAGCCTGAGTCCAGATTCCAGCTGTGCCCGACCCTAGATATAAACATCTGAGGTGACAAGCAGGTCACGTGACCTTGTGAGGCCTCAGTTCCCACTCATGAATTAAGGAACCATACAAATAGCTAGACTCCAGAGGACATCTAAGGCAAGTGTTCAACATAATATTTTCAGAAAAACATAAACCTGCTGCTGTCATTAGCATCCACGTGTAGACAGTTCGGGTTCAGAAACATTCTAATTCTTCTCCACAGTGCTTAAAGCCTCGTTCTCAGTGGTACAGCATGCATGAGGCCTTGACTTCCATCTGCAACACCTCAAAAACTACCACCACCACCCAAAAATATTTCCATTTATGGCCAGGAAAACAACCCTTTTTCTCCTTCAGGATGAATTGCTGATCACGATGTAAGACCCAGGTTTCAAGTTAGCCATGTTTAGTTCCTACTGTGCCTAGACCTTTTGTAGGTCTCTGACAAGGCCAGGGTAGGCGTATTCCTCACTACACTCTTCTTTTCCTGAACCCAGTCCTACATGCACACTTGAGTTCCTTGCCTGACTGCCCTCAGGGCTGGGTGGTGTAGGTGGGATGAGGCACAACAGGCCTCCACAGCATCTGTCACAGAGTGTCCACTGCTTCCTTTGGGAGATACGGCCTGGAACAAGGCAAGTGGGAATGGTCTAAAAAGAGGTACCAGGAGGCCCCCACGATACTCACCCCCTAAGATACAGAACAGAGAAGTGGAGGATGGAAGGCTGGCTCCCTTCCTTCCAGGGCTGGAGGCCACAGGGCATGGGTGTGACAGTGCTGGCTGATGTGGGTAAGCCTGCTTCCTCGGCCTTGTCCCAGCCAGCCTCTCCACCTGTGTCTTCCCAGCTCGAGGGCAGTTTAGAGCAGGAGAGGAAACTGCGGGCTGACCTGGAGAGGGTGAAGAGGAAGCTGGAAGGAGACTTGAAAATGTCCCAGGAGTCCATCATGGATCTGGAGAATGACAAGCAGCAAGTAGAGGAGAAACTGAAGAAGTAGATGATGATTCATGCTCTCTCCCCTCCGTTTGAGACCTAAAGCCAAGTGTGCCCCCTTTGTCTCATGCTGTCTTGTTTCTTGGCTCTATCTGCTTGCAGGAAGGAGTTTGAAATGAGTCAGTTACAAGCCCGAATCGACGATGAGCAGGTCCTCAGTCTGCAGCTGCAGAAGAAGATTAAGGAACTGCAGGTGAAGGCATCAGGTCCCTCCTGGTCACAGAGGTTCCCTGCAAATGCCCAGTTTGCTCATCCACGCTTGTCTCTTCTTGTTGATCAGAGCTGTTCTTCCTTTTTATCTTTTCCTTCCACTCCCCGCCTCAGCAGCATGCCACCACAGTGGGCCTCTTTCTGTAGCTTCTGGAATAAATATTTCAAATTTTCTAAATGGCATTTAAGTATATATTCCCTCGAAAAGAATCATAATGTGATCAAGAGGGCCAGTTATTGCTGGTAAAAGTGCACTGGCCACTGTCCTTAAGCCCAGGGCCCTCCCAGTCTTCTGAGAAGGAACTGCCAGTTTCAGGTGTTTATGGATCATTCAGGATCTCTTTGTTATGTGTTTATGGGTATACCGAAGTCCCAGAGAAAAGATATGGTATATATGCAAAAATTTATCCACATTTCTTCATATTTTCACCATAAATCTTTTCATCCTAAGCACAGAATACAACTTATTCCTCTCAAATATCAGCATGTTCTGCAGGGCTTTCCATGGCGGACTTGCTAAAGCATTGAGTTGCTGCTTGGCATCAGGACAAGCCCTCATCACAACTGATTGATCATTCCCCTGCTGACAGACACTTAGGCTGTTTCCAAACAACCGCCAATGGCCTTTTGTCCCCTGCTAAATCAGAACGTATTTTCAACTTTGTGCTGCCTATCCCCATTCCTTTAGCACCTAGCCGCTCCTGCATTGTTCTCTACCCTGACAACCTTCACTTACACTGACCCTTTCAGGCCCGGACCGAAGAACTGGAGGAAGAAATTGAAGCAGAGCACACAGTCAGAGCCAAAATTGAGAAGCAGCGTTCAGACCTAGCCAGAGAACTGGAGGAGATCAGCGAGAGGCTAGAAGAAGCCAGTGGAGCCACTTCAGCCCAGATTGAGATGAACAAGAAGAGAGAGACCGAGTTCCAGAAACTTCGCAGGGACCTGGAGGAGGCCACCCTGCAGCATGAAGCCACAGCAGCCACCCTGAGGAAGAAGCACGCAGACACGGTGGCGGAGCTTGGGGAGCAGATTGACAACCTGCAGCGCGTCAAGCAGAAGCTGGAGAAGGAGAAGAGCGAGCTGAAGATGGAGATTGATGACATGGCCAGCAACATTGAAACAGTCTCCAAGTCAAAGGTATGACTAACCCTTCTGGTCTCGGCAATCATGTCTTCCCACCCTGTAAGCAAGTGGGATTTGATGCACCAGACTCACTGTGTGTTCTAAACTGTTAGCTTTTTCCCTACTGACTTTTCCAACTCCTCAACTTCATTCAAACCACAAGTCCTAACACCTGAGGCTACTACAGCAAACGGCCGTAGACAGGGTAATCTTATAAACATCAGAAGTGTTGCTTACAGTTTGGGAGCTGGCAAGTCTGAGAACAAGCGGCCAGCAGACTCAGTGTCTGGCCAGGGCTTGTTTTCTGCTTCAAAGATGGTGCCTTCTCTCCACATCCTCCCATGTCAGAAGGAGCAAGGGAGCTAGCTCTCACCTCTTCATTTGTTTATTGGAGACAGGGTATAACCGTGCAGCCCTGGGTATCCTGGAACACTATGTAGACCAGGCTAGCTTCAAACTCAGAGATCTACCTGGCTGTACCTTCAGAATGCTGGGGTTAAAGGTGTGTGTAAACACACCATCTTCTCACCTCTTTTATAAAGACTGTCACCCTCTACAAAGGTGGAGACCTAATTACCCTAATTACTCACCCCCAGAGGCTAAGCTTATGTCTGAATTTATGGAGATTTAGTTTCAATTTATGAATCTGGGGAAAACACAG
Source organism: Onychomys torridus (assembly GCF_903995425.1). Taxonomy (NCBI): domain Eukaryota; kingdom Metazoa; phylum Chordata; class Mammalia; order Rodentia; family Cricetidae; genus Onychomys; species Onychomys torridus. The sequence goes on from NC_050450.1 coordinate 55,590,527, forward strand.
GTGGTCTGCCACCTGTCATGGTCATAGTATCCTTCTTGACTCTTCCAATCCATCAGGTGTGTCCTAGAACTGAATCTATGGCTTAATTAACACCTAGGCTTCGTGGCTATGGTTTCCTCTATGCCTCCTTCCTACCCTACAGTATTTGCCACTGGGGGATACAGTCAATGTGAAATTAGAATTTGGGGTCACAGGTAGATGCAGGCCCTTGAGACAGATGAAACAGTAGAACTGGAGGTCTTGAAGATAAAACACAAGTGTCAAGAGGCGGGAGAGATGGCTCAGGGGCCAAGAGCACATGCTGCTTTTGCAGAGGATCTGAGTTCATTTCCCTGCACCCAAGTCTGGTGGCTCACAATTGCATACAAGCCCAGCTCCAGGAAGGCCTCCAATGGCATCTACACATGTGTGCACATATCCTGCACCGACACACAAATACACAAATAAAAATAGAATAAATAATATTTCCACAGGGAAAGAAAGAAAGCACAAGTCAGACAAGGAGGTGCATACCTGTAATCCCAGCATCTAAGAGGCTGAAGCAGGGTCAAGAGTTCAAAGTCAGACTGTCATGGCAGTGTACTACTCTCATAACTTAAGAGGCAGAGGCAGGTGGATCTCTGTGAGTTGGAGGCTAGCCTGGTCTACATTGTGAGTTCCAGGACAACCAGAGCTACATAGGCCAACCTGGGCTATATGAAACCTTGTCTCAAATAAATAGATAAATAAATAAAGGAAGGAAGAGGAGGAGAGAAATGGAGGGAAGGAGAGAATAGGAAGGAAAAGTCACTCCTTAATATATGCAGTGGATTGGCTCTGATACTTCCATGGATACCAAATCCATGATGCAGGACCCCAATAGGACAGCATGAGAATATGCACACATTCTCTCCCATTCACATCCTCCCATTTAAATCTTTTCCAACTCACACCTCCTCAGATAATGTGAACGCCCTGTAAATCATTATGTTCTGTTATTCAGGGAATAATGACTGGAAGGAAAAGTCTGGGGTGTGGTCCCCTGCGATCCCACCACTTGGGAGACAGAGAAGGAAGACTGTCATAAGTTCAAGGTCAGCCTTCTTCATATCGAGTTCTAGGCCAGCCAGGGCTACACAGGGAGACCCTGTCTCAGAAAACCATAAAACTGAACCAAACTATAGCCAAAACCATCTGCACGTGCTAAGAACGGGTCATTTTGCTTTAGTATTTTCATTTCTTTGGATTTTTAAAAACGAGTTTTTTCCTAGGCAGCCCAGGCTGGCCCTGAGTCTCCTGCCTCAGCTCCTAAGTGCAAGTGCTAGGGATTCATAGGCATGCACCACCTCACACAGCTGTTTCAGTTGTTTAGATCTGCTGTGAGTTCAGTTGAAGGATGTGGGTACCCAGAATACTGAGGACTACATGTACACAAAATTAGAGAAATGAAGCATCAAATGAACATTTATTTTGTTGCTTGTTTCTTTTTTGCTTGCTTTGAGATGATGGGAGACAAGCCTAGGACCTCACACATGCCGAGACCCCTAGCCAGCACATTAATACAGATGTAAAAATAAGCAAGAAAAGGCACAGATTACTGAAGCCCGGAAGACATGGCCTCCTTTCCTTTATGGCCTCTTTAAGCCATTTCCCAGAAACGCCTCTCCAGGAATATATTTTGTCTCCCCTCCCTACATGGAACTTTCTAGGGCTCCTCACTCTCCCTGGGGCTCATACAAAAGAAGGTGCTGGCCCTTAACCCTGACCACCTAGCTGCCTCCCTGTGACATCACCCAAAATTCCCCTCAGAGAGCAATCGTGGCCTCCTTGATTCAAGAGCTGCCTTTGTCTCAGGATGCTCCAGGATGTACTTGGAATGGTTTGGATAGCTGGTCTCACAGAAGGACCACTGACCCCAGTGGGGATGTTAGCCTCTCAAGGGGATCCCTAGAAGGTCAGGGGGTATACCAGAGAGGATCAGGCAGTCAAGATCTGCTAGAGCTGTCCTTCCAAGTGGTTATGAGCTGCCTGACTTGGGGGGGCAGGGGGTGCTGGGAATCAAACTCCAATCACTCCCTTAGTTCATTTTCCATTGCTGTAGTAAAACATTATAAAGAAAAGAGTTTTATTTACCCTGTAGTTCTGAAGATGTGCCAGCATCTATTTAGCTCAAGTAAGGACCTCACAGTAGATGATAGTAGATAGCACAGTAGTGGGAGCATTTGTTACAGGAACTTAGACGCCAGTCAATTTTACATCAGCTCATTTTCATGCTAACTAATCTAGTCTTCAGAGACCAGCATTAATCCCTTCAGAGACAACCCCAATGACCTAATTACCTCTCACTGGGCCCCGTCTTTGAAAAACCTTCACCACCCCTTGATATCACCACACCACAGAGGCCAAGTCTCACCTCAGAGCATCCTACTTCTGGAATGGCTTTATGTTACTCTGTGTTCTCAGTTTTAAAGTCCAGCACTTGTACTATTTACCTTATTTTTTTTTAAGTTATTGCATCCTTTGAGTTTTCTATTTGAGTTATCTTCCCTCTCAGACCCCACCCCTGCTGGAATTCTTCCTTGTGCATCATCCTCAAATAGGTCCTGAGCTCCTTGAGGATCATCTTTGATCTAACACCTCTGCTTCTGCTGCTTCTGTCTCACACCTTCCAGTCTGAGGGAATGCATATGCCCACCTTATTCTATATTTCACAGGGAAGGAAAGAGAAGCGAGGTCTGAAACATACGCAGGGGTTTTGAACAAAACGCATAAACACAGACAGACCAGAAGCTGGAATAGCGACTCCCTCATCTCAGTAGCCCCACCCCCAGGAACTACTGCAGTGTTGAAAGAAACACAGAAACAAGAACACGGGGCTTGGGAATAGTGTCCATCTGGCATAGACTTGCTTTTCTTCCACCGTGATTCCAGGGTTCCCGTGAATGGCATCATATCAGAAACTGATTTACTAATCACTGGATACATACCTACCAGAGCTGACATTCTGAATTATTGTTCACTGAAGAGCAATCACACACAAAAATAAAGTAAATCCCAAATGATGATGACTCCTAAAGCCAATCTTTATATGCTCTGTGTTTTTATTTGGCCCAACAAGAAGCCAGACTATCAAAGCGTCCAGTTCCGGTGCTGGACACCAGGCACCCACTTCTGCATTCCCACTGGCCTTTTTGTTTTACAGAGTAACATAGAAAGAATGTGCCGGTCTGTAGAAGACCAATTTAATGAAATCAAAGCCAAGGATGACCAACAGACCCAGTTAATCCACGATCTAAACATGCAGAAGGCAAGACTGCAGACCCAGAATGGTGAGGATGGCACACCTCCAGGGCCCAGCGGGGATGTGGTGGTTGGCAGCCCGTGATGCTCAAGTACAGACACATCTGTTTGGCAGGGGAGCTGAGCCACCAGGTAGAAGAGAAGGAGTCTCTGGTTTTACAGCTAACCAAAAGCAAACAGGCCCTGACCCAACAGCTGGAGGAGCTTAAGAGGCAGATGGAGGAAGAGACCAAGGTAAGATAGACTCTTTGGGGAACAGCTGCTGGATAGAAACCAAGTAATGTGACCCTCAGGTGAGGCTGACGGGAGGTAGGCTGCAAACCTCAGATGAAACTAAAGGGAGGTGGGTTGTGACCCTCAGATGAGACTGATGGGAGGTGGGCTGTGACTCTCAGATGAGGCTGACAGGGGGTAAGTTCCATATGGAGAAGACTCACTGGAGGAAGTACATTCATCTCTCTGCCTCGGAGTGTCTTAATAACCTGTCCCTGAATGATAGAGGACGTTGGCATTGGATCTCTTCCCTCAGGACCACCTCCATCTCCTATAGAGTGGCTTGATGAACTTCCTCTCCAGCCAGGAACACCCCTTCCCACTACCACACTAGTTAGACCATCTCATGCAGAAATTCACCCCAGCTGTTTAAAATGCCTTCCTCTTTGTGGGCCACCTCCCGTAACATCTGTTCTTAAGTAGACTTTGTCCCAAAAGACTACATGGCTTGGGGAGAACTTTTGGGTGTTTCAACACAAACATCACCATAATGCTATCTTCAGCATCTACATATAGTCTATAATGCATATAACACAGTCTACCCACTGACCTATAAACTGATAGGAATGATCCCCCACTGTAGTTGTGGGCAGTAAATAAACTCACAGTAGAAAAGTGCACACAGTAAGGCTGCTGATGTTAGTGTTTCAAGCCTTAAAATACAGGAATCTAGACATTCGAAAAACCCACATGAAAGAAATTTACTTTGATCTGGTTACGATTGCTATGATCTGAGTGAGATTTACAAGGCAATCTTTTGAAATTCTCCTTATCTTTCATTTCTGGCAAAGAACAGTACTGTATTTATCTCAAGTCTTCTATTCTGAGGGAAGGCTTTTGGTAGGAGCAAGGGAGCAGTGGTGAGAACCAGAGACTGAACAAGCAGAACGGGTCACTGGAGGCCAGAGGCCAGCCTTTCTTGTCTCTCGCTACAGCTGTGAGACTCCTTCCTTAGGCAAAGCTCTGCCTGTTCTTGTCTTTTCTAAAAGAGATGAAAATGCCGAAATCATTGTCCTGGGTCAATAGAACTTTTTTTCTTTGGTGGTTGCACCCAAGGATGTGTTGTAACTGTTAAAGCTAGAGGTAAACATTTGTCCTGTCCAAAGGGTTGTGAGGCATGGAGGAGGCTCTGGGCATCAGTTCACAGCAGTGGTCCCCAATGTGGGGATACTGGTCTCTGGGGACTCCAGAGATGCTGTAACTGTTCCGTGGTCACAGCATCCCATCATGCTGCATGAAGTAGTAAGGAGGTGGTTTCCTTTTCAATTCTGCTTTAATTCTTGCCATTACAGCCATGGGAAGGTCTCATTGTGGACAAGGGCCCTTCAGCATTTGCTATTACTTTATTAAGAAACAGAGGGCAAGCCTCAAGCACATAGCCACAACATGCAAGCTGTCTAGATAAATGCTGATGATGTTGTTTTATATCCATTGTATATATTTCTAATGTTTCTTATGGCAATTTGGGAGGGGGTTGAGAGAGGATTTTACTATTTAGCTCAGGGTGTCCTAGAACTCACCATGTGGCTCAGACAGCCCTTGAATTCCCCATCCTCCTGCCTCATCTTCATAAGTACTGGGATTATAGATATGTGCTACCATGCATGGATGGCTAAATATTGACTTTCTCTTTTATGGTGTAATACTTGCTTTAACAAGTAAATATAATTATGGAGAATTTTAAAAGATCAAACATTAGGTACGCTGATATTACTAAATCGGTGAAGCAATGTGGAAATAGTTCAAATTCAGAACAGCTATTTAAATGAACGTACTTTCACTGGGAAGAGGGCCATGTGGTTTATAAAACCAATTATAAATTGGTTACCGCTATAATCCTCAGGCCAAGAACGCGCTGGCCCACGCCCTGCAGTCCTCCCGCCATGACTGTGACCTGCTGCGGGAACAGTATGAGGAGGAGCAGGAAGGCAAAGCTGAGCTGCAGAGGGCGCTGTCCAAGGCCAACAGTGAGGTGGCCCAGTGGAGGACCAAATATGAGACGGACGCCATCCAGCGCACGGAGGAGCTGGAGGAGGCCAAGTATGACCCAAGTTCCCCATGGGAGAGAAGGCCCTAGAAAAAGGCTCAGAAGGAGAGCAGTTCCCCCACACACACCTGGAGAGAATCTCTTTCTCTCCTTCACAGGTTCTTAAGATTTCAGAGTGTCCCCCACTCTCCTAGGGACTATCCTTCCATTTGGTTCAATTGGTGACTCCTTATAGATGGGCTTTGCCACCAAGCATCTCAGGATTATTCTGATGACATAGACATGCATCTTGACAATGGGGTGTGTTCTGAGAAATGTGTCATTAGGGATGTCACCATCATGAGAATCTTCTAGAGTGAGTCTGCAAACCTAAATGGTGTGAAAGCTGGTCCTCCATGAGGCCTCTTGATGATGCCAAGAGACTCAGGATTCCTGACCTATGTGAGCTGCTGCCGGCCTAACAAAGGATGGCATTATATAGTAAACTTCTCTTTCATACGTAGGACAAAAACTGTGGCACAGCAAATACATAACCCAGTGACACAGCTGTTTGCTGTCACTATGAAGGAGGAAGCACCTGTGCACCATTGCCCATGCCATGCTTTCTGATGACCAGCAGCACAGTGGCTTTGCCTATTATAGCATCCCACACACAAATAATATATTGTACTTCGATATTACAATGGCTGCCACGTTGCTAGGTGACAGGAGGTTTTTACTTCTGTCACAGTCTTATTTATGGTACCACTGTTGGCTATATAGTCCATGGCACATCCTTATGTAGCAACTGACTCCCCCTACCCCCCCCCCCCCCCCCACCCCTGCCTCGTTCATGTGCCAGTCTCTGTCAGCCTCTTTCAGACTGTCCATTCTTCTTCAACGTGATGGTTACTTGCTAAAATATCCCATTTGGTAGAGACAAAACAACATCTGATTCTCCTAGGAAAAAGCTGGCCCAGAGGCTCCAGGAGGCGGAGGAAAACACCGAGGCAGCCAACTCCAAGTGCGCCTCCTTGGAGAAGACCAAGCAGAGGCTTCAGGGAGAAGTGGATGACCTGATGCTGGACTTGGAGAGAGCCAACACAGCCTGCGCCACCCTGGACAAGAAGCAGAGGAACTTTGACAAGGTCTCTCCCCAACTGCTTCATGGACGTGGTGGCCTCAGTAGTAGCCTTTCACACAAGCAATTGATGAGCCTCAATTCCTGGTTGGAAGATCCTTAGGGGACTTTCTTTACTTCTCCAGTGGTTCCTCTGAAGGAAATTACTTTCAGTCCAAGATAATTCAAATTATGATGAGCAGGTCATGTAGACTGAATATCTTTAATCCCCCAAATCCCAAGTCTGACGTTTTTGAGCACCATGATACTACAAAGGGAAGAAAATCCCATGTCTGACTTCATGTGACAAGTGGTAGTTAAAATGTGAATATGCTTATTTGGGGCTCAGTGGGTAAAAATACTTGCCACCCAAGCATGAGAATCTGAGTTCAAGTCCCCAGAACTCACATAAAAGCTGAATACAAACCATGAGCATCTATGATCCCCGAACTCCTACCAGAAAATGGGAGACAGAGACAGGGGAATCCCCAGAAGCCCATGGGCCAGCTAGTCCTGCATACTCAGTATCTTCCCTCAAGGTAGAAGGTGAAGACCAACATCTGAAGTTGTCCTCTGACCTTCACAAGAACATCATGACATGCTCACACCTATGTTCACACACAAACTCTCTCACACACATATCATACATGCACAAACATCATATACACACACATGTGTATCATACACTCATATACACCACATACACACAAGCATGTTAAAAGTACTGTGCAAAATTCCTTATGTCCATAACGTGGCAAATGAAACATATTTGCATGGAGCTTGGGTCTCATCTCCAAAGTATCTCATATCTATACAAATAATCCAAATCCTGGGGGAAATATTCTGAAATCTGAAAAACTATCTATTAGCTCAGTGATACTCAGAGGCCTGTATTTTAAAAACCCAGCAGGGCATGTGTAGAAACATCAAGCTGTGGAGAGCCTAGTCTAGAGTAGGGCCCACCTTCTTCCTTTGGTCCCCAAGGATAGAAGGATAAAGCCTTGGCACCGCTCACAGCCCTTGTTTGAATGCTCTCTCTGTCTCTCTCTCTCTCTCTCTCTCTCTCTCTCTCTCTCTCTCTTGTCCCTGGGTCTATCTGTTTCTCAAGTTTCCCATTCCCTCATCACAGGTCCTTGCAGAGTGGAAGCAAAAACTGGATGAAAGTCAAGCTGAGCTGGAAGCTGCCCAGAAAGAGTCCAGGTCCCTCAGTACTGAAATCTTCAAGATGAGGAATGCCTATGAGGAAGTGGTGGATCAGTTAGAGACGCTGAAGCGAGAGAATAAAAACCTGCAAGGTGAGCTCTCCCCGCCCCCACCCTGGGAGTTCAGCTGGGTCATACTGCCCTTCTCCTGCCACAACTTCCTCCTCCCTATGACCCTACAACATCCTTATCCATCAAACCTCACATTTACTAGTGTTCCCCAAGGTTCCAACCCTTTTCATTAAAGGTGCAATGGCAGCTGATTCTCAGTTTAAGGACTGGAGATACCCAGTGAGTTGCTAAGCATGTTGCTATTAGAAAACAAGAGACTTCAGGGATTCTAGTGTTCAAGTGGCCTCACATCCTTGTGCCTGTGGCTAAAGCTCTTAATGACTCAGACTTCTGCTATAAAGTTGGACAGCATCCATATTTCCCCAAGTCTCTGCTGGTTCTGGAAGACTGAGTGTCTAAAGTTTCTGGTCCTTCATGGTGGTTCTCTATACTTTGGGTCAAAAAGAATCCTCTTCTTGTCCCTCATTTGTAGCCAGACTTTTTTGTCCCATCAGCCTGCTCCCAGATAACCAACACGGAGACTTAACATTAATTATAAATGTCCGGCCAATAGCTCAGGCTTGTTACTAGCTAACTCTTACAATTTACATTAATCTATATTCTGCCATATGACATCACTTTTCCTTCATCATGGCATGTTCATCTTGCTTCTCTTTGCCTGCTCTTCCGACTCCATCCTTCTTCTTCCCAGCGTCCTCCTAGTCTGGCTCTCCCACCCAGTCTCTTCCTGCCCAGCTATAGGCCAGTCAGCTCTTTATTAACCAATGAGAGTAATACATATTCACAGTGTACAAAGATTGTTCCACAACACTCATTCTCCACACAGCTCAGGTGAGGCAACACTCCTCCTGTGTCTGGCCTACAGTGCATCAGAACAGCTTCCCATATACTCTCTTATGTAAATGCCATGAATGAACCGCCATCCTGTAACTTGCCTGGCTAACACCTATGCTGTGAGCTGGAGCCTGTTGAAAGCCTAAACTAAGCCTGTCTCTTGCAGAAGAAATTTCTGACTTAACCGAGCAGATTGCAGAAAGGGGGAAAAACCTCCAGGAAGTGGAAAAAACGAAGAAGCAAGTGGAGCAGGAGAAGTCTGAGCTCCAGGCTGCCTTAGAAGAGGTGGAGGTGAGTATCTGGTCTGGAGTCAGATAGGAAAAGGAAAGAAACCGTGCTCATCCACCCACATGCCGCCCTGCCTGCCAGGGGCATGGAACCCCACTGGGAAGAGCCAGCCCTGGATCTGAAAAGCCTGAGCTGAGCTACTTTATCCCCTGGTGTCATTTATCCTGTGTCCCCTTTTGAGAATAAATAAATGTGTTCTTTATGTCCTCGATATCTTCCTCTCAGGGAGGAAACTGTCAATCACCAAGCATCCCCAAAGCCAGCTCAGAATCCCTCGGTGCCTGTTTCATACAGAGAAATACAGCACCTTTGGCTACTAGGGAATCCTGCATCATCAAAATAGACCCAGAATCTCCCAGTGTCATGATCAGCGGTGGTCCGTACAGAACAACCAGCCAGGCTGTTTCTAGAATTTGGCTCACACACAATTAACAGGAGAGCAGCTGTCCTGTCACTGCAGAGACTAGAACACTATTATAGTCACTATTGTGTACATTATGCTATAGTCACTATTAAATACACTGTTTATACAGTATTTACCAGCTCAAAAGATTCTACCCATTTCAAGGTGTAAGATTGTTAATAGCAGATACAAAGTTTTAATCTGACTTTCATTACTCTTAGGGTCGTTCAGGAGCCCAACAAAAGCTCAAGCCTCAGAGCATTGTTCCCATGTGTACAAAGTGAGCATCACTGTGCCATATTTATCATAGTTTGAAGGAAAAATGCTCATTTAAGGTGATGCCACTAGGTATAATGACCCACACCTGTAATCCCAGCATCCAGGAAGGTCATGAGTTTACGAACAGCCTAGGTCACATAGTGAGTTCCAAGGATAGCCTGGGCTACATGACCCTATCAGGAAAAAAAAGGGGGAGGGGACAGTGCTACTCACAAAATTCTCGTTGCTCCTTAGGGTTCACTGGAACATGAGGAGAGCAAGATCTTGCGTGTCCAGCTAGAGTTAAGCCAGGTAAAATCTGAGCTTGACCGCAAGGTCACAGAAAAGGATGAGGAAATTGAACAAATAAAAAGAAACAGCCAGCGTGCTGTGGAGGCCATGCAGAGTGTGTTAGATGCAGAAATCCGCAGCCGCAATGACGCCCTGAGGCTGAAGAAGAAGATGGAGGGTGATCTCAATGAAATGGAGATTCAGCTGAGTCATGCCAACCGCCAGGTGGCAGAGACCCAGAAACACTTGCGCATGGTCCAGGGCCAGCTTAAGGTGAGCTCCGGTTGGTTTGGCAGAACTGTGGGGCCAGAGCCCACCCTGAAGCTTGCCCTCACTCCTGGTTTCCCTTGAAGGATTCCCAGCTGCACCTGGACGACTCCCTGAGAAACAATGAGGACTTCAAGGAGCAGCTGGCCATCGTGGAGCGCAGGAATGGCCTCCTGCAGGAGGAGCTAGAAGAGATGAAGGTGGCCCTGGAACAGACGGAACGGACCCGCAGGCTGTCGGAGCAGGAGCTGCTGGACTCCAGCGACCGTGTCCAACTACTGCACTCACAGGTATGCTGTCTCTCCTCAACTCCGCTCCACCCTGGGCAGTAGGGCAGTGGCTCTGCCAGATGCTTTCTCTCCACAGGTAACTCCTCCTCTATCTCCCACCTCGTGATCCACCTGGGGCACAGAGCGCACTAAGTGCCTTGGCAAGGAGCTTCCCATTTCTCCCAGACTAGCAGTCAAGACCAAGCCAGGAAAGCGTTGTCTCTGGTTGACAGAGCTCTGAGATCTGTTTGACCAGAAATAAATATGAAAGATCTTGCAGGCTGCATGCAGTAGGGTTGAAGCAAGGAAGTAGGGAGAGGGACTCATAGAGGAAATGAGGGTTTAAAACCCCTTATCCAAAATACACATGGCAGGTATTGACTTGGGGCCAGAAGTATTTCCGATTCCAGAAGATGTGCATGTGTGAATATTTGCACATAGGTAATGATACTGGGGTTGAATACAAGCCTAAACCTGAAACTCGTTGCTTTATCCACATCCCCTGGAGATGATTTTGACTGTGGCTCATTGTGTGGGGTGGATGTAGAATTTCGCACTTAGGCTATCCTGTTGCTACTCAATGTTTTGGATTTTGCATCTTATCTGGATTTCAGAAGTTCAAATAAGAGTGAATGTCCAACCTATAATTTAAGCTGAAATCTTAGGTTATTGAAATTCCCCCAAGAACATATTTTTATTAATTTTACAATAATTTTAAAGATACTTGATCTAAAGCATATAAATCATAAGCAAGCACATAATCAAACAAATAGTTGATGTGTTACATTCTCTCATTCTTGGGTCTTTGTGAATTATATAAATATCACACTTTTGTAAAACTTTGACCAATGTTTTGCAGCTTCTAACTTTCATTTGACAATGTGTCCAGAATGTATTTCTAACTCTTTAAATAGTTTTCAAGGCTATGGGTTTCAACAGCAAGAAAAAAAAAAGTCAGGCTATGAAAGTTTAATATTATGACTGCAATCAGTCCTCTATGGCTGGCTATTTTAGATTGTTACCAATAAAATTCTTTATGATTATAAAGACTAATATTGTCATAACTAAATTTTTGCATTCATCTGTGATTACTATTGTCAATATATCTGAAAGAAAATAAATTCAGGGCCAAAACAGTAAAGACATTTGTATACAACACATGTAAATTTCTACTTAACAAGGCTGTCTCAAGTTTTATTCCCATTTATTACCATGTGAGGTCTCTTCCACAAATTCCAAAAGACCCTAGCTGTTAAATCTTCACCAACTTTATTGTTGAAACATATGTCATTGGTTTATTACTATTATTATTAGTTTTTACTAAGGATGAGATAGAACATTTCATCACTTGGGTATCCATTATATTTCTTATGTGTTTTAACTATTCATACTTCTTGCCCCTTTTTCTTATTAACATATCTTATTTATATAAGGACAGGAGTGTTTTTCATGTATAGATAATGTTTTCTGGTTTGTCATTACCGTTCCAGTTTCAATTCCATGCATGGCATATTTTAATTAGTAGAAATATTTTTCATTTTATGTAGATGTGTCTATCAATCATGTTCTTGTTACAATGCCTTTTACTGAAAAATCTATCCATCCTCAAATGTTTGAAATTCTCCCTTTATCATTTACTCAATTTTCTGATGTACAGCTCTTGGCTCTGTTTCAGAACTTTCTGTTCAGTCAAGAATGATATTGTACCCAGCAGACCACTCATGTGGAAAATAAGAAGTAGAACATGACTATGATTCACTTCCCTCCCCACCCACTGCCCTCCCTTTCCATTGTTTTAAGTGCCCATATGAAACCTTCACCCTCAAATCTAATTTTTCTTGCAGAACACGAGCCTGATAAATACCAAGAAAAAACTAGAGGCTGACTTGGCTCAATGCCAGGCAGAGGTTGAAAACTCCATCCAGGAGTCCAGAAATGCAGAAGAGAAGGCCAAGAAGGCCATCACTGATGTGAGCATCTTTCTCTGCTGAGATGGTAGTGGGAGATGAGAAAGGGGGATTTTAGATCCAGGCCATGGCAAGGGAGTATCATCTCCTCTGAGCACAGCCAGTCTGTGATGGCTTCCTGGAGAGATGCCAGGAGAGAGGGTCGTTGGAGAGGCAAAGTGGGGTATGATGACTATGAGGGGAGGCACAAGATTATGGTGTTGTCTGTGTGCTGGGTGGTGCTGTGTGGGTAACCCACAGATGTGTTCTGTGAACTGCTCCAGGCTGCCATGATGGCGGAGGAGCTGAAGAAGGAGCAAGACACCAGCGCCCACCTGGAGCGGATGAAGAAGAACCTGGAGCAGACAGTGAAGGACCTGCAGCACCGTCTAGATGAGGCTGAGCAGTTGGCGCTGAAGGGCGGCAAGAAGCAGATCCAAAAGCTGGAGGCCAGGGTGGGTGACTTGGGAAGGCACTGGCTTTCCAAGGTTCTCACTGTGTAGAACTCACTATGTAGTGTAGCCCAAAGGTTTCTCCGGTCCCGCCCAGCCTCTAGGTCCCACATCCACTTATAAAATAATCATTCAGAGGCTTAATATTATTTACAAACTGTATGGCCTATGGCAGACTTCTGCTAGCTAGCTCTTATTGTTTAACTCAACCCATAACTATTAATCTATATATCGCCATGTGTTCTGTGGCTTTACCTGCATCCCATTACATGTTGCTCTTAGGATGGCAGTCTGGTGCCTCCTCCATTCTGCCTTTTTCTTTTCTGTCTCTCTCCTTGGATTTCCTGCCTGCCTCTAAGCTGCCTTGCCATAGGCCAAAGCAACTTATATATTAACCAATGGGAACAACATATATTCATAGCATACAGAAAGATATCCTCCAGCAATGTAGACCAGGCTAGCCCCTAACTCACAGAGGTCTGCCTGCTTCTGTCTCCCAAGTGCTGGGATTAACAGTATACACCAATACATTTGGCAAAGATGACATCTTTTACTGTTTGCTTCCTGTTACCCATGTAGATTCACAGTTATACACATATATAGGGAAAGTGCTCTATGATCATGAAACTCCACACTTCGGCATGGTTTCTCTCTCAGACCGGGCTTCGCTCTGATTAGCAGTGCTCCTTCTGTGTAATGCCTCTAGTCTCCTGTCTACTACTCTCGGGTTATTCTCTTTCCAGCTTTGCTAATCTCTATATGCAACTACAGTTATAGGGTGCATCCCGCCCCATCCCCAAAGGAGCTTGATTGGTGCTTCTTCCTCCAAATGAATACACTAGAGACACTTCATCTCCCCGGTGCCAGAAGTCCCGTACTCACTCCCAGGGCATATTTCACAGTCACTCATTTCCTTTGCTGATCTGTGCTTTGTTTCCTCGGCCTCTTGATTTTTCCCTTCAGATCTGTGTTGGATTATTTCAATCATTTTTGCAATGGGCTGCATGAACAATTGACATTTCAGAGAAGGGCTGCATGGAGGAGGTTATTAGAATATCTCTTTTGTCCCAGGAAGAGAGAAAATGGAAGAGTGGGCAGGAGTGAGGAGGGGGAGAAGGGAAGAGGAGAGAATTTTCCCAACAGGAAGCCCCCAGTATAATTGTTCTTTATCCAAGTCTCCCTAGAACGTGGTCGCTAGGCACATGGTTCCTTTTAAATATGCAAAGGTTTTTATTTTTTGCCTCCCTGCTCTAAATAAAAAATTCTTCCCTTCCTTTCCCATGCATGAAAAGGAGCATAAGCCCATCCTTCTCATGGAACCCTTCCAGAAGGAAAGGACCAAGTCCCCTGATACCTTCTGATTTTTTCCTAGCTTGGCCAGGAGCCGGCGGTCACCTCACCCTGCACAGTCAGCCACTTTAACTGTTGTCTGATCCTGGCTGCCCAGTTTTACACATCTGATAAAGCTTGCAGAGGCCTGGAGAGAAAGCCTAGGGGTGGGGAGATATGTTATAAGACCTGATGAAAGAAGGTTTGACTCCATTTGAAATAGAGCCCAAAGGAAGCCTGTGCCCTCAGGAGCTTTAAACGTTGATGGAATGAGTCTCCTAGCATGAGCTATGTTCTCTTTCTGATGCTGCTAGAGTCCCCAGGGAGAGGGCCAGGTACTTGGTTGGATCTCTCTGGTTGTGGCATTTGTGGTATGTGTACCACAGTTGATGATCTGTCATCTCAGTGACATCTCTCTTCCCTCAAGACTTCAAAAGGGGCAAAAGAAAGCTACGACATTGAGGTGATTCTTCACCCTCTTTTCCATACTCTATCTCATTCACCCACCTCTGAGGTGGGTTGGGCAGCACTGATGGCAGCCATGTTCAGTGATAGCAACTGGCCTGCTTTAGATCTGTCAAATGGCCTTAGGTTTGGACATCCCTTGGTCTGCCCGTGTCTACTGCCTTGCCTAATTAGAATCAAGACATCCATAGAGTCCAGCAGGTTTTGCCTATGAGGACAAACAGGGCAAGCTCCCAACCTATGATGCCCTTGTCAAAGTACACAGCCCCAGAGGAAGGGGCCTCTTTGACAAGCCTGACCCAGGAGCCAAGCACTATGCACCAGTGGCTGTCTCTACCCCAAGAGGGCATATCTCCATAATTTGTACAAAGCTACGACATGGACTGGGCCTAAGAGGAGAAGCCTCTATAAAGCCCAGCAAGGTCTTGAGGTCACTTTAGGATGACTAGCATGTGAGTCTGCTAGAGACGCTAGTAGCCTTGACCTCTATATGCTCTTTACCCCCCACACAGGTGCGGGAGTTGGAAAGTGAGCTGGATGCTGAGCAGAAGAGAGGGGCTGAAGCTCTGAAGGGGGCCCACAAATATGAACGCAAAGTCAAAGAGATGACTTACCAGGTAGCAAGCTGCAAACCCTCGGGCTCGGCTATGTGGAGCAGATCCCAGCAAAAGGAGTCAGGGGCTGTAGGTCTGAGCTATGGATGTTCTGTTTGTAGGCCGAGGAGGACCGCAAGAACATCCTCCGCCTCCAGGACCTGGTAGACAAGCTGCAGGCCAAAGTGAAGTCCTACAAGAGGCAGGCGGAGGAGGCTGTGAGTACTGAGGTCCCTGTGCGTCTTGTCACCCACCCACGTGTCCTCATGAAGCCTCAGTGGGAACCAGTGCCTGATTAGAATCATTCAGAGAGCCCCAGGCCTAACGTTGCTCCTGCAGGTCACACACAGAAACACTGACCCTACATGCTCCCTTGGTCTGTGTTTGCTGAATCTTTTGCCTCCTAACTTCCTGTGCCCCCATAGCTCCCCAACATCTCCCAGCTACCTCCATCCCCAACCTACATCTCTTAACCCACTCCACCCTGCTCCATTCCATCTACCCAGAGAGTCTTAGTTCATTCACTCTGCTGGCCTTGCATCATCCCAACTCCCCCTAAACAGACCAGACCACTACCAGGACCAGCTCCTGCCCTCTTGTTCTCCTGCCCTGAAACACCTCTTCCTGATGTTTGTCATCCTACCACACTCTACTCTCCTGATCCGCCACACCCAGACTTCTATAGCAACACCCCGACACTCCTTTCCTTCCCTGTTTAACTGCCTCCTGATCAAAGAGGTAAAATCAACAGGAAAGACAGTAGATGGGCCAATACCAGTGCTTTGAAAGATGTCTTCCAGGGGCTTTGGGTCTGAGGGCAACAAATAGCAAAATGCTGGGGCCAAGATGGGGAGTAGCCTTTTCTTCATAGAAAATAAATTATACAGGGTATTGACACTGGCCTGTGATCTCTAGTACTCCAAAAATGGAACAGGGAGGTTGCACATCTGAGGTCAGTCTGTACTACATGGAGATACAGTCTTTAAAAATGTAATGAGAAAAATCAGTCTAGTAAGGTTAAACTTGTTGCCTTCAAAGATTTCTCAGATATCATAGCTAATATGTAACTAACTCTCCAAGGTAAAGGGTCCTCTAGAACAGAGCCTTTCCTGCACTTTCTTAGCTTTAGGGCCATGTTCTTGCCTGCAGAGCATCTTTGAAGACCAATGGTTGAAAGAAGAAATGACTTGTATATGGCCTCTTCCCTTTGCCCCCTTTCTTTCCTGCTCAGGAGCCTAGTCAGTTACCTTGAAGAAGAATACTGGAACCAGTCAAAAGTAGGGGGGTTGTGCACATCACATTAGTACAGTCTCCACAAGACTATACAGAACCATATAATAGTCTGTCCCAGATACATGGCAATTATCAAAAGCATAAACAAAAGGGACTTGGATGGACCATTGGTCTAACACCTTGAGAGAACTCTGGACCTGGGTCATCTCTGGGTTGTATAGGAGCTGTTTGTGAGAGCTTCTGTTGAGAGGGAATTCAGGGAGACATGTGATGATCCTTGGGAGAAGAGCAAGAAGAGCTTGCAAGGAGCCCCTAGTTAACATTCTACCCTAGTCGTGGGCAGGACACCTTTCAACATTCTCGAGAGAACTTAGCTCATCTTCCCTCACTGCTGTCAGTGAATACAAGGTTCCCCCCAACTCCTCAGAGCCTCAGAATCACAGAGAGGTTCCATAACTGTGTGGCCTCTGTCTTCTTTCCATGCAGGAGGAACAGGCCAACACACAGCTTTCCAGGTGCCGGAGGGTCCAGCATGAGCTGGAAGAGGCTGAGGAGAGGGCAGACATTGCAGAGTCTCAAGTCAACAAGCTAAGGGCCAAGAGCCGTGATGTGGGAGGCCAGGTAAGAGCAGATATCCAAGGACGGTGTCTTTCCAACAGGTTCTTCATACTGAAGGACCAACAGACCAACCAAGGAGAGCCTGGAGGATGCCTTTTGGTGTCTTCATCCTTGCCACTAGTCATACACCCACACATGCTTTTTTAGTATAGACTCCAATGTATCAGGCTCTGGCTAGAAGCACAGAAGTCAGGCATGTCATCTCCCTCTCTCCCTATTGGTTGAGATGCAATCCAGCAAGCCCCTGCTTTTGAGGTGACTTGTCTTGTCCCCAGTAGCTTAACTGGTTTCTTTGTCAACACAAAGTGAGACAAGGCCATTCCTTAATGCCATTTTTCTGAAATTACCCACTCTGCATCTGCTCCCCTTGAAGGGGAGGGATGCTGAACCTCCTATGGAGTTTGACTCATTTCCTGTGTACAATTTCTTTTCTCCCACAGAAGATGGAAGAATGAGGCTCTCCTGAGGCTCGTTGCTATGGGCCACCTCCAGGAGAGAGGAGGGAGAGTGTGGGAAAAATAAACTGTCCACCACACTCAGAATCCAGGCTCTGCTGTGTTTGTTATTGTGGGACTGAGTTTTAGAGTCTTGCCTGCTTTGCTGCAAATGGCAAGAAAGTCAGAAATGGGAAAACTGTTTCCTCCTTGCCTCAAGCAGAAAAGGTGAAAACACAGCCCATTTCTAGGTAAACTTCCAGTTTACACAAACATTTCCAAGTAAAGACCTGGTTGAGGGGTGTGGCTCCATGGTAGAGTGTTGGAGTGACCTATGTGAGGCCCTACTTTCCACCTTCAGCACCACACACAACAAAAGTAAACTGAAACCCTGTATCAGCCCACACCTGATACCTATTAAAATAGTTCTCACAGAAAGATGAAGGCTAACAAGGGTTGGCAATGACAGAGAGAGACGGGGACCCTGTGCACTGCTGCTGAGAAGGTGAGTGGGTCCACCATCATGAAAAACAGGGTAAAGGCCCCTCAGAAAACAAAAGCAATGCAGTGATATGACCCTGCAGCCTTTTGAGTGTGTTTTCAGAGGAAACAGGACAGGATCTTGATAATGCTGTTGCACTTCTCTCTAATACAGAATTATTCACAATAGCCAAGATATGGAAACACCCCAAGTGTCTGTGCTGGGTGAATACATTTTAGAAATCTAGTATCCAAAAAAATGGTGGCTGGGGCTGGGAAATGGCTCGGTGGGTAGTGTTTGCTGTGCAAGTGTGAGGACTGAGTTCAGATTCAGCACTCACAGAGAAGTCCAGGAGGGGAGGTGTGCACCTGTAACCCAAGAGCTGAGAGGGCAGAGACAGGAGGAACCCTGAGGCTTATTAGTCAGCTAGTCTACCCTCTAGCCAACTACTGTCCTCCATGTTCAATGAGAGATCCTATCTCAAAAAGATAAGATGGAAAGCAATAGAAGAGGATGTCAATATCTGGTCTCCACATGGACACACACGTCACACAAATTCATACAAAAATGGTGTCTCATATGCAACAGACTATTCTTCACACTTTTTAGGCAGAAGCAAATCCTGATGTGGCAACATGGATGAATTCAGAGGACACTGTGCTAAATGAAATAAGCCAGATACAGAAAGACAAGGGCTTGAGTGGTGTCGCTTGTTTGTGTGTGTGATCAATGCAATCACTCATAGAGGCATAGTAGTAGTTGGGAAGGGCTAGAAGTTGGAAAAAAAATGAGAAAATGTTGGCCAAAAGAAAGTAAGTTTCAGGTGTACATGGTGAATAATTTCTGGGGATGTGGTGATGTGCACAGAAACTCCAGTCAACCTATGTGTGAGATGCTGTGTTCAAGCCCATTTTAAAAAAAAAGAAAAGAAAAGATTGTACAACTCAGCACTGTAAAACTCCTATTTGCCAATTATACCTCAATAAATCTGAAAAATAAACACTTCAAGAAGAGAAAGAAGGCTGGGTATGATGGCACTAGCTTTTAATTCCAGCACTGGGGAGGCAGAGGCAGGAGGATCTCTGTGAGTTCGAAGCCAGCCTGGGCTACAGAGTGAGTTCCAGGACAGCCAGGGCTACATAGACAGACCATGTCTCAAAACAAAACAAAACAAAACAAAAAAACAGAAAGAAAAAAGGGGAGGATGGAAGAGATGGAGAGAGAGAAGGAGGGAAGAGGAGAGAGAGAAGACCCTTTTGAGTAATTACTATTTTCTATTTTCTTGTTAGAAATACGTAATTCTCACAAATAGGATTTTCTATCTTTTCCTCACATTAGCTGAGATTTAGTGGATTCAGATGACTAAACAGGGCAGAGTGGAAGTTCAGCCCTGGAGATCAGACTCCCAGGCCAGTGCTCTCTCACTGAGCTACTCTGCCTTTCCCTCCCATACCCTTGGGGATCTGGACTGCAGAGCTCTCTAGTGCCCACTTACAGCAGCTGAGCAAGCAGCAGGTATCATCAAACCCATTCACTCACAGGAAGTCAGATGTGATGGGGGAAAGATGGACTGGGCCCAGGTACAACCTTGGTCTCCCCTGACTTTGGCAACTCTTCTCCACCTGTCTACATCCTCTGCAGGGTGCACAAGGTCAAAGGGACCAAATGGACCTGGAAAACTGCTGACATTCACAGCCAGGCTGAGACAGGGGCCACTCACCATCCCCTCTACACCAAAACAGAAGCTAGTTAGTCTTTCTTGGGTCCTAAAGGTCCTCCTGATTCTGATTGTACTGATTGGCTGGCCTGGTGGGGTGGGGAGAAGTGGGGTGGGGTGGGATGAGGACCATTATAGAACGCTTAAGAGCCTATATTAAATACAAGCCTCAGCCTGACCATTCGCAGGCTCTTGCTGCATGACCTTGGGTTGATTTATGTTCTCTAAACTTGAATTTCCTCATTGGGTATCCGACCTGTGCAGTCAGGAGCACAGGCTCTGGAGTCAAGCAAACCTAGATGGAATTCTGATACGGTTACATTAAGCTGTGTGGCCTCGGGCAAGGGTTCTCTCTTAACCTCACTTTCCTAATTCTTTAAGGTGGAAAAAAATCATAGCTATGGACCTTTATGCTTTAAGATTGATGTGATTTTATTTGTGTGTATGTGTCTGTGCACATGTAGACATGCACATGCATGTACAGGTACCCATGGAGACTGGAAAAGGATGGAATCCTATAGAGATGGAGTTATAGGTGTTCGTGAGCCAGCCAATGTAGCTCTAGGGATTGGAACTCCAAACTCATGACCGAGGAGCTCACACTTCCTGGCTGGATCTCACCCTGCCAGAGTCCTGTCCTTCCCAACCTTACCAAAGTTGCTTCATGATTCTGTCCTCAGTTTTCTCACACATGAAATAGTTTTCTCACATACAAAAGAAGAAATCATTTGCTTTAGAAGTTTGTTTTGAGAAGCAACTAAGAACATGTAAGGAATACACTTGGTCTGGAGCCTGACATACAGTAAACACATTAATATCCTTATATTGTGATAGAAGGGGCTGAGATGTCACCCTCAGAGGTGGGGGGAGCACACAAGGTATGGGCCCAGGTGGAAAACGGTCTGAGTCTTTGACTCTCTCTACTAATCTCCTATGGTTTGAGGAGTTGCCATGCTCCATGAAATTGCTAGGGAACAATCCCTCTCTGGTAGCCCAGAAGGTGACATCTGAATTTCCTTCTCCCAAATATAGTTCAGTTTCTTTGGAGTGCCCCAGGAAAAAGTCACCCTCAAGTCTCTGCCATTACCCAGCTACTGCTTCTGGGCTGCTGGCCCTTGCCTGGGTCCCTGAGTTAAAGGATAAACAATGCCCATATTCTTCAGAGAGTGATGTTTAATACTTAATCAATATTCTGCTTACCAAATGAAAGGAAGCAAGGACAGATTAACAGGTGGAAGGATGGACAGATTGATGGCTGGCTGGCTGCCTTTTATACCAAGCCAGCAGGTATACCCTGTAAGAATTAAGTAACTCAAGATAATTTCCTTTCCTGGGACTGAAAGAGAAAGTGAAGATGGGATTCTTGCCCTGAGTTTTCCTTATCAACATCTACATGTTAAGGTCCAACTTGCAGCTGAGACCTGTGGTGATATATTGTGTACCCTAATAAACTTTGCCTGAAGAGCAGAGGGAACAAGCCACAGCCACCACCTCTTACCACACCAACTCCTCAGCCTGAAAAGGCTCTCTAGCCAAAAGGCCCCTAGCTGAAAGGAGTTCCTCAGCTGAAAAGTCTTTAGTTCCTGTCTCCTCACGCCTTTTATACCTTTCTCCACCCAGCCACCACTTCCTCAGATTAAAGGCGTATGTGCTTCCCAGTACTGGGATTAAAGGTGTGTGCTACCACTACCTGGCTCTGTTTTCTCTCCTAGACTGAGTCAATCTCATGTAGTCCAGGGTGGCTTTGAACTCACAGAGGTCCAGATGGATCTCTGCCTCCCAAGTGCTAGGAATAAAGGTGTGTGCCACCACTGCCTGGCCTCTATGTCTAATCTAGTGGCTTGTTCTGTTCTCTGATCTTCAGGCAAATTTTGTTAGGGTACACAATATATCACTACAAGGACTGGTCTTAAGCCTTTGGGTCCTTCTGGCTCCCTAACTGTCCTTCAAAATGCACATGGAGAGGAAGGGAGCCTGCCATAAGCTAGAGAATACACAAGTCAAAGGCAAGAGAATTTAGGAGTTCTCCCAACACGTCTCTACTTTCCAAAGGCTGTGGGCAAGTCAAGAAACACCCCCCGAATCTCAGTACAGACTGGAAAGTCTGATTATCCACCAGCTGCCTGTGAGATGGGCTTGGTAAAAAGTTCCTATGCAACAATGTGCAAAAGTTTCCCCAACTGTGCAACCCTGTCCCAAATAAAGGTGGGATCATCACTGTTATTTGACTACCAATAAAGATAATGATAGTTCTGCTGTTTATTATTAATTATTATTTGACATTGAAACCTAGGTATAGAACGTGAACTTTGAGCCCCACCATGGGCCCTGAGGTCTCTTACCCTCTTCCACAGCCCCCTCCAAAACAGAACTTTGCTGCCACCTTCTGGCTATGGAAAGATGTGCTTTGCATTATGCAAATGATCTGGAGATTAAACTCATGATTTCTTGGAAGAGACATTGAACACCAGAGGTGTCCTTGAGAGTCACAATAGTCTCTTCCTGGTCCCTGGTTTTTGCTAACAAGAAAATTCATATTAGTAATGGGATCTGAACCAGACATCCACCCCAGGTTTTTTGGATCCCAGACCAAGGCTCCCTGAAAATGACTATCCACAGAAAAGGGCCCTGCAAACATCAATGAGACTAGAATGGCTGAGTAGAGAACATGGTCCCTGTTGATGGTCCTGGTTCAGGGGTGGGAGAGCACAGAACCACAGCATAGTCTGCTACACTGATGCCCCTTTTCCTCTAAGGAGCCTCTGTCAGACCAGAAAAGATGTCTTGGTCCTGCAGGGGAAGCCCCTCACCTCTAGCAAGGGTGAGTAGGGAGCAAGCAGCAGTTCCAAAAGCAGGTTCTCTTTAACTTTTTTCAGACCCAAGAGAAAAGACTAGGTAGCTGTTCACTCTGCATGAGTATACCATTTCTACCTCTTCCCACCCTGTTCAATGCCCCCAGGAAGCTGACATTGATGGGATCCATTGCACTCTGGCTCTTGGTTGAGTTTTTTCAACAGAAAGCCAGAATGGAAGGGCAGAGGGAAAGAGGAGATTGGGTCAAATTTCTTCCCATCATCCTTTGATGCAGCCAAAGGCACCATTGCCTTTCAGGTATCCTAGCCTTCTCTGACTCCAGGCTCTGGTAGGCTCTTTAGACCTAAACGCATTAATGGAGACCTCAACTAGTAAAGCTGCAGCCCCGCTAGGCCTACGGTTTCCCATGCTTGGCCACAAAGAGTCTCTTCCTTGTACATTCTTCCTTGTGTGGTAACTTGGATGAGCTATCTACTTCCTATGAAAAATGGCTGATACAGGATTCCTATTCTACACATATAGGTAGGTGATGGGCATATAGGTTTTCCTAGGGAGGTACCCACACCAGTAAGAGTTCTTGCTACTTCCCAGCTATTGGTGGATCACAGTCCTATGCAGATGGGTGATAATGCATTCTGTTTCCTTTCATACTTCAATCTGACATCAATCTTCACTAAAAGCTGTTGAAACCTATGCAGAGGCCACTCATCCCATCAAAGTGATGTCTGAGGTGAGCTAGAACTAGTTTGCAGAGCCAATTATGAAACTCAGGGATTCTGTGAGTCAATTATTGAACTCAGCATTATTAAAATCTTAAACTTTATAAACTTTTAATTAAGTGGCTTGTATTTAAGACAAAGGCAAAATGTTCAAGACCAACCATTCTTAATGACCTAAGGTATTTTATTACCTCTAATCTCTTGAGTTTATCTACAGTTATGAAATCTGTGTGGTGGAAATGCAATCTAATGATGTACTTTTTCATCTCCCGTTCAGTCACGTGATGTTGCTTCCACAAAAATGGCCATGGTGAGAATATCACACCATGAAAATTGGCAAACACTACAAGGTCCAGATAGAGGTTTGTAAGCCCTTTACCAGAATGCCAGTGAGTGGAAACAATAAGATATAGGCAAAAAGAAACCTAACACTCTGTCTATGAGGAACGTTGGGATACAGAGATCCAATCCCAGCCTGCCTAACCCCCTTGCCTATATCAGCTTAATCAAGGTAGCAAATTAAAAACCTTTTAAGATGAAGGACTTCTCTCTTGCTCAACTCAAGGTTGTTGGGGGTGGGAGTGGAGTCTCTACTGTGAAGTCCCCACCCTGCTGCTCTGCTCTAGATGTAAGAACTGATTCCTGTTTCAGAAACTCAGCTACAAATACCTAGGCAAAAAGGAAATTCCAAGAGCAGTCAGTCTTCACACTGGCTGAATTTATAGATACATCATGGTCAGATATAGACATTCAGATGATTCTCTCTCTCTCTCTCTCTCTCTCTCTCTCTCTCTCTCTCTCCCTCCCTCCTTCCCTCCCTCCCTCCCTCTCTAACTATATTTCTAAAAATTTCTAAACTTTTGATTACATTTATGTGTGTGTCCCTGCCTGTATATGCATATATGTGTAGGTATGTGTGTGCCATAGTGCACATGTGGAGATCACAGGACAACTTCTGGCAGTCAGTTCTCTCTTCCATTATGTGGGTCCTGGGGATTAAATTCAGGTTGTAGGGTTTTTAGACAGTGCCTTTACCTGCTGAGCCACCTCATCAGTCCCAAATCAACGGCACCACCCAAAGAAAAAACAAACCAACAAAACAAAACAAGAGCAGCTGCCTCTGCCGTTCCAGAATGGATGGATTTATAGCTGATATTTTAAAATTCTTAAAATAGGAACATAAAGGTGCTTGCAGGGAGGATAGACAAAACAGAACTGCTTGGCTTCAGCTGCTGGATGTGGTGCCATGTCCATGGGCAGGAGGTGGTAGGAAGGTGTGGAGCCTGACTGGTCAGGTCTGAGTCATAGGTCCTAGAAGTTTAAGTAGCATCAGCTCCTTCCAAGCTCTTCAAACTGAGAATGGAGAAGATGTTTCCTACCCTCCCACTGGGTCAAGTTCCTAGTCCCCATAGAAACAGTGGGGGAGGGGGGCAATAGATGTTCCTTTTGTGGCCCTGGAGACCATGCTGAATGGATCTGCATTTCTTAGGCTGGACAGACCCTACCTTCCCAATGGGTCACTGGAAGGACAAAGTGATACAATGGGCTGTAACCTCACCAGCACAAATGGGCATTTCCCTTTCTTTCCCACTCACTCTCATTTTCTCCTTCCCGGAACGACAGTGCCACTCTGTAAGACACTCACAATGTGGGACATGCCTCACTCCTCACTCACTGAGGAATCAGCCAGTGCTCAGACAAGCAGACAACTCTCATCCTTGACAGTTCATCCACAGACGACTCCAGCCTCTCCTTCTTCACAGTTCATCCACAGACAACTCCAGCCTCTCCTAACAGCTCATCATTTCCTCCTCAGCCAATGCCTCCAATTGCACACAATGCCTCTGGCTGCAGACAGCAGGAGGGAGGGACTCTTGTTCAGAGTCAGTGCCCCACAGTCAGGAACTTCCTGTCCCATGAGTCAGGAAGGACAGATGTGGGTGGGGCCAGACAAAACATCTGGACCCCAATCAGGACGTGGCTTCCATCGGGACACAGGGCCACCCACAGCAGGATGCTGGCTTGGCTAGGAGGATTGCTCCTTCTGGTGAGCTGTCAGGCAACTCATCTGCTTAATAGTGAATTAATTGAGGTCCCATGACATGCCAGGAGCTGTTCTGGTGCTGGGAAACAAGCCATTGGTTAAATAAAGGAGAATGACTAGGGTGTTCCTCTCAAAAATATAACTCTGCCTCAGTTTCTCCCATCCCCACAATCACATCCCATGAAACCCCTTGTGCCACTGGAATCACTCATTTCTCACCGCAAAATTGTCAACTGTGTCAAGAGCCGACAGGCTCTTTATCACCTTACATTCTGCATAGACCAGGCTCTGCACATGCACAAGAGTAACAGAAAGGAAGGGCATGCATAACAGCACTGTTATAATTAAATGATTAAAACCCAAAATGCTCAGGAACAAAGGTCTGCCTGAGTCTGATATGGTAATAAGCATAGTAGTTGCAGCCAGACTGAACTGGGGGCACATTACATGCTCGGTGCTGTTTCAAGGGTTTTCTGTGGATCATCTCATTTCTCACTACAGCCCTGTGCTGGAGGCTCTGACTTTATTTGACAGATGTAGCACAGACAGTTTAAGAAATCTGTCAGTGTTACACAGTGTGTGTCGGAACCCGGGCTTGCAGCCACAGTGCTCCTCCAGGACTATGTATATTTTAGAAGGCAACAGCACAAATGGCATCCAGCTACATCAATATGTACATTTTAATGCTTACACTAATAGATGCTAAAAAGAAGTCCACTTTAATATGTACATACAAGTCTTCATCATATGAAACACACAACTGTGTCAGGAAAGCCCACCTTCAGGGCAGTGAACTAGGATTTCTATTGTACATGAATCTTCATTTCTTTGCAGTGCGGTGAATAGCATTTATAAGCTAGCTGCCTGAGGGGTTCTGTCCTTGGGGCCCAGCAAATGATTCACTAATTTGGTAGAAGAACCTTGTTAAAGTGTTCAGGAAAGGCTACCTCAATCCCTCTGCACTTCCACAGAAGTTCTGGAAACAAGGCTTTGGCTCAAGGCTGCCTTTGGAGAAGGACTGACCATGGGCAGTTCTGAGAGGTTAAGAAGAGGTTAGTTGTCAGAGGGACCTTGAGGAAGGGATCACAGAGAGTCGCAGGGTCACAACAGCTATTTCATCATGACCTTCCACAAAGGAAGCTTCCCTCTCACTGCTCCCTTCTGTCTTCTTTGTTCAGTTGGAACCTCCAACTTGCCTCTGCATGATCCAGAAAGCCCCATTCCTGTCTTGCTCTCTCCAAACCCCGCCCTCTCAAGAATCTCTAACAAAGAAAAGGTGCCCCCCAAAGAAACCTGGTTCCCCACTCCTGGTGACTATTGCAGCTTCCTCCCCTGTTGCCTCCAGCAGTCCAAGTTCCTATCTAAGCATTTCAGCTTTTGACCCACACTTGGGCACAAATCTGGCCTGTGGCAGACACATCATCACTCTTTGCCTACAGCCTATATAATCTCCCTGCTTGAATTCGGGCATGCAGCTTCTCTGACTTTGATCTCTGGGACTGGAGAACCCACCCAGGAGTTGCTTTGCTCAAAGAAACCTGTTGTTACACTTTTTCAGTTCACCTTGATCTGTCTTACTGTGTCAGCAGAGAAACCTAGTACTGGAGTACAGAAAACTTATTAGCCTTCATCCTCATGTTCTACAGAGTGTCTAAGGATGAACAGAGAAAGGAAAGTCCAGGTTGGCAGTGTTGAGTGAAGAGGACTCTGGATGGGGTAAAACAGGAAGGAGCCTCCAAGAGGGTAGAGGGAGCAAGAAATCCAGCAGGGCAGATGTCCAAGGTAAGCAGGTAGACATTGCACCATCCAGCCCTGTGGTGGTTTCCTTCTTCCAGCCTCACAGGCTTCCCAAAATCACCAGTATGAGAATACTCACACCCCACAGCTGGAGCCATCTCAGGAAATGCAATAGGAAATGTCTGCTGTGCCAGAGGGAGGTGGGGAAAAGAATATAGGAGAGGAGAGGCTATCATCCTAAGGATGGAGATTGCCTGGCATCCATACAGAGCAGCCTGAACTGGGGTCCAGGATGTAGAAACCATGCATGAAGAGCAGTTGAGGGAACCAGTCTGTCTGGCCTCAAGATGAAGCCTGGGAAATGGAAGGTGATAAGAGCTTCATATCTTGACAGAGATGCGAGGGATGACATTATTGCACATGGCTCTAGTCTGGAGTCTGGTGTGGTCCATGGTCCAGCATCAATAGCTGTGGGTGTTTAGAAACGCAGAATCACAGGCCCTCCCAAGATGCAGTGAGTGCCAGTACACCATCACCAAATCCCCAGGTGAGTTGTGGACACATCAGATGTAAGAGGCACAGTTCTGCAGCACTTTCATTCAAGTTATGGTCTAGGACCAACGTCCGTCTCTGAACTGTTCAGTAATGTTCTTCTACAAGACATGAATAGAAACTGAGTGTTTGGAGGTTTTTAAAGCAACTTGACATCGCTGTGGCATCCATGCCATGGTCAGGAGGCCTATCCATTGAGTGGAATACATTTCTAGTACTACAGGATGAGACACAGGCTAGGCTATCTCCTGCAGACTCACTCAGACTCAGGGGGGAAATTCATCATTGCAGATATCTGAGTTCAAATCAGTGGCTCTCAATGTCCAGCGTGTCTCAGAATTCAAAAGAGAACTGGCTAAAGCCCAGACTGTACCACTCAGTTTTTGAGTCTCTAGTTCTGAGTTGGGACCTGCGAAGAACTTGGATTTCTAACAGACTTCCTCTTTTAGGCAATGCTGACATTGCTGGTACAGGGACCACATGGGAGGACCAGGGGTCTCAACCAGAAACCCAATCCCATATGTATGCCACCATATCTGGCCAAATAGCTCCTATTTCAAACGAATTACTATTTTTAATTTCTGTTTCGTTTCCTACTGAAGTAAATACCAACATTTAGGACACAGATAAACCATAGGACCAAAGTGTCTTCAATGTCTTTCAACAGGACATTGAGGAAGCCTGCTGTGAGCAGAACCTTGGGACACAGGGCAGATGCCTCCTTCCAATACTGCTCTTCTAGCATTAGTTCAACCTGCCTCCAGTGAGGGAGGCTTCCCAGGGTGCAGTTCAGGAAAGAGAACAGGAAACCTTTTCTCCCTTCCTTTCTTGAACTACGAACAGCCTACTGTCAAGTGCCAGGGGAAGTATCAACCCCAACCCCCAACCCCCAACCCCAACCCCACCCCATTCTCTGAAACAGATGGCCATGGAGGTTTCCATATCACTGAAGGGGCTGAGGATGTCAAGACTAAAGAGCTGAGAGGGAAATGGAGGAAGATCCTTAGCCACATAACAGGAAGCCTTTGTCAGAACATGATGCTGACATAGTTCTTCCAGGCTTCAGTTAATAGTTCTGTGGTTGATATGAATTTAGCTGCTACCCTGAGTTGTGGGAACTCAAGCCCTTGGCTTTCTAAACAATATCAAACATCTCTCTCCTCAACAAGCACATAGAGAGAGCTATGCCCTCCACCCCACATACTATAAGCTTATGAAAATGAGCTCTCCACTGGTCTAAGAAACAACATGCTTCCCCATTACCCTGGCATTATGGAACTCAGAGATGAAAATCTAGGCATATGCTCTGCTTAGCAGTCAATCACTAAGGTTACCATGAAGGGACACTTGGAGTTCTAGAAAAAAAAATAGTGTAAGACACCTTGAGAGGTTCAAATTAGGATTGTCATATCCTTCCTGTAGCTTCAGACACCTGTGAAAGGAAAGCAATTAAGGGAAAAAAATTGCAGCCTTAGTCGAGTGTTTCCAGAGAGCAACAGTGACAATCAGGGTCATTTCATGAGGCCAGTACCAGCCTGATGTCAGAACAAAAGTTACAGGCCTGTCTCAATCATGAGCTCAGATGCAATGGAATTCTAGAAAGCATGCAGGCCAGTCCAATCCAGGACCATTTAAGAAGATAATACATCCTGAGGTAGACTGAGTAAATTTCAGGATTTTAAGTTTGACTCAACATTAGAAAACTTATTAGTGGGGTTTGGGGAGACATCTCAGTTAATACTGTACAATTTGAGTTTGAGCCCCAGAGCCCATGTTTAAAACAAACAAACAAACAAACAAGTAAAACACCAAGTATGGCGGCACTTGCTTGTAATCTCAGTACTGGGGAAACCATGGGGTTTGCTGGCCAGCCAGCCAGTTTAATCTACTTAAGAAAATATTATTTGGTAAAATTCAAAAAGCAAGCCCGTATAGTAAAGCGTGGTTGCAATACCACAATACAGTAGGCTGAAAGCGAGAGGGACAAGCATTGGAAGCCAGCCTGGCTACACATGCTGTCTCAAAACCCAAAATGTATAGTTCAACTACCAACCCACACCAAAGCAACAATGACAAATAAATACATACATACATATATATACACATATATATGTATGTACACACACACACACACACACACACACACATAAATATATAATGCCCTCAATCATGCTAATTCAAACTGGGGTATCGTGGCTCATGCCTATAATCCCAGCATTCCAGAAACTGCAGCAGGAGGATCACTGTGTGTTTGAGGCCAGCCTGTCTATGTAGTTAGTTCCAAGATAGCCTAGACTACAGAGTGAAACCTTGTCACAATCAAAACAGCTCTTTTCTTGACCTTTAATTTTGTTCATTTTACCTGTTTTTACTCTGGGGAGTCAGGGACACCTTTGTGAGGCCAATGAATACTCCAGACTTCCAACAAGCATTTATGCACACACAGAAACACCGGTGTCCCTGAAGTTTCAAGACAATAGCCCCAGCTCCACTGATCCTAACAGACTAGGTTCAGCCACCCAACCCAATATATCAATTAAAAAATACTTAAAGGCAGAAAAAAAAAAAAGATGTAACCAAAACAATGTACGCTCTAGAAAAAACACATAAGGGATCCAGTGACTCTAAGTTAATATTTGGGGTGCTGACAGAGTGTTAGATCTCACAGAGGAAGGACCCCAGTACATTACAAGAGGTGTACATGGGGAGGCCCTTAGGGAAGGCTGAGGTGCGCCATAATGAGCCACTGTCCCCTCTGTTTGTGCAAAGTAGTTTGAAGAAGCTTTATTTGCTTAAAGGAGCCAACCTGGTTCCCTTGAGACGAGAGCTCCTGCTCGGGGTGTGTGTGGGGGGGTGATCTCATCATGTGGTGATACACCACAAGACCCCAAAGTTCCAAAGAGTAGCTGTGAGACCAGTACCACAGCCAAGGTCTGCAGTGGAGTCTCTCCTGCCCGAGGGCCACTCCAGAGAGATTAGGACCCCTCTGAGCTGGACCCTAGGGGATTGCTGGGATAAGCTGGAGTTCTTTTCAGGTTCACATTAGCCCCAAGCATCGAGAAAGTTCGCCAAGTGTGAGTAGGAAGGAATGGACACGGACGGGGTGAACAAGATGGAAATAGATTCCGTATGAGAAACTTTTCAGTGCCTTCCCATCCTCATTTGATGCCAAGAACAAACTGGAAATTCCCAGAATATTTCTCTTTGTTTTTTCCTCTTCAACATCTATGCCCTTCTCCAAACTCTTGGCATCTAACAAAAGCTACTAAAATCTGTTTTTAAATCGTCTCCTTACTCCTGCCCCTCTGGAAGATTCCAGAGGAAAAAACAGAGCAGGCAGCAGGTGCTGGGGGAAGGGAAAGTTCTGCCAGCACTCCAGTGTCTCCCCAGGAAAGAGGACTGATTTGGGGGTGGGGAGAAGGTCATCAGGCATCCAGAGCACCTCCCTAATGCCACTCAGGGGTTACAGTTTCTGGAAAGGTGTGTGAAAGTGAGCTTGTTTGTTTCTACATTGACTCCTAGTCACTATTACCCCAAGGTGGCCCCACTCTGCCAGAAGGCTTCCTTAACTCTACACAGAACAGAAGAGGACCATAAGAGGTCCAGGATTTCAGTTTAAAGCTGTCCATAAACTTTACCCTACACTGAACATTTTGGGCTGCCTTTGGAACTAAGGAATAAGCAAAATGGTATATTCTAAATGGTTCTGCCTTTCCCTTGCCAAACAACCCAAGAGGCGGCAATCATAATGATGATGATAATAATGATAATAATAACGGGGCTGGAGAGATGGCTCAGCTCTTGTTGATGTTGCAGAGGACACAAGTTCAGTTCCCAACACCCAGGTTGAGCAGCTTACAACCATCTGTAATTCCAGCTCTAGGGGATAAGTCTCCCTCTTCTAGCCTCTTAAGGTACCTGCACTCACATACACATACACACACATACACACACACACACACACACACACACACAGAGAGAGAGAGAGAGAGAGAGAGAGAGAGAGAGAGAGAGAGAAATATATATATTATATATATAATAAACTAAATCCTAATAATAGTAGCCAAGTATGGCAGCACATGCCTTTAATTTCAGCACTCGGGAGGCAGAGGCATGCAGACTTGTGTGAGTTCAAGGCCAGCCTGTCCTATATAGTGAATTTCAGGATAGCCAGAGGCTGCAAAGTAAAACCCCATTTTAATAAAAATAACAATAACAATGATAATAATAATAGAATACTATGACATGTTTACTGGGTGCTTGCTATGTTCATCCCGTTCTAAACTTCTTATCCACCTACAGCCATACACAGCAGATAGAATGGAGCCCACTCTGTAGATACAGAAGCAGGTTAGAATTTGCTCAAAGCCAATTCTGTGGAAAGGAAGAGAGCCTGGATTTGCCCCTCAGAATGAAGCTTCAGAGCGTTTCATGACACTGTCTAACAGCAGGGATGGAAGGGAGGCAGAAAACCCCAACTCCGACAAAGGTCCTCACCATGCTCTAGGACTCACTGGGGCTAGAACTTTGGACTCCCAAGGGGCTCCCATTGGGACAGCTGAAACCAGAGATCCCTAGCTCTTTTATTCAGAGGCCCAAGGAGTAGACTCTTTAGAGGTAGTCAATCTGGGCTTTGCCCCATCTGGTTCATGCCCAGCTGTAGATATGATGGGCTACATGGGATCATGTGAGGTCAGATCCCGTGTTGCAGGCCTAGTCACCCCTCTGGAGGCTTTCTAACCCAGCTCCACCATGGAGATCCCTAGGAGTACAGTTGCAGGCCCTGGGCTCAGGCAGACACATATGCAAGGATAGAATAGAATAAGAAGTGTCCACCCCAGCCCCCTACCCATCAATCACACATGCATCCAAGAGCCCCTTATTTCCTGCAGACCACAATGGCTTTCCTTATCCAGCACAACAAAGGCTTTTAGGGGAAGCCTGTGCCATCATTGCCAGCTATTTCCAGCCACTTGTAAGAATCCCTTTTATTACTTCTGGCTCCTGGCTGCACTGACAATGTGGGAAGGCTTTTCTGCAACCTCTCCCCTCTGTTCCCCTGCTGCCAGGACACGTGCATCTCAGCACCCCGTCGCTCTCTCTGCTTTGCTCTCCCCTCTTCAAGCTTTCTTTTCAAGGTGAAGATTGATCTCTGCCCAGCGGGTGCTGGGAAGTTTCCTTAGATGAGGCTTTTATCTGCACCTGGCTCGGCGGGTGTTTTAATGGTAGCACTCTATGCAAGGATGCATCCCCTTCCTGACCACAGACTAGGAAAGTCCCTTTCAGACACTTCAGTTCTGTCCATTCCAATGTCCACACATACTAACCCATCGGTCTGTCTACTCTGGTGACTTTACCCTCTGCTGTGGTTTGGATGTAGTTTGTCTCTCTGTCTGTCTGTCTCTGTCTCTGTCTCTCTCTCTGTGTCTTCTGTGAGCATGTGTATATGTATGTGTGTGCATGTGTGTTTATGTGTCTATGTATGTGTATGTTCTTTGTGTGTGTATATGTGTTTATGTGTCTATGTATGTGTATGTCTGTGAATGTGTGTCTATATGTGTGTGTGTGTGTATGTCTATGCGTGTATTTGTGTATCTGTAAGGAATTTGGCCTAGTTAGCACCACAGTGAGTTGTTAAGCATTTACATTACAAGTTTGGCTTCCTTCAATGCTCCTTTCCTCTAACACCTGCTGCCCTGCTCTGCTGTGCATTAAGGGCCAGTAGTCCTTTGGGTCTTGAGTGTCCCCACAAAGGCTTGCTCACCAGCCCTGATGCTTCTTGCTCACCAGCCCTGATGTTTAGAGGTAGAGCCTGGTGAGAGATCATAGGAATATGCCTGCCTGCCTGCCTACCTGCCCTGAGGCTCTGATCCCTGTGCTTTCTGGTCACCATGAGGTGTGCAGGCCTCTGCCCTCTGCTCCTGTAATGATGTACTAACCCACTTCACCTTTAGGCAACCATAGACTGAAACCTCTGAGACCATGAGCTGAAGCAAGCCTTTTCCCATTTAGCTGATGACCTCAGGCATTTTGTCACAGTAACAGGCAGCTGACACTGAGCTCTTTAGACTTCCCGGCTGCTAGGACTATGAGTCAAAATATCTTTTCTTCACAACTTATCAAACCTGCAGTGTTTGGTTACTAGACAAAGAAAACAGACTGAGACACTCCTCTTGGGACAAGACCATCAACTCTATAAGAACGAGGACTTCTGCTCTATACTACAGCCGTTGTCACCAGAACAGTGCCAGCCCTAACAGCAGCTCAGTGAGGGCTGGCTGAGTGTGTGAAATCCTCATGTGTGAGGTCACCAGTACCTGCCTTGGGGCTACTAGGAAAGGCAAATAGATGAGTACTAGAAAGCACCTAAAAACCATGTGGGAAGAGGGGTGCGCCAGCAAACAAGCTACCACCATCTTTAATATTCATGCTCTAAACCCAGCCTACCCTAACTAAGAGCACAAGAAGGACAGAGCCCCGCATAGTGAGGCAATGTGACAAGCTGCTGTGCAGAGGCTGGGAGGAGGGACTGGAGACTCCTGGAGATCAAAGCAATTGTCCCTGTGGGGAGTGAGTTGGGAAGCCCCCCACATCAGTCTTGAGCTGAGTGGGAGCTTGCCAGCTAAGCAACAGTACAGAGCACTTTAGGCATGTGGCTGAGGTGCAGA
Source organism: Onychomys torridus (assembly GCF_903995425.1). NCBI lineage: Eukaryota > Metazoa > Chordata > Mammalia > Rodentia > Cricetidae > Onychomys > Onychomys torridus. Next base: position 55,624,851 of record NC_050450.1, read on the forward strand.
GAAGAAGGCAGAGGTGAGGCTGGAGGGGGGAGGGATAACTTTGAGGCTAACTGATCAAGAGTCAATATCTGCTACTTAGAGTATTATTAAAATGGAATAAAAGAAGTATGCTCATGGGCTGTTTAGGTGTCTCAAAATATCCATAAATCAGCCTTTCCCCTTCCTGAACCAACTTCAAGGCCCAATTGTATTTCCTTTCATCAGACCATGCCTGGAAATTCACAAGAGAATTACTACCTTTTCCAAGACCATTCTCCAAAATATGGTGTTTTTTTTAGTATTGTTATTTATGTGTTGACATGGCAGAGCTAAGAACTAAAGGGAAGGAGAGTAATAATCATAGTCAAAGGTCTCCTGCTCCCAATCCACCAGGCTTCTGCCTTTCAGATTAACAACTTCTGAACACGAAGACTTGGTAAGTCTTTCAAGAAACAGTGAATGAGCTACTCCTACCTTCTAAACACTGTTATAGCCTTTGGAAATAAACACTAAACAAGACAGCAAGAAAGCCATGCTTTAGGGATGATTCCCAGGCGACGGTAATTTTCAATTTACAACTCATACAATTGCTGGCAAGATGCACTTGGCCATGAGAATAAGATTTCCTATAAAGGAATTTCATACATTGACACTCAAGGCAAAATGAGGATGTATCTTAGTGGTAGAGCACCTGCCTGGCAGGCACAAGGCCCTGGGTTTGAGCCCAGTGCCACAAAACAAACAAGCAAAACCTATCAAGCCAAGAGGTGTTTGGTGAGAAGAAAGGAGAGGATCTCAAGCAGCTGATTACATTGCATCTCTGCAGGAAGGAAACATGGAACAATGAATGTTTGTACTCGCTGACTCACTCTCCCTTTTGTACAGTCCAGGCTCTCATCCAAGGGAATGATGCCACCCACAGTGGGGAGATCTTCTCATCTCAATTAACCTGATCAAGACAACATCTCAGAGTCATATCTATAGACTCATCTCCCAGGTGATTCTTGAGCTCATCAAGTTGACAATTAAGATTTACCAGCACAGGCAACATCTCAACCCATCTTCTATACAAGAAAGAAAAGTTTTCCTAGAAGCCCCTAACAGGCTTCCCCTCTTTCTCATTGGCCTCATTCAAATTATATGACTACATCTAATGCAAAGGAGGCTGGGAAATTCTGTACTTTGATTTCAGTCTTCCATAGCCAGAGACTGTAAGGAGAAAGAAATGAGTCAAAACACCTTGTGGAGACAGGGTCTGGCAGAAAAGCTTGCAACTACACATGACATAAGGCTGAAAGTTGCTCAAGCCATAGAAAGAGAGAGAGAAAGAGAAAGAGAGAGAGAGAGAGAGAGAGAGAGAGAGAGAGAGAGAGAGAGAAATATTACACTTCAAACTGAGTTTAAACATTGTGTTCTGGATCCCAGCTGGGCCAATTTGGGGAAACCCAAGGCTGGAAAGTCCCGCTGCTGTAGAAAGGCACACAGGCTCAGCCGTGTGACTCCAGGCTCTGCGCACTGCTAGATAATCGGTACCAGGAAGGAAGGAGGCAAGTATTCTGGTATAGTAAGGCCGAAGTGGGGACTACTGGGTTAATATTTCTGTTTCTTCTGCTGTTAGAGATTCAAAGCAAGTCTCCCTCTCGGCCCTCAAAGGGAGAACACTGACCTTGGGCACATTCTGTCTGGAGTACAGATGGGGCTAAGGAGTAAAGTGCACTTTCCAGCCAAGCCCCATCCTTCCCCTAACCAGCTGAACTCACTCCTTGACTCTTACATAATCGCCTGCCCCCACTGTTGTTATGAGTCAAAATGTTTCAGTTAAGCCAGTTCATGGGGCTTTGGTCTCCCACACATAGGAAGTTGGAAAGTGACACTCTAGTCCAAACATAAGTTTGGCATCACATAGTAAAAAGGAAAAGAGGGAAAAACCCAAACAAAATTCTCTGTGTCTCTGCCCATGTGTTTGTGGGAAAACAAACCCACACAAAATGTCAAAAGGCCACACTGGTCTGATTACATTCTAAGCCCAGGCCTATCCTTAGAGTATTGACCATGTTTAGATATTTTACATCAACAAGTAATTTTTCATTCCCACACGCTTGTCTTTCATGGAGACAAGTTAAATTAAGTTGTTCTGTGAAGAGAATATACTTCATCATCGTGCTTGCAGTGTTTGGAAACAATCTTGGTAAATGTGTCCTGACCTTGGCAAGCTGAGGCTATTTCTATCAATTCACCTAACCACCTGCCTACTCATCTACCTATGCACCTGTCTGTCTGTCCATCTATCCACCCACCCATTTGTCCATCTATCTATTCATCAATCCATTAACCCACCTACCCACTATTCATCTATCCATCCACCCATCCATCCATGCATTTTCCCACCACTCTGCCTTTCCATTCACCTATCCCAACAGCCTATCCTTCTAACAAAACAGTCACTCATCCATATATTTCTTCATAAATCCATACCTATCCATCCACATATTCAACTACCCTCCTATCAAGCCATCCATTCATGTAACAATTATGTATTGCTCTTTTGAGGGTTTCTCTATTCTTGCTTCTTCTTTGCCTAGAAATAATGCACTTTTTTTCCTTTTTTTCTATTTTGTTTTTGAGACAGGATCTCATATGTGGTCTTGGCTGACCTAGAACTCACTATGTAGACCAGGCTAGCCTCTGACTTACAGATATTGACCTGCCTCTGCTTCCTGAGTGCTAGATTAGAGGTATGTGTCACCATGCCCTGCCACTTACTTCTTAAATCTGTTCTTCACAAGGAATGCCTTTCCCCCACTGATCTCTACAATCCACATTGAACTCTTTTTCAGAGGTCCTCCGTGGACCTTCCTTTGAGACAGCAGGGCTGTACTCCACTTTAATTCTTCTGCTTTATGTCCCTCTTTTATGGTATAATAAATTGCTGCCTTCTGCATCTCTTCAATCATGTTGCATTGCTCTCATCTCTTGTGATTGAAATATTCTGCAGTATTTCTTATCTCTCCAAGTAAATTGCAAACTTTGTGAGATGAGAGACTGGTTTTCACTCCTTTGCAACCTCCCTCCACAGCTGGTGTCTTACCTAATAGTATGCAAATTTTAGGCACTCAGCAAATGTACCACATTGATTGGATACATGGTCTTCATATGTGATGTGGGGAGAATATTGGCATTCTAGGAATAGTGTGAGATTGGATATGAAAAGAGCTTAGCAAAATCCTAAAGACATTATTATTATTAATAACATCACTTTATTTTAGTATGATTAAATAGAGTCACTAGCCATAAGTTACCTACAACCCAAATGAATAAGGAAATATTCAGTGAGTAATTTATTAGTACTTACAGGATCTTTACATTCCATACAAGGCAGAGGAGCTACAAGGATAGTGTGTATTTACTCCCTGTCTTTAGGGAGCCCATGTTTCAGCAACAAGACAGAGGGATAAGCACTTGTGATTGTATCTGATTCTGCAGCGGTACCCCAATACAGACATAAGATGTTCAGAAGCACTTAGAAACTTAGATTCTGCCTGCAAGGACCAGGGAAGAATTCACTGAAAGATTGTCACTTGAGTAGAGCTTGAGAGATGAATATAAGTATAGCAGATGGAGAAAGGATAAAAACATGCTACAAAAGAAACAGCATGGATGTGCTGGCTGTATAGGGAAAATGAAGTAGGGTTTTCTGACAGCAACTTAAGGTACCAAGTGGGGAGAAAAAGAAAGCCAATACTGAGCATTTGGGCTTGGTCCATGAACACAAGTGTATCAAGAGCTCTCTGAACCATGTGAAGGACTGTGACCTTGGTTCCAGTGACTGCAAAACCACAGAAGAAGAAAAATGATTAGATTTGTATTTCAGCTAAATAACTACCAGGGCCATTGATTTCCTTCATGTAGCTGCAATTCATTAAGGCTGGCTTTGGGATGGGCATATTGTTCCAGTGTGGGAGGGCAACTCCCATCTTTTCCCAGGGTACTCTTGAGGAGAGAGGGATAAGAAATATCTAGATAGAAAGATAGTGTGGAAAAGACAGACAGAAACACAGGATAGCTTTGGGAGAACCGGAATCAATATCCACTGGCCCCATCTGTCTCTTCAAAGGGGCTTTTTTATAGGAATGCCAAGGGGCATGGCAAAAGGCCTCCCCCAGCACAGCCAAGTGCAGACTCTTCCAAATACCTGGTAACCACACACATGGTCAAGCCATCCCCTAATGCAGCCCTGCTGGGTAAAACAAGCTCAGATCTCACTAGGAAACCTCTGTGAGCCTCCACATCCCCGCACTTGGGGCACTGAAGCCAGTGGATCACACTGAGACCAAGGTCAGTCAGAAATATACAACAAAACCCTGTCTACAAACAAAAAAACTGGTTTCAGCTATGAGGACATGGATTATCTCCCTGAAGTGGGTGTTTGGGGAGGCAGGCTCTGGTACAGCATCTTGCTGGTCCCTCAGAAGCCTATGAGCCTTCCATGTCTCCATTCTGCAAACATTTGCTGGCATTATTCTTGAGTGGTTTCATGATGGCAGCTCCACAGCCAAACACAAACAAATTCCAAAGCATCTCCCATCCCTTCAATCCATCACATCTCATTGGCTCATATAACCCTGTGATAAGATGCAGGCATTTGCCATGGCTTGTCTTGAGCAGGGCGGAGATAGGAGACCATCTGAGAAGATTCTGCAGATTAGTGGCATAGACTAACAGTATCAAGGCCTGAGATGCGTCTATAGACATGAAGAAGGAGGGGATTTAAGATTCATTTTGTAGGTGTAAAGAGACTTGGCATTTCGTGCTCCATAGAAGAGAAACCAGGAGTGATTCCAAAAGAGAGTGGTACTCTAAGCTTTAGATTTTGAGTAACAGGGTATGTCTCCCTGCTGGAGATGAGTGTTTGAGTGGTCATGTGGCATGATTCCAAGGTCTACCTGACAAAGATGGAAAGCATGGGGAAGAAATTTGCCCATCATCATCATCCTTTCTCAGAGTCAGTAAGGAGAATGTCTGTTCCTCATCACTTACAGGCTGAGACACTCAATGGGTTTTGGAATCCTCATTCATGAGATGGACATGATGCCTAGCTTGGAGGTTATCTTGACAAAGGGAAGGCAAAGTGTCTAGATAGAAGGGGTATTGTAGAATTATGAGGAAGTCTGGGGTCCTCACCATAGTTTAGTCACTTACTATTATCTAATCTCGGTCTGATTACTTCAACCAGCTGAACCTATCAAATAGGAGCAATACCCACTATGTACCTATCAATCAAATGGGAGCAATACCCACTATGTACTTATCAATCAAATGGGAGCAATACCCACTCACAGGGTAATAGGGAGAACTGGAAGTGCCAAGCGCTGGAATGGAATGCAGCTGCTGGTGCTATCCACATAAGAGTCCTCCTCTAGAGGAGTAGAAGACTCTGGGTACTCCTCCCTTCTCACTGGAAGCTGAGGCATAGCAGTTGCCTAGACTAAATCCATCAGATACGCACGTGCTCAGGCTGTGAATAAGGATGAGGAGGATAGTTGGGTCATGAAAGGTGGCAAGGATACTTTTAGAAGCCCTAGTGATGTTTCAGGGGCCATGGCCATCTTAGTGACCACCTCAAAGTCCAGTGTCCAGGACAAAGGGGTCAGTGGTATACACTCTTGGTCTCTGAATTTAATGGCATAGGCCACAACAAGTTCTATGGACTGATGTATGCTGCTTGTTGACCACAACACAACATTTTGTTCCTACCTGCTCACTTTACCCAAGTATCCAAACTTTCTGAAAAATCTACACATTACCCCTTCATGCAGAGATTTTTTTTTAAACTGCTTTCATCAGCATCAGTAATTTTCTGGGTTTATGACTGGGATTCTAAGTGCCAACGTACCAACCCCAACGCCCACGGTTATTGGCCGTTAGGAGTGGTTTCCTTCTTCTGTTGTCTCCTTGTCCCCAGTTTCTTCTCTTCCACCCAAGTTTTGTCCTAACTCGTGGTGTCTGATGGGAGCATTCTAGTTTATGAATAAACGTGGGAGTGAGGAAGAGGCAGTGAAACCTCAGAAGCAGAAGTGGAGGACCAGAGAGATTGAATGAGTTGTTCGCATAGTGTATTAGTTACTGTCACACCGCTATGACAAGCATGCCTTAGACCAACTCAAGGGAGGAAGGACTTCTATAGTTTTGGAGGCTTCAGTCCATAGTCACTGGGATCCATGTTTCGGGGACTATCGTGAGGCAGAGGGTCGTGGTGGCAGGAACACGCGGCAGGATGTACACATCATGACAAATAGGAAGGAGAAAGAAGCCACAAAAAGGGGGGTAGGGTAAGATACTGTCCCCAAAGACATGGCTCTAGTGACCCACCTCCTCCAGTTAGGCAAGACGCTCTATCGCTTCCCAATAATTTATTTGAATTTTGAATTTATCCGTGGGTTAAATAGTTCATCACATCAGAAACTTAATAATCTGACTGACTCTGGGAACTCCACCACAGACATTTCCTAATCTCACAGGTGTTCCTCAATCCAGTCAAGGTAGTAATTGACATTAACTAACTTTCATGCTAACCACCCTTTGGAGTTCATGCACTGGATATCCCTGGGAGATCTGACTCAACTCTGAGAAGAGGTAGAATATAAAAAATTATACTAGTTCATGAAAGTTTTTTCTGGCTCATGGGTACTGTGCCAGAGTAGGCACCAGAGAGTTTTGAGAACATATTCTTGGAGCTCTTAGAAGAACATTGACACCACTATCCAAAAAACACTCTAGTGTGGCTCAGAAGGAGAAAATTCTGTGGTCCTTAGTAATCTAGAAGTCATTTAGTCTGTATGCTCCCTCCCTCAAGTCTCATATAGATCCACCCCCCAAAAGCAGACCAGCAGTTGTCCATCATCAGCTGCTCAGCTCTTGCTTCATCCTTTGGTGATAAAAGCAATGCTGGGCTCCAGAGAACAAGGTGGTGATACTATAGCATTTGTTGTTTCTGGATCCAGGGCTCATGCATTCTTTCTTCCTCCTCTTTCCTCCCACCCTGGCAAAGTTGGCATGTTTCCTCTTACCCAAGCCAGAGCCTTCAGTCTTGTTCTATAAACTTTGGATTTTAGATGGAGTGATACCATGACCTTTAAAAGCAGGCAGGACCAGATGAGTCCAACATCTACATCCTACTGAGTGGTTCCTACTGCCTAGACTCTTAGACATCTCTTGTTCTGTCATTTTCCATGCCTGGTTCCCCTGACTTACTTCTATGGGGCAACCCAAACCCTCCAATATTTTTCCTGCATGTACATACACACTGGAATCTGTTTAGCTCACAGTGGTGATGGTGATGCTATTACTAATTATCAGACAGGTCTCTTACCCAAAGGCTCTCTCCCTCATTTTCACCACTGTGCCTGGAGTGATGTTAACATTCTCCATTTTACAGCCATTCGGACATTGATGAAACATATTTTCCACTGGTTGCCTTTAAAAGAAATAAATAGCCCTGATTTCTCAAGAGTTCTTTACAGACATAGTTTCCAAGCTCATCAACATCTTAGTGTCCTGCTCCAGAACATTAAAGTGTGACCATTGCCCCAACACAAGATGCACATGAAGAGACCCATGGATAATTCAAGTCTCCCATCTCATATTTTAATAAATGATCACTCCTTCACATGCTGTATTGTATTAGTGTATTATCAACTCAAACTAATTTTTGAAAGCTTAATGCTACTTCTTTTTTATTAAATGTTTATTTATTAATTTTTTTTCCATTTTACATACCAACCCCAGCTCCCCCTCCTTCCCCTTCTCCCGCCTCCTCACCTCCCTCCCACTCTATCCCATCCACTCCTCAGAGTGGGTAAGGCCTCCAATGGTTGTCAACAAAGTCTGGCATACCAAGTTGAAGGAGAGCCTAGCCCCTCCCCATTGTATCAAGGCTGAGCAAGGTATCCCACCACAGGGAATGGGCTCCAAAAAGCCAGTTCGTGCATCTAGGATAAGTCCTGGTCCTGCTGCCAGGGACCTCACAAACAGATTGAGCCACATAGCTGTCACCCACATTCAGCGGGCCTAGTTTGGTCCCATGCAGGTTCCTGGGCTGTCAGTCTAGAGTCAACTAGCACCGGTCAGCTGTCTCTGTGGGTTTCCCATCGTGTTCTTGACCCCCTCTTTTTCTTCTTCTTCTTCTTTTTTTTTTTTTGAATGTCGAATGTCATTTATTGAAGGAGGGAGGAGGTCTTAAATACAGGCTTACAGCACAATGGGGGAACCCCGGATGGCATAAGTTCGCTTCTGATGTTTTTTTGTTTTGTTTTGTTTTGTTTTGTTTTGTTTTTTGTTTTTGTTGTTTTTCCTGAGCTGAGGATCAAACCCTGGGCCTTGCACTTGCTAGGCAAATGCTCTACCATTGAGCTAAATCCCCACCTCTGCTCCTGATGTTTTACAATCTTGCATATAAGCAGTTAATGCCCAATATGCTGGATTCACAGACAAGGAGCTTGTCTTAAGCATTCAGGAAGGTGGAATCTGGCAGGGAATTAGCATAGGGAGGATATCAAGGTCAAGGTCTTAATGCTACTTCTTTAGAAGTAGCATAGTAATAATAAGCAATATATAATCTTTGTAGAAAATTGGAAAATATAAATTAAAAAAAGATAAATAAAAACTGTGACATCCCATCTCAAAGTGATAATTGCTATGATCATACGTTTGTAAAATCCAGACTATTTTATGTGCTTAGTTCTGTTGTCTTTTATACTGACAGTATAATATTCCAAAGCATATAGTTAATTAGTATTCTCTGGATGTGCAATTTGGTTATTAGAAGATTTTTTTTAATATTATCATTTTTTGCCATCACAAACAATGACTTGATAACCATTTTACACATGTATCTGTGCATACTTGCTTAACAGTTTCTTAATAATCTATGTACAGCATAGAGCCAAATATTTGCTCTCAAGTTAGCTACAGATAATGCACACCTGTAATCCTAACACTTAAGTTGAAGCTGGAGAACTTTGAGTTCAAGGCCAGCCTGGGTTGCATGAAAAGACTGCCTCAAAAACAAATGTGTATGTGTGTGTGTGTGTGTGTGTGTGTGTGTGTGTGTGTGTGTGTTTTAATGTAACCTTTAAATATGTATTAACAAGTTATCTTCAGAAACTAAATTCATGTCTAGCATAAGATTATAAAAGGTCTAAGATTACCAGAATTTTCTGATGAGATTTTATACACCCCACACACCCACCACCCACCACCCACCCCACCCCACCCCCGCTGTCCCTCTCCTATAATTAGTTTTAAAGCCAGGTTTTTCTTTTCTCCCCAGTGCCAGAAATTAAACCCAGGGTCTTGAGTACACTAGGCAAGCATTCTACCACTGAAGCGTGGTAACTGGTTTTAAACTAAATAGGAGACTTCCATCTTGTCTACGTGGCTCCAGTCCCTCATTGCACCTGTTGATATTATTATATTTATGGTTCAACCATGTATATAATTACACATCCTTTCTGGTCTTCTATCATCCTCAACCTTGGCCAGTGATACTGTCATATGTTCATGCAAATTATAAACACCACTAAGGAACAGAACAAAGCCAAGCCCACTAGGCATACCCTCCATCTGAGTGATCACCATCTGAAAACCCATCTACCATCTCTGGTGACATCTCCACCAGCCCATCTCAAGGACCCTCCATCCTGCCCACATCCAATAGTGAATGAGGCAATGCCTGGCATTGTACTTAACTCCTACTACAGCCAACAATGGCTCTGACTGTCCAACACCTAGGTTGGGCTAGTAGTTAAATAGTGTACTCCCACCCTAATGAAACAAGTGGCAAGAGCTATCATATATGTGTCGTTTTTGTTTTTTTAGGAAATAAGATGTCTCAGTAGAGCTAAAGTCCAACTCCTACCTCCCTCCACCTCCAAAGAAAACATTCCTTTTCATGTTATACTTTTGGTACACTTGAATGCATTCATAAATGATATGCAGCACAGCTAATCTTATAAGTACACACCTATAACCTTAGCATTTGGAAAGCTGAGTCAGGAGGAATGTGAGTTTGACAATCTGGACTAGAAAGCAAGACCCTGTCTAAAAAGAACCAAAGATGATGATGATAATGAAAAGATAATTATAGTATATGTCACTGGGTTTTGCACTTGAAAATTTTGCGTAAGTGTGTCAACATCACTTTCTCAATATTGTTGGTTTGGGGGAGCATCCATTACGGTGCATTGTTGCTCTTTGTTTTTTTTCTTCTTTTTGGGGGGCCCACCACCCAACTCCTGAGTAAACCACACATGGAAGCTTATTCTCACTTATGAATGCCCAGACTTAGCTCGGCTTGTTTCTTGCCAGCTCTCCTTAACTTAAATGATCCCATCTACCTTTTGTCTCTGGGCTTTTCCCATTCTCTTACTTCTGTAACTCTTACTCTTACTCGTGGCTGGCTGTGTAGCTGGGTGGCTGGCCACTGGAGTCCTCCTTCACTGGCTATTTCTTCCTCCTTCTTAAAAACCCTTCTCCACCTGGCTCCTCCCTACCACTTTCTGTCAGCTAGTTGCTGACTCATCCTCCTGATCTCAGGTGAATTTTATTTAATCAAACACATCTTTTCCTCATTAAACAAATGTTACAGAGCATAAACAAAAGTAACACACTTTAAAATAATATTCTGCAACAGTGCATATAGGTCAAATCCATTCATTTTAACAGTTTTATAATATTCTACTTTAAAACTCCCTGATGAAAGAGATATTTCCAGAGAGCACAGCAGTGTCTTCCCAAGTTCCTTATACATATAGTCATAGTCAGGGATTCCTAGAAAATAGGCACATAGTGTGACTTCTGGACCACAAGATACATAAACTTCACATGAGTCTCTTGCTCTACAAGACTGTCCACCAGTGCTGTTAACCACTAAGCCATCTCTCCAGCTCTTAATCATGGTGTTTTTTGTAAATACTAAAGATTTACTATTTGATATTATACATTTGCTGTATGTCTTTCTGTACACTGTGAACATGTGTTACTCTGATTGGTTGGTAAATAAAGCTGCATTGGCCTATGGTAGGGCTGAATAAGGTTAGGCAGGACATTTGAACTGAAGAGATGGGAGAAGAAAGGAGAGTGAGGGGAGATGCCAACCTGCTGTTGAAGGAGTAACAAGATGTCCCAGACTGGTAACACCATGGCCACATGGCAACATATAGATTAATAGAAATGGGTTGAGTTAAGTTATAAGAGCTGGCTAACAAGAAGCCTGACCCATAGGCCATACAGTCTATAAATAATAGAAGCCTCTGTGTGTTTACTTGGGACCAAGCAGCTGTGGGAAGCAAGTGGGAGAGATTCATCCTGAACACAGGGCTGGGCAAGAACAGAGAAACTTCCAGCTACATGCATTTCATAGATTTTTGTTTTATAATTTAAGCGTTTTTTTCCAAATATTATCTTCATTTTTATTTATGTGTGTGTGCACACTGATGTGGGTACCCTCAGAAACCAGGAAGAGGAAGTAGATCCCCTGACCTGACAGGAGGGCTAGGAACTGAACTCAGGTCTGGAAGAGCAAGCAGAGCTCTTAGCTGCTGGAGCTCCAGCCCCTACTGTAAGCTCTATTACCTGATCTATAGAATCTCTTAGTACCACAAGTTAAAAATGCCTTCTTGTTTGCCCTTAAATATTTTAAGTTTAATTGTTTTATTTTTAATTAATCAAATCTAGAAGTAGTAATTGAATCGATTTAAATAAAACCTCTCTCCTAGCACTCTTGTTTACAATTTACTTTTAAAATAATTTGATATGACTTTTGTTTGCTTGTTTTTTGAGGTGTGTAGTAGTATTTGCTCTGCCTATGACCTTGAGCTATAAGGCCCGAAGGAACAGTGCTTGCTGCTGTCATACATGACCTCTTAAAAGGTAAGAGAGAAGGGTCATGAGACCCTTTTCCCTGCTGCCTGCTTTCTGGTATGACTGAACTGCTAAGTGGCTTTACTTTCAGTCAGATCAGAGGATGAATTCAGCTGTTTACTCTGTTTTGTATTTGTGAGTGTATTTCCTCAATTTACTCTAATAAATTTTCCTAATACTCCTTAATGGATAAAACAACAACTCTTCAGATCAATCTTAATGCCATTCAGATAATTTCTAAGGGAGAAAGAACACCACTAATTGAAAAATAAAGTCTTGAGAATCATACGTTTCAGATGAACATAAAAAAATGTATGATTCCATGAAATCTCTAGAATCCTTTATAACAGAGGACATTCAAATACTGCAATAGGTGGTAGTTAATTGATTTCAAGCTCTGGAGGAGTCTCTCAGTAAGGATAATAAAGAAACTAATAAGCAGAAGGGTAAAGCCATACAAGTCATAACATTGCCAGGTGACTCATAAAATGGCTTATCCTGTCACCATCCATGAGAAGCCAGCAGATGATACACATCCTGAAGAATATATAAAATATATCTGGCAACATATTCATATGAGGGATTTAAAACACATTAAGGAGGCTGTAGTTACATATGGTATACATTCAACATATGTAAAACAGATGTTAAATATGTGGTCTTCTAGAAATAGAATTATACCAGATGACTAGAATCAGTTAATCTCAGCTGTGTTAGAATATAGCCAGCAGTTACAATGGAAAAGCTGGTTGAGAGAAGAAGCTAAAAAAACAAAACAAAACAAAACAAAAAAAACTTTATGCCATACAGCAGCTTTAAATGCTTGGGGGGAAATTCCAGAACCAGGGAAACCAACTGATCTATATATAAAGGTTTTCCAGGGGTCAAAGGAACATTTACTGATTTTTTTTTTTTTTAGAAAGACTGAGCAAGGTTATAAACAATGCAGTATCAGACAAGAATTAAGACAAGTATTAACTCAGTCTTTAGCTTTTGATAATGCTAATACAGGATGCAAAAGAATACTTACACTTTTAAAGGTCAGGTCAGCACCTTTGGAGAAATGTATTCAACATACAAATAGTGTTGAGTCTCATACCTATGGCTGAGATAGGAGAGGCGATTTCCAAAGGTGGAAGGAGTCATCAAGGTAACACATGTTTTAACTGCGGTACACCAGGTCATATAAGAAGAAATTGTAGCCAGGCGATGGTGGTACACGCCTTTAATCCCAGCACTCGGGAGGCAGAGCCAGGCAGATCTCTGTGAGTTCGAGGCCAGCCTGAGCTACCAAGTGAGTTCCAGGAAAGGCCCAAAGCTACACAGAGAAACCCTGTCTCAAAAAACCAAAAAAGAAGGAGAAGGAGGAGGAGGAGGAGGAGGAGGAGGAGGAGGAGGAGGAGAAGAAGAAGAAGAAGAAGAAGAAGAAGAAGAAGAAGAAGAAGAAGAAGAAGAAGAAGAAGAAATTGTACACAGGGTGCTCCTAGAAGCAATGCTTCTTCTAGAAATAACCCAATCAAGAGACCCCAACATTTTGGATTATGCAGAAGATGAGGCAAAGGCCAACATTGGACCAATGAATACAAATCAGCAAGAGATATAAAAGGTAACCCTTTACCAGTGGGAAATATCTCTGGGGACCTCTCACAAGCTCCCAAATTGAATGTGGTGCAAAACATTTACAATCACTGTAGAGGAATTTCCTCCCTGGGACAATTAAATAACACAGTGCCTAATGTAAAGAATGATACTGCACTGGATGATAGAACAACTTCAATAGATAGATCAAAAATTCCAAAAAAAAAAAAACACCAAAAAACAAATCTGGCATATTTCCATAAATGAACAAAGACCAAAGCTTAGGGTGCCAGTTAACAAAATTATCCTGGAAGACTGGTGGACCCAAATGCAGATGTGACTATAATTACACCAAAATCATGGCATCCAAATTGGCCTCTTCAAGAGGTAAATATCCAATTTCTAGGGATTGAAGCCCTATCTCAGGTAAAACAAAGTTTGAGATGGGTTGAATGCATAGGACCAGAAGGACAAAGAGGAAGGCTAAAGCCGTATGTGGTATATGTAGCAGTGAATCTTTGGGGCTAAGATCTGTTACAGCAATGGAATACCCAGATTAAAATTCCTCCAATCTCAAAAGTAGAATATAGATCAATTCATGTTTCTGGCAATAATATTATAAGATATTATAAAAAAAAAAACAGCTACCAACCATTCAGGCTGTACATAAACAGAGCACAACTGCCATTAAACTCTCAATGTCAATGGCCCTACTTTTAAAATGGCTGACTGATACACTTGTCTGCATTGGTCAATGGCCTATGATACAAGAGAAACTACAAGCTTTAGAACAGTTGATTCGTTCAACACATTGAACAATCAACCAACCCTTGGAATTCTCCTGTATTTGTTATTAAAAGTTATTTGGGGGGGTTGGGGATTTAGCTCAGTGGTAGAGCACTTGCCTAGCAAGTGCAAGGCCCTGGGCTCAATCCTCAGCTCAAAAAAAAAAAAAAAAAAAAAAAAAAGTAACTTGGTAAATGAAGAATGCTGACAGATGAGAGCCATTAATAAAATAATTCAGCCTATGAGCTCCCTACAGAATGGGAAGCCCTTGCCCTCTCTGTTACCCAAAGAGTGAACTATTATTATTGGTGAAATTATTAAGGCCACTCCATGTAGTTAAAAGGGAGGTTTATTTTGTGGGGTAACTTACAAATGAAGGGATAGGTTGTAGAGTCTAGCAAAGGTATGGCGCAGTCTGGCAGTGTTCTCTGGAGAACTCTGCTCGGTCTACCTCCTGTGTCCAGCGTCCCCAACCAAGAGAGCATGCCCCTCCTCTCTATCTTGGGTCTTCGGCTTCCTCCTCTGCCCCGCCTTGTGGGTGTGAACATTACCGAAGCCTCAGTGGGGGTTGGAACTTCCAGGCCAATGCTGGGATGGCTATCCACTACATATTATAGTTAAGACAGTTCCAAGATGAGATGGTCCATCATACTACACTTCCAGGCAGAATCTCAGACAACCTTACCCATTATCTGAGACTAGCTGCAGATTCTACAGCTAGTCCTATTGAGACCTAAATATTCAAGCTTTCTTACAGGATGCCACAGAGATGCCATTGCCCCTCTAAACAGCAGGAAGCAATTCTAAGAAAATGATGCCACTCTCCCGAAGGTTTCATTTTTCTATTCATGGGTGGTTATAGGGTTGGGAATGGAACAATAAAATTTAGACTCAGTATTCTCCTTTAGCAAAGAAAAAGGGGAATGAATAGATATAATATATTAAGGTAGATTATTGTATCTACTAGTAAAGTGTTTTAGCAAACTATCAGCCTTGGATAATCTGCACTGATATGGTGGGTTCTTGTATATTTGATACAAATGTAAACTATTCTTATATTCCTATTTAAATAATTTGTATATTGATGCAAACACTAAACTATATTTGTCATATTGTTCATATATTTCTACTCCTGTTTGAAATATTTTGTATATTGATACAAACATGAAATTATGTTTGTCATACTACATGCATGTTCTACCTTTGTTTAGAATATTTTGTATATTGATACATATTAAGGATATTGTTGTAATATTGCATATTACACTATACATTTCAACCTCTGTTTAAGATGTTTTGTATATTGTCACAATTTTGAGGTAACTGTCCTTTTATGGTATATCTGCTTACAGTTTGTTTACTTTGTTAATGTATAGCCTTAATCCTTAGGTTATTTAGGTAGATAAGACTTACAGATTTATAGTCACCCATGCTTATCATTTCTATAGTCATGTTAGTTAGATTGTCTAGATTTACAGAAACTTATGTTCGATGGATAGGTAATCTTCAACCACTTCATAGACCTGGAGATATGGCATTTAAATTTTTTGTTAACTTAGAATTCTGTTGACATTAAAAGACACAATTGCTCCCTGCAGCACTGATCTGATCGCAAGAGAATGTTGGACTTCTAAGACATTTCTGTTTGGAAGTTTGTCTTCTTGGCACAAAATGGCCTGCTGGGCAAAGAACTGCTCTTACCTCTTCTGCTGACAGTATGCACACTGTCCTTTCTGGATGAGCAGGACACAAGGAAAAATGACTACTGAACTCTGCCAAGACAAGGTAAGATGGTCTTTCAAAATTCCTGCTTCTGAAAATGGTCTATCAGATATTCTAGGCCTGTAGCCAAATTAGATGCCCCAACAATGCTGAGAAACGTTAGGTGGCTGTCTAGGCTGCCAGCTGTCTCTGCCTATTCTCAAAAGAATTTCAGAAATTGCTTGCTTGTATTTTCCATTTTCTCAGGTATTATTATGTTCCTTCTCAGTTCTTTAATGGAGTTGAAGACTAGATAGTTACAGTTACGATCTTCTAGTATCTTAGCTAGAACATATTAAGTACTAGAGTTAGAATCTTCAGGATAGGACAGCTATTGGAGTAATCTCAGTAATTTGCCATTTACCTATGATCTGGACATTTCTGGACATTCAGCATGTCTTTCTTGTTTGATGTTGTTCTTGTTGGTTGTAGTTCCACTTTTGTTTATGTTGTTAACTTTTGTTTTTCCTGGACAACACTTGATAATCATTCTTATTGTATATAGTTTGCATTAAGTTTAGAACCGTCTTATTTAGACAAAAAGGGGAAATGCAGTGGTATTTGCACTGCCCATGACCTTGGGCTATAGGGCCCGAAGGAGGCGGTGCTTCCTGCCATTGTAGTGACCTTTTAAAAGGTAAGGAAGAAGGGTCATGAGTCCCTGCTTCCTGGTATGATCAAACTGTTAGGTGGATTCACTCCCGGTCACATCAAAGGACCACTTCAACTGTCTTCTCTGTTCTGTATTGGTGAGTGTATTTCCTCAATTTACCCTAATAAACTTCTATAATACTCCTTAACCAGACTTCTGTGGACTTATCACATTAGAGGTGGGGTTCACTATGCAGCCCAGGCTGGCCTGGAGCTCACAATCCCCTCCTAAGTGCTGAGAGAACAGGTGTGCACCATGGCACTCAGCTTTATTGTATGTTTTTTTCTGCTTGAAAATGTGTTCTTGTCAAAGATCAAAGGAAAATATTTTCAAGTGACATTGCCTTCACCACCGTTACCATGTCAGACACAGTGGAAACGCCCTGTTCTTGTTCCTTGAATTGCTCCAAACGCTGGAGTTGTCGACCCCAGTCATTCCTTCTTACATCTGACTCTGGTCTCTACATCTTGGGAACCCCTTCCCAAAAATCTTAGTCCAAAGTAGAGGCAGCTGTCACTATGGAAACTAATCATTACTTGCTGTGGTTTTCATGTCCTCATTCGAACATACATGGAAATTTAATCCCCACTGTGAGACATCAAGAATGAAGAAACATAATTCAACTACAGTACTTGCAGGTGGGACCTTTGGGAAGTAATTAAGGTTAAGGATGCCATAAGACTGAGGCCTTAATCCAAGGGGACTGTGGCTTTATAAAAGGAGATGATGGAGCTATTAATAGAACACTATCTTCTACCTGGTGCCCTGAGCCACTACAGAGCCCCTTCTAGCACAAAGGACTTTGCCAGATACAGCTGGCAGGTCTCAAACATCCAAGCCTTATAAATTACCCAGTCTGTGATATTCCATTTCAGCAACAAAAAGGGAATATGAGATTTCTGGCACTCACTTTCCAGCCTCTCTTGCTACAAGGATATGCACATGACCAAGGATCTGACAATCCAAATATATTACTCTAGACTCTGACCAG
This sequence comes from Onychomys torridus, assembly GCF_903995425.1. NCBI lineage: Eukaryota > Metazoa > Chordata > Mammalia > Rodentia > Cricetidae > Onychomys > Onychomys torridus. The sequence goes on from NC_050450.1 coordinate 55,642,517, forward strand.
AGACTTCAAATCTTAGTGTCTATAAGAATCACCATCGTGTCTTATTAAAACCAGTTTTCTCAGCATCACCCCCAAAGTCTGATGCCATAAGTCTGGGTGAGACATTCATATTCACAAGCCTAACACATTCCCACATGACGTTTGGAATTCTCAGTGGAAGACTACTTCAGACAGAGCAGCTATCCTGGTAATCCATGTGTGCATCTGGGATGACAGGGTGGCTGTTGTAGCCTGCATTTGCAGGGGAAGCTGAGTTTGTTCGGTGGGAGGATTTGGGGTGTGGTGACTCGCTAGGTTGTTGCGAATATCAGTCCTCTGGCCTCCTGACAATCTGTATTATCCCACTTCTTCTAAATAGAATCCATTGCTGCTTAAATAAGTTAGAATTAGTTTTCATTGCTTGTAGCCAAGAATACTGATTGATCCTGGCCTGGGTACGTAGCTGAAGAAGACCTTGAATGTCTGACCCACCTGCCTCTACCACCTGAGTGCCAGGGTTACAGGCATGCACTTCCTTGCCTAGTTTACAAGGTGCTTGGTGATTAAACCTAGGGCTTCTTGGTGCATGCTAAGCAAGCACTCTGCCTGCTGAGCTGAACTCCAGCCCAGTCAGTGTTTTTGTATACATACACTTTTTATGGGAGATTGTATTGTAGGGGCAGACTGTTTTGTAACTTCTCCTTATTCTCTCCAGTAATATCAGTAAAGACGTCTTTCTTTCAAAAGTATTCCACAATTCAGTTTGCAACAGCAGCAGAGCCTGCAGCAGAGGATTAACTGTGATTTTGTTGACCTTATTGCTGATGTTTGATGTGCAGGTTGACTTAAATTGTTCACTGTTATAAATAACAGAGCAAAGTCTGACTCAAAATAACACATTCTGAATTGGTTAGAGACTCTTCCTACAGCCTCTCCGTGGTCTCAAAAATTCTTTCATTCAACAAATATTCTCGAGAGTTTCCCGTACACGGTGCCCCATTTGAGGTACTGAGGGTAAAGAAGTAAGTAAAATAGATAAAGGCCCCTATCAACAAGGAATGGGCATAATCGAACACTCTCATGGCAAACACATGGTCTAACTAATAATATGCCAATAACAAAACAATAATGATGGCAGGACCATTGTTAAGTGTTTGCCATCTGGCAGATACAGAACTAAACTCATTCTGCATAGTTAATCCTCAGAATCTATTATGGTCTCTGTCTTGCCCCCAAGGCCCTACTTTCTCTGCCCCTCCATCAATGCAGGCAGAGCGGTTGTCAATCAGTTAAGCTGATCCCTCCCCAAAGCCTATGATCTTGACTGGAGGGAGCAAAAGGAAGATAGAGAATTTGTTTTAGTTAAAGAAATAAATCAGGGCCAGAGCTACTTCAGGAAGTGAACTAGGACCTGGGCTGGTAGAGAAAATAGGCCAGAACATATGCTAATAAAGGAAGTAGGCCGGGACCCAGGCTTATAGAACTTCATTTCAGCTGTTGACCAAGAAGGAATGAGACAAAGTCCCACTTCATAAGAGCACAGAACAGTTTGCCTTCTACCTGATGACAAGTGTCTGGTCATATCTTGTTCAGGAATATGTTAAGAAAATACAATCAACATGAAATCACTTAAAAGTACCAAAAAAATAGCAAGACAAATGCATGCTTGAGCCTAGAGCCAAAGTGCCCACCGCCAGATCAATAGGAAGGAAGATGTCAGGAGACGTTTATTGCACCCACTGTAGAGTACAAGAAGGCATGGACTTCTGAAACATGACATCATTAGGCAAAAACAGATGCATGTGAAAGGCAACAGACTGGTATTAATAAAAGTAGCATTCCAAAGGCAATAAAGAATGATCATGAAGAAACAGAACAATGAGATTAAAATTCATAATGCTCTCACAGCGGGTAGAACCAAGTCTACTCCAAAATAATAGAAACAGAAAATATCATATATTTTGGGGAAAGTAGAAAAATTAGAACTCTTGTGCATTCCTTATAGGGAAAAAAATTGGACAGCATCACTATGTCTGCAGGTGTGTAACTGAGGGTGCACACCTCTTTAGACTAGAATTCCACTACAAGGTGTATACTCTGATAAAGTATATATACTCAATATGTATATATTGAGGGCTGAGGATATAGCTTAGTTGGGACAGTCCTTGCCTAGCATGCATAAAATCTGGAGTTCAGTTCCCAGAACCACACAAACCAGGTATCTCAAGATCGCAGCACTCAGAGAATGGAAGTAGGAGGATCAAAAGTTCAAAGTCAGGGCTTGGGAGATGGCTCAGCAAACACTGACTGCAACCCCCAAAATGCACATCACAGCTCACAATCTTCTGTATTTCAGGTCCCAGGAGATCCAAGACCCTCTTCTGGCCTCCACTTTCACTGCACACATAGGCTGCACAGACCCACATACAGACAAGACACCTAAACATATAAAATAAAATGAAAAAAAAAACTTAAAGAAAGAAAGAACATATTTTTTTTAAGTTCAAGGTCATCTTCAGCCATAGGGAGAGTTTGTTGTTAGCTTGAGTTGCCTGAGATTCTGGGGTTTTTTTTAAATAATTAAAATAGTTTAAAATAAAATATAAACCAGATTGACAAGGCTTTAAAAAGATGGTGGTTGCTGCTCTTGCAGAGGACCTGAGTTCAGTTCCCAAGACCCACACAGGTAGTTTCATAACCACCTGTAGCTCCAACTCCAGGGGATCCAACACCCTCTTTTGTCCTCTGACGGCACCTGCACACAAGAGAACATACCTACACACCTACCTATAACTAAAAATAAGATTTAAGAAACAGCTTGCCAAACCAGACCCTCTACCAATGATAGGCTAGCATCTTGGAAATCCACCTACCCCTAGTTTTACCAGCATCATGATCCCATGTGTGGCCAAGTTCAAGAATGACTGCTCTAGAGCCATCCTTCCCATGTACACAGAATGACATCACCTAGAATATGCCACAGCAACACTGTTCATAATTGCAAGAACCCTAAGATTTTCCAGTATCCACATGTGTATTGTAGCCACATCCTCCTGTAAGGATGCTTCTCACATAGGTAGAAGGGTGTGTGTGTGGCCAGGGTGGGGGGTGCTGATTCACAGGAAAAGCCAGATGTACAACTCAATTTCATCTTCATATGGGAAGTCTTCACACAGCTAGACAACACATTGTATAAGAAGATCTATGCCATTTGTTCATTGGCATACTGCAAAACATTTGAGGGGACAATACTACAGCTTGCAGGAGAGCAGTTACAAGGGAAGAGGCAGCTTATAAGATACTGGCACTGTGTAGATGCCTAAGCCAATTATGATAGATTGCATCTTACTTGTATGTGATAAATAATTTGTAGGTTGGGGATGCAGTTCAGGGTGAGAATGTTTGCTCAGCAAACAAGCCCTCAGTTCAACACCCAGCACTTAATAAATAAAGATTATTTTGTCTTTTTGAATTATTTAATTAAATGTTGAAAAAAGAATTTTAAATTCTTAACATTTATGAATACATGTGCATAGGAGCCTACTGAAGAACCAGCCAGCCAGATCATCCTGGATCCCACATCCTCAGGTACTGTCTTAGCTACTTCCCCATTGCTATAAAGAAACATCATATCAAGGCAAGTCATAAAAGGAAGCGTTTAGGGGTTGGGGATTTAGCTCAGTGGTAGAGCGTTTGCCTAGTATGCACAAGGCCCTGGGTTCGGTCCTCAGCTCAAAAAAAAAAAAAAAAAAAAAAAAAAGGAAGCGTTTAACTGGGGCCTTGCTTATAGGTTCAGAGTATCAGTCCATGACCATCGTGTCAGGGAGCATGGCAGCAGGCAGACAGGCATGACGCTAGAGCAATAGGAGAGAGCTGACATCTTACCCACAAGTTGGAGGCAGAGGGAAAGACTGGGCTTAGCATGGGCTTTTGAAACCTCAATGTTTCAAAACCGAGTGACACACTTCCTCCAACAAGGCCACATCTCCTAATCCTTTCAAAACAGTCCACCATTTAGGAATCAAACATTCAAATAATATGAGCCTATGGGGGGATATTCTTATTCAAACTGCCACAAACACTATGTGAGGTAATAAGATTGTCATTTTAATATACTACATTTTGGGGGTAATTATGTCTGCCAAAAACTCATAGCCAATGTAGTACAACCATCCAAGCAGGTTACTGGGTCTGATGCCAGGAAGAAGTAAAGGGAGAGAAGAAGGAACTAAAAGGACAAGGGTCATCTTTGACAGGGAGCTGAATTCCTTATGAACAACTCTAACTTTATCCACCCCCTCATTCTATGAAACATGAGGAATCTGGCCCATCTTCTAAGATTGATGGACCCCCAAGGGAGACACCTGTGAGATAGAAGAGTAACACTTGAAGCAAGGACACAAACCTCCTCCGCTGGAGTTACATACCACCAGCTGGAAGCTTCTGTGAGAGGCTCTGGATACCTGGGTACTGAAAGCATCATAGCCCATCCCGCTTTACAGGAGAGATCCACTACCATAGGTAAGGGTGGGCTGACCCTAGAGAGCCACACCTGGAGGGGGTGAGGAGGACACTTGCTGGAGGCTGGAGAAATAAGGGTTCTGAAGACCTGACTGTCAGCCTTTGAGGGTCTACCTGTCCCATGGCCTTAGACAGAAACACACTGGCTGTCACTTTTACCAAATACCACATCTCAGCACGGTGTGATCCAGGATGCCAGCTAGATGAAACAAACCCAGTGTACACAGCCAGGCTGGACAGGGGACCTGTCAGGTAGCGACACCCAACCCAAAGGAAAAGCAAGTGGTCCTTCTCATCCACACAGGCAAACTCTGGAGCAGGCTTGAGGGCTTGGGAGGTAGTGGGAAGGTCAACAAGGGGCAGACCTATGCTGGAATGCTTAACCTCTGAGCCTGCACCCCCACACCAGACAGTGACAGAGGATAAAAATATCCGAATGTCATGAAATGTTTACCCAAAATGAAACTTTGGAACTGGAAGTGACCAGACAGGCCTGATATTTATAAAATTGGACTAACTTCAGTTTTTCCACTGCTGGGGCTGAAGGTGGAGTTTTTTGGGAAAAGGAAGTGAATTACAAAATTAAAACCAAAAAAAAAAATTTTTTTTTTTTTATACTGGAAATTGAACCTAAGGCTTCTCAGATGCTAGGCAAACTCTCTACCAACACCTCTAGCCACCTTTTTACTTTCCATTTGGAAACAAGGTCTCCCTAAGTCACCCAGGCTGGCCTTGAACTTTCCCTAACCTGGGTAGACCTTGACTTTAGTATCTTCCTGGCTCGGTCTCCCGAGTAGCTGGGATGACAAGTCTATGCCACCAGGGAAGGATATGGAAGACTTCTTTATGTTGTTGCTGTTTTTGCTTTTGTTTTGAGATGGAGTTTTTTCTACATAGCGTTGACTGCTCTGAACTGGCTCTGAACACCTGGCTCTGCCTGCCGAGTGCTGGGAGCAAAGGTGAGCAGGCACCACCATGCCTGGCTCAAAGCAAGATGAGACACTTGTGTTAAATCTGTTGCCCTCCTTCTGAAGGCCTAGGGTACCAGACTCCCACCACTCAACACCTTTCACAACCAAAGATGCAGAGCTTTAAAACCTGTTTAGGATTCCCCTGTCCCTTTCCAAACACTGTCCCTTCTTAGTCACTGGGCCAGCTGTGTCTTAGGCAACTTCCTTTGGTGACAGAATGTCCTCTACCCATGTTGTCCAATATGGTAGCCACTGGCCACATGTGGGACATGCTTCTACATTTTATTGAATTGTAATTCATTAAAATGTCAATGGCTGAGTGTGACTAATGCCACCACATTGAGCCATCCTAATTACAACCTCCCCACCCCACCCTTAGCTTGTGGAAATCTGGCTTCCTAATTTTGGAGTGCATGTTTTCTTAATGTCTATTGGCTATTTCAAGCTCTAAAACATCAGGGCCAGCAGGCATGATGGTGCATGCTTTTAATTCCCAGCACTAGCAAGGCAGAGGCAGGAAGATCTCTGTGAATTCCAAATCAGCCTGGTCTACAAAGCCAGTTCCAGACCAGCCAGACTTACTGGTGATCATAAAATAGGTCATTTTGGGTCTCTGGTACTTACATATCATTCATCAGCTCTTCTGGAGCCAAACTCAGAATGTCGTTCACAATACCGATTGCATGAGGTAATTTTGAGTCTTAAGCAGATACCTGGTAGTATTATGGAATTACTAGAACTGCTGAAATAGTCACAGACAAAAGTGACATGACATCAACCATGTGCTCTAGATATTGTACTGGGAAGCAGATGAAGAAGCAAGGTTGGCTGGTAATTGTTGAAGTTGTGGGATGGGTTCTTGGGAGTCCCTTAAGCTGGCTCTCTCCTTTATAGATGTTCGTATAGTTTGAAACTGGAATAGTCCCTAAAAGCCCTCTGCGTGTCAAAGGTTTGGCTGTCAGCCTGTGGAGTAAGTGGTTAGGCCTTAAGGTTAGGCCTTAAGTGGGGCCCAATACAAGCAAATAGACTCATGGGTCATAGGGGTGTCCTTGCAGGGGAAGTTTGTATTCCAGTGTCTTTCTCTTCCTCCTTCCCTCCCTGCCTGCTTTCTAACACCCACAAGGAGGTGAACATCTCCCTCTACCTTGTGTTACCTCTATGATTCCTCCACACACCCAAAGGACAGAGCCAATTATGAACTGAAACCTCTGCAACCTTGATCCAAAGCAAACCTTTCTACTGTTTAAGTTAGTTAGCTGAGGTACTGTGGTAGTCTGAATGTCATTGTCCCCATAAGCTCATAGGGAGTGGCACCAGTAGGAGGAGTTGCTTTATTGGAGTGGGTGTGGCCTTGTTGGAGGAAGTGTGACACTGTGAGGATGGGCTTTGAGGCATCATATATGTTCAAGCCATACCCAGTGTCTCAGACCACTTCCTCTTGCCTGTGGGTCAAGATGTATGATTCTCAGCTCCTTATCCAGCACCATGTCTGCCTGCACACTGCCATGTCCCTTCATGATGATAATGGACTGGAACTCTGAAAATATAAGCCAACCCAATTAAATGATTTTCCTTTATGAAAGTTGTTGTGGCTATGGTGTCTCTTCACAGCAATAGAAACTCTAAGACAGATATTTACTTTGCTACAGTAGCAGAGAGATAGTTCAACGTATAAATGTTTTAACTTTAAAAGTAAGAGTTGAAGCCAGGCATTGAGGTATTTGTAACCCTAGCTAATGGGGAGGCTGAGGCAGAAGAATTACAAGTTCAAGACCAGCCTAGACAATATTGCAAAACCCTCCATCTCAAGAATGAATGAATAAATAACCAGGATGTTGAATAAAATAAGTGAGTGCACATATAAAATTAAAGGGAATAGGAAAGCCAGTCATGAGATGATACATATGAACTATACTAGGATGTATATACATGAAGGGAAACGCAGAATGAATAGAGTGGTCACCAGGCCCATCCTATTGAGTTCAAACCTGGGCCCTAGCACCAGTCTGTGTGAATGATCATAGGACCTTGGTTTTCAGCTCTGCTCAGCTTTAGTCCCCCCATCTACAAAGTAAAGATCACACTCTGTCTTGTCTCTTAAATTTCTGTGAGGAGTAAAGAAGCCTATTTATGTGATACCTAGCCAGCAAAAGTGGGTAGCAGCTTAAGACACAGCACACACAGCCCATCGAGTCTTGGACCATACTTTAGACACGTGGTGCTCCACCATGCTTGCCAGGCACAGTCACAGGAAGGAGTCGCCTCATGCTGGGGTTGTTCCACCTGGCTGTGTGTGCTGCTATGATATACATGCACTATAGTGCCTGGTTCTAGATTAAGGAACCACCATATGTTGAGTGGTCCAGAACTAATTCCTATTCTTTCCCTTTTCCAGCACCCTTTTTTAAGAGAGAGAGAGAGAGAGAGAGAGAGAGAGAGAGAGAGAGAGAGAGAAAGGAAGGAAGGAAGGAAGGAAGGAAGGAAGGAAGGAAGGAAGGAAGGAAGAGAGAGAGAGAGAGAAAGAAAGAAAACTAAGTGTTAGGCATGGAGAGGGGGGGGGATACATACTTATAATTTCAGCCCTAATAAGGTAGAGGCAGGAGGAGACTTGGGAGTTCAAGGCCAGCTACACAGTAAATTCCAGGCCAGTTTGTACTAGTTAGTGAAACTGCTTCAAAGAAAGAGTGAGAGGGTGGGGGAAAGAAAGAGAGAGAAGGGAGAAAAAGAGATTAAGATGAAGATGGGATCAAGGAAGGAATTCTGGGAACTTATTATCTAAGCAAGGTGGCAAGTAATGTGTGGCTCTTGTATTATTAACTGGTCTTTTGAATTATTTTATAAATTTAAAAAGTCACAGAATTCAGTTCAAGTCTCAAATCCAAAAACCTGAGCCAGTGAGATGGCTCAGAGGGTAAAGTCACTTTCTCCCAAGACTGATGACCTGAGTTCAAACCCCGGGACCCACATGATGAAAGAAGAGAATCAACTCCTGAAAGTTGTCCTCTGACCTTACACACACACACACACACACACACACACACACACACACACACACACACACAAAATGTAATAACATTTTTAAAAATTTAAAAACCAGTTTGATAACACCACTCCCCAAACTTGTTCCCAAGCTCTTTGTTTGGTACACAAAGTCCTTTGTGATTCAGCTGAATCTTCTTTCTTCTCACATGTTACAGACTGAACATTTGTGTCTTCCCAGATTCGCTTGTCCCACCATCAATGTGATTAGTCTTAGAGATGAGGGTCTATGGGAGGCAATTAGGGCCAGATAAAACTGTGAGGCTGGAGCCCTCACTGTGAGATCAGTGCCCTTCTAAGAAAGTCAGGCCTAGAAGTGCACACCTTTTATCCTAGCACTTGGGAGGCAAAAGCAGGAAAACCTCTGTGAGTTCAAGACCAGCCTAGTCTACATAGTGAGCTCCACAGAGCTTTAGCTATATAACTATGTGTGGCTGGATCCTGTTGAAAAAGAAGAAAGGGAGGAGGAGGAAACAGAAGAGGAAAAGGTAACATTTCTGTCTCCTTTTCCAGCCTCCGTCACAAGGACATGGTGAGGAAGCAGCTACGTGCTAAACCAGGAGGAGAGTCCTTGCCAAGTATAAATCAGCTGGTAATTTGCTCTTGGACTTCTGTCCTAGAACTGTGGGAAATAAATGCCTGTTGTTTAAGCCATCAAGTCTGTGGTACCATAGAATCATAACCTAACCAAGACAGCACCCTCACTCCCACAGCAGTCACTGCAGACCTCCAAATACGTCAGGTTCTCCCTTGACCCATGTTTTGGAAGATGTCTTTTCCCCATCCCTAATTCCAGTCTACACTGTACTTAGTTAAGGAGGCTAACAACAAGTCCTGATAACACAATAGCTTAACAATATACATTTCCTGGCTGGGGAGATGGCTGAGTCAATGAAATGTTTGCTAAGCAACATGAGGACCTGAGTTCAGAATGAAGGGACATTAGCCCACTCACGCATGTTTCTCTGGCAGACCTTACCCTTCTCCCCGATTCCCTCTGCATTGCTAAAAATCATTAGATTGCATTCATAAAGCTAGCCACCAAGGATTATTCCCTTATTTGGCCACTTCCTCCTCTTGAGGCTGACTATCAAGGTCCAGCTATCAAAGTACTGATGAAGTCCATCAACCAAAAGCCCTCTTTGGCTCACCTAATTAACATGCCCAATCAAAATTAAATATCTCATCTGTCTTAGTTAGGGTTACTATTGCTGTGAAGAGACACCATGACCATGGCAACTCTTATAAAGAAAACATTTAGTTGGAATGCTCACTAAAAGTTTCAGAAGTTCAGTCTATTATCATCATGAAGGGGAGCATGGCAGTGTGCAGGCAGACATGGTGCTGGAGCTGAGATTGCTACATCTTGTAGGCGACAAGAAGTCCACTGAGACACCAGGCGGTATCCTGAGCATAGGAAACCTCAAAGGCCTTCCCCACAGTCACACACTTCTTCCAACAAGATCACCCCATATAATGAGTCTTCCTCTGTCCTGCCAGCCAACTCCCAAATAACGACACACAGACTCCTTGTTAATTATGAAAGCTTGACCTTTAGCTTAGGCTTGTGTAATTAGAGTTTTCCTGCCTGGCCCAGTCAGGACAAATCTCTCTTACCCGCCAGTCCCATAGTTGCTCAGACCCTACCAAGAAAGCACACAGAAACTTACATTGTTTAGAAACTGTATGGCCATGGCAGGCTTCTTGTTATCTACTTCTTCTATCTTAAATTAACCCATTTCTGTTAGTCTATACTTTGCCACATGGCTTGTGGCTTACCAGTGTCTTTACATATTGCTTTCCATGGCGGCGGCTGGCAGTGTCTCCCTCCAGTCTTCTACTTCCCAGAATTCTCTACTCTCTTGTCCTGCCTATACTTCCTGCCTGGCCACTGGCCAATCAGAACTTTATTTACACAGAGCAATATCCACAGCACTTCCCCTTTTCTTTTTTTTTTTTTAAGGAAGGTTTTAACTTTTACATAGTACAATCACATATAACAAAACAATTATCAAGCAAGAATTACAGTTACAATATTAAAGAAGATACCCTATCTATCTTATATTTGTGAGTCTAAGGTTTTATATCTAACTTATCTTTTATCATAATTGAGGAAATTATAACTATCTAGTCTTCAACCACATCAAAGACCTCAGAAGGATTTAATATTACCTGAGAACTGGGAGAACGATGCAAGCAACTTTTGGGAGTCTTGCAGGGTAGACAGAGACAGCTGGCAGCCTGGACAGTCACCTAATGTTCCTTTGTAAAGTTGGGGCATTTGTCTTCAGCCCACAGGTCTAGAGTCTCTCTATCACTTCTCTCAGTGTCCTGTAGAATGTCTGGCAGTTTCCTCTGTGAAGCAGGAACCTGAAGGACCATTTTGTCAAGCAAAGTTTAGTGGTCACCTTTCTATGGGTCCTGCATGTCCAGTCGATCAAGCAGTCCAGGCAAGAACAGTTTCTTGCCCAAATGGCTATTTTTGCAAAGGTAAAGATAAGATATGAAGTGTCTTCAATGCCCATCCTCCTCTCTGAAGTAAATCAATGCTGCCAGGAGCAGACATGTCTCACTGTCCAGAAAGTCTAAATTTTAAAAGCATTTTAAATGCCATATTCTATAGGTCTTTGAAGTATTCGAAGATTATCTATCTATCTGAAATATCTCTATGTATACCTAGAAGACTTAACTAACATGGCTACGAGTATGATTATCATAGATGACTAATTATTAACCTATTTTTAATTATCCATTACAATTTAAATGAGCTATACAAACATAATACCTTAAACATGAGTAGAAATATGCACACAGTATAACAAAATTAACTTTAAGTTTGTATCAATAGACTAAAGTCTATACCAATGTAAAACATTTTAAACAAGTTGTTGCTCTTTAGAAGTAAGTTCCTTAAACTACTCTTTTATCCTATTATATCTATATCAGGCTTGTATCAGCTAGCTCTTATAACTTAAATTAACCCACGTATATCAATCTACATTCTGTCATGTGGTGTTACCTCTCTGTCATCTTGCACCTCCTGTTTCCTCTCTGGCTGGCTGGTGACTCCTCCCTTCTTCTTCCCAGAGTCCTCTCTGTCCCCAGAAGTCCCCACCTAACCTCTTCCTAGCTACTGACCACTCAGCTTTTTATTACACCAATCACAGCAAGACATTTTCTCAGTGTCCAAATGTCCACAACAATACCCACTCCAACAAAGCCACACCTCCTAACACTGCCATCCCCTATGAGATTATGGGGGCCAAGTACATTGCCACATCATCCTAACACGGAGGTTCCCTTTTGTCTTTATAAACCGCCGTTTTCCTATGTGCCACTTCTTACTCCTCTCTATCCCGAAGCAGTCCTTTGTCCCTGTCCCCTCTCCCTTCTCCACAGAAAAAAGTCCTTCCCCCTTTCCCTTGTTCCCTCCTCTGTCTCCCTCATCCTCTATCTCTTGTCTTTGTCTCTTGGTCCCTGCCCTCTGCCCCTTTGGGGCAAGAATCTTTTTTTGTGCTGAGAACTTGATCTTGGAGGTCCTGAGCCGATACTTTTCCTTTCACAGAATGCCAGCACCCACGTAAAATATCACACATGACGGAGCACACCTATTGTCTCAGCATTGGGTGGTGGGAACAGGAGGGTCCTCACTGGCCAGCTGAGCTCTCTGACCAGTGATCTCCAGAGTCAGCTCTTGTCTCCAGAACTAAGGTGGAGAATGATAATGGAAGGCACCGGCTGTCAACCTCCAGCCTCCATACACATATGCTCAGGTGCACACACACACATTTACACACACAAAATAAGAACATACGTTTCTTTCTGACATAATAGTTCTGAGACAAGCAGCCCATGGCAGTGGGTCGCTCTGTCCCCCATGGTCACCTGCCTGGCTGAGGCTGGGTCACCACCCGACACCAAGTCCAGCCTGCAGGCGGGAAGAAAAGTTAGAAGAGGCATCTCTATGACCAAACAGATGACAGAAACTACTTAAAGGCAAAACGATTTCATTCGTTTCAATTACAGAGGACGTGGTCTGGGTTGCTTGGCCCCTTGTGCTTGCACGGAACATCATGGTGGTGGGCGCGTGGGGCAGAGAAGCATCTTTACTTCACATGGACAGAAAGCAGAGAAAGAAACAGAAAGAGGCCAGGAGCAAGACTCTGTCCCCAGTATCCTACTTCCTCTTGTTAAGTCTTACTTCCCAAAGTTCCCCCCAATCTCTCAAAATAGCACCCTCAGCTGAAGCCAAGCCCCCTGTATGTGACCCTTTGCTGCAGCAGCGTCGGTGGGGGTGGGGGCTGCAGGGTGAGGGTGGAGGGGAGCAGTTCATATCCAAACCTCAGTACCCACATCATTTCCACACATCCTATTGGTAAGAAGTTGGTCACATGATTGCTGCTAACTGCTTGGATGGTGGGAAATGTGGTCTCTCTCTAGCCAGCCACATCCCTGCCTACAGTTCTTGAGTAAAGGAAAGAGAGAACTTCAACAAACATGAAACTCAGATCTTAGTTTCTCTGACGAAGCCTTCTCCAGCTCTAACCTTTCTGTTTGGGACATGTCTCTGCTGTTAGCACTTAGGATGCTTCTTGTCAGTCATCTTGGTAGCTGCTCAACCCCTGCTGCCCCTGCCACTCCACATGGTCCCTGACTTTAGATAGACTCTGAGCATGCTCAGCGAGTGTCTCTGTGTCCACACCTAGTCATATTTACTGACTCATGTTGGATAACTCTTAAGTTAAAGTATGGAAGATCCACTGTGATTTAAAGGCTCTGTTCAAAATGAAAATACATCATCTCCTGTTCAAAAATAAGAAATTTTAAGAGGTGACAACAAAGCATTGTGGGAAACAGAGTCTTTCCCAGCACAGGACCCTTTACTCCTTCTTGAGTCATACATGCATGACATGGTGTATGCACACAGCACTTGATTAAAGAATGCTTTCCCTTAGGGAGCCATAAACAACATCTACTCCCTCTTTACAAGGTCCCAATGGTTAAACCAAAGTTCACCCAAGGGGCCCAGTGAATTCACTGGGTTACTTACAAAAGCCTGGGTAACCCTACAGCAGTCTCACTAGAAAGCCTTCACCCAGTATGAATGATGACTTCCTGTAGCTGCTTAAATGGAGCCTCTGCACTTGACCTCCACCAGCCTACACATTCTAGCAGCTGAGCCCTTCCTGAAACCCAAGGCCACCTGTAACTGCAGTAAAATTCCATACAAATGGCTGTGAGGAGTGGCTGGAATCTCAGACGAGGGGCCAATGATTCCCTCCACCCCTACTTCTTTTCCCCCTCCCTTTTATTTATTGTTTGTGTCTTTCACATCATGCATCTCCATCCCATTCATTTCCCTGTCCCTTCATATCCACCCTCTGCCCTTGCAATCTCCCCACCCCAAAATAAAATAAAACAAAATTTAAGACAAAAAAGAAAAAGGAGAGAGAAAGGAAAAAAAAATCAATCTTGTCATGGAAGCTGTAGTGTAACACAGTGAGTCACACAGTAAATCCTTGCATCCATATATCTTTACTTGCAAGCGTTCATTACAGAGAGTCATTGATCTGGTTCAAGGCCTCTGATTTCTGATGACCAACCCTGCAACTTCCCAGGCCCAGAACCAGAGTTATGGGTTGACCCACCCCCTACTTCTATGAGGGGATGTCAACAGTTTACATGCCTCATTTCGATGGATTCCTGTAAGCAGTCACAGCTATTCTGATGAAGGTGGCTGCTATTTTGATTAGAGGACCTCTTTCTACAACAGCCCTTCAACAATGAGTAAGTTAAATGTAACAGCACAAATGCATCCCTGCAGGAAAAGCCGCCTCTTTGCTGAGTACTCACGTGCAGAGAGATGAATCAAATCACTCCTGTAAATAGTCGGAAGTTTGGTCTTTCCTGCTCTGTAGGCTAAATGTTACAGGGTCATCTGGGTCTTCCCAAGGCCAGCCCTTCGCGGGGTGGGAGGTGGGGGGGAGATTCAGCAGTTCCCTTGCAGTCCACAATGTGACATCTCATCTCCTAAAAGGTCCTCTGTCAACAGACCTTAGAAATCCCTGCTGAGCGATTTCCCAGCATCTGCTCACACACCTCCAACACTGAGAACTTCCTACCTCCCCCAGGCTGCTCCTTCTGGCTTTGACAGCTCTGTAGATGAAGCTCTTCCTAGAGCCAAAATCTACTTCCCTGTGACTTCCGACTGCTGGCTCAGAGCCACACAAAGGAACGGGCGACACTCCTGTGGGCCGCACGTGTTTGTTGAAAGGGCTTTGGTATTTCTTGGCCTGGAAGCTGAATGGCCAGCAAGCTACACAGGAGGGAAACATTGGCCTGGGACAGTTTGCCTCAGATGAGGATAAACTGTTTTGTTTTTCTTTTCTTTTGATTGGTTGCCAACACTGAAAAATCTGGAGAATTCGTGTAGAATATAGAATTCAAGCTGGAAGCCTTAGAGGCGCTGGCAGGATTAGATGCCCTTGCACTAAGGACACTGAAGGGTAGATGTTGGGGTGAGCAACTGCCAATACTACCACAGACTACTGCTTTGGGTACTTGGGACCCATGCATTTATTGAACCTAGTCAGAGCCTTTGTAAAGGTAGATGTCTGTGTACCTTCCCTAGGAGGGACTAGAAGAAGCCATTGAGTTGTAAGCCCAAGGCTTTTAGACAGGCTTTGGGGAAAGGTCATTCAATGGGATGATTTCCCATTTGTCTTTTCTTCTTCCTCTTCCAAATGCAGAGGCGCTGACAAGGTACTCCAGCAACTACAGTGTGACCATAGCAACCTTAAGGATGGAAGCCACACATAGGAACATCAAAACAAACGGCCATATTCTGGATAAGAGTGACTAGAGATGCTTCTCATCAGCTCTGTCTCCAAAATCCTTTTACCTGAAGTAACATAGGAAACAAACAAATATGCTTCACTTACGGCACCCCTGTGTTGGGTAGTTGTTCTCAATGACTAATACTGTCCACCCTGGGATGCACCTTCTTGTCAGTGCCTTTTCCTAATCTGAGTTTTTAAAATGACCAAAAAGAATGAATTAGGATCTTCTGTCTCATCATCTAATATGTTAGTTCAAAATAGAGTATAGTCCTAGCTATATTAGGTAGACCTATAAAACTCTTAGAAGAAAGCTGAAGAGTAAATCTTCCTGATGCTGGTTTTATCAATAACATTGAGTCTGGGACCAAAAGCATAAGCTATAAGCGATGGTATAGAGGCTGGGGAGGTGATTCAGTGGTTAAGAGGGTAAACTCTGCTTACAAACCAGAGGTCTATTCCTAGTGCCCACATAGGGTGGTTCTTGTCTCTAACTCCAACTCCAGGGCAACTGATACCCTCTTCTGGCCTCCACAGGCACCTACACTCAAGTGTCCGTACCCATATGAAGACACATATACATAATTAAAAATAGAATAAGTATTTTAGGAAAGAAAACATCAATCAATATTCAACCAAAATCCAAAGCTTTTGTCCTTCAAACGTTACCATCAAGCAAGTGAGCTGATAACCACAGAGCAGGGAGCTATTTCCAAAGTACTACCTGGTAAGAGCTCATATGCAGGAAAAAAAAAAAAGAAGTACTGCAACACTATTTAAAAGATTTGAAGGTTTTTTTTTTTTTATGTACAAAGATTTTGAATAGACACTCCCCTAGAGAAGATTTGCAAATGGTCAATAACAAACACATAAAAGTATGTTCAACCTCATAAGCTGCCATGATGAGAAACCACCTCATACCTACTGGGAGAGCTAGAAGCAAAAATAACAAGTATTGGCAAGGATAGGAAGAAATTGGAAGCCCTATGAGTTGCTGGGAATTAAAAACGGTGCAGCTGCTGTGGAAAACCGTCTGGCGGAGTCTCAGGAAGTTAAACATAGAATTACCATACGATCCAGCAGCCTCACTTCTAGGTATATAGCAAAAAGAATTGAGAGCAAGGACTCAGAACTTTCCTACTGATGTCTACAGGAGCACAATTCACCGCATCCAAAAGCTAGAGTGATATAACTGTCCAGCAGCAGAAGAACGGATCAAACATGATAAACATGTAACAACTTGTAATGTGATGCTTCCCGATAAGAAGTGAAATTCCAGCACATGCTACAACATGGACGACCCTCAAAAACACTATGCTGAGTTAAATAAGCCAGGCATGTGCATGTGTGTGTATGTGTGTGCCTGAGCAAGCACACACACATACACACACACACACACACACACACACACACACACACATACACACACACACACACACACCGAGGGAGAGGGAGATTAAAAATGTTTAAATCATTAAAAACTGGTTAATGGAATAATGTTATGATCTACACATGTATAATCACAATAAAAGTTAAAATTATAAAAGAAAGATGATATTGATTGTTGGTGAGAATGTGGAAAAACCAGAAGCCTGCCATGTTGTTGATAGGAACCTGAAAGTGTGTATTGGCTTTGAAAACTGGTCCAGCAGTTCCTCCAGATGGACTCTCACAGGATGCAGCAATTTTACTCCTAGAAATACTCAGGAAGACCTACACCCACATGAAAGTGTTTACAGGCGTGCTCCGAGTAGAATTGTTCAGCATGGCCCAAAGATGGAAAGAACCCAGAACCTATCACAAAATGTGGTATATACACAACATTGAACAACAAAAAAAGAACGAAGTGTTGAGATCATGTGGATTAACTGGGAAAACTTGGT
Source organism: Onychomys torridus (assembly GCF_903995425.1). NCBI lineage: Eukaryota > Metazoa > Chordata > Mammalia > Rodentia > Cricetidae > Onychomys > Onychomys torridus. Next base: position 55,659,746 of record NC_050450.1, read on the forward strand.
AAGGGAAGCCAGTTGGGCAAGACCATATGTCTATCGCATGCATCCATGAACATATGAGAGTCCGATGTGATAAAGACAGAAAATAGGCTAATGCTTGCCAGGGACAGGGAAGAGGGGCCATACGGAATGGCTGTTAATGATCATAGCATTATGTTTTGGATTTTCTCTTTTTAAAAATAGGTTTTTAAAATATTTATTTACTTTATATGTGTGAACCCTTTTGCTTGAATGTATGTGTATACACCATGTGCATGACTGGTACCCTCAAAGGTCAGAAGAGGGTGTCAGATACTTTGGAACTGGAGTTACAGATGGTTGTGAGTCACCCTGTGGGTACTGGGACTCCTCTACAAGTGCTCTAAACCACTGAACTGTCCCTCCAGCTGCTTTTGAACATAGATTTGAAGACGGGATGTGATGGTTAATACTGGTTGCCAACTTGATTGGCTCTGGAATCAACTAAAGGACAGGCTTCTGGAGCAGGTCTACAGAAGGACACTTCATGAAAGAACTAACTGAGAGGAAATGATCACCTGCTATAGAAGGCATCACCTTCCAACCGCAGCCCATACAAAAGGAGGCCCAGAGGGCAAGCTATTGCTTTTTGCACGCCTACTCATTCATGAGCACATCTAGTCTGTTGTTGCTGTGAACCATCTGTGAACATCAGAACCCAGCTTATTTAACCTTCCAATGTGGACTGAAGATCAATGGTTCTCTAGGCATCACCCAGACCATTTAAGGGCAGATTGGGGAGTATTGAGGCATCAGCCTTGGACTGAGCAGCTACCAGGTTCTCAGCCTTCCCCATGTGTAGCCATGTGGCTTACATAGTGCCCCAGAGGGTGTCAATCTATATACTAAATGTACTACTTCATGTACTTAATACTTGAATATATTAAATATTTAAATACATATTTAATATATTAAAATTCTCTTTTAATATATATTCAATCTGTCGATCTGTGCTTTTAGAGAGCCCTGACTAATACATAGGGTCTCTCTGTGTAACTCAGGCTGGCTTTCAACTTGGACTCCTGAGTGCTGTGATTATGAGGCTGTACCGCCAGACCCATGAAGTTTCTTTGGGGGTGAGGCAGGGTGCGTGATACATTTAGATGGTGGTGATGATTTCTTCACTCTTTAAAACTCAATGAATATACACTTTAAGTATGGTACATAGTCTTATCTCAGTGTCTTAACACATCAGACTTGTAGAAGCGAGTTTTGTGTACCCATTCTAGCCTCAACACTTATTAACCTGTAGTCCATTTCTCTCCTTTCACACACCCGTTTGTCTTCACTCCCACATTTTTTTTAAGAAAGTCCCCAGCCCCCTCTCAGAGAGAATTGTGTGGCTGACTGGCTGGGTTGTTCCTGGTGTGTACCAACCAAGTGTGGCTTTTTGGCTTTCCTGGAAATATTGCAAAGGAACGAATATCTGGAAGTACATCTCTTCCTGCTTATGTGTTTCTGCAACTAGGAACCTTGACTTCTGTAGCCACAACTGACACTGACCTTGGGTACTTACCCATCCACAGAAGGATTCTGGGTGATGCTGGGGTGTCTAAAACCTAGCAGTTGGGTGCTGAGATTGGCACTCAGTAAGATGCTTATAGCGCAAGCATGAGGAACTGAGTTTGGATTGCCAGCATCCACATAAAAGCTGGGCAGTGTGTGTTAGTTATTTGGCGGTGCTCTTACCCTGCAACGAAACGTCTGAAACATGACAAATCCTCAGAAGAGTTTTTAATTAAGATAGGAGAGAAAGAGACAGATGTGAACAGGCCTGTGGGAAACACATGTGGTCAAGAGGGAAAGGAGAGTGGCCGGTGCAAAATGGCGCCAGCTTATAAAGTGTGGGCCCCACATGGGTACAGGAACTCATGTGGCTACTTCATGCATGCGTGTAGATCACATGGCTGCACGTGTGCAACCATGCAAAGCCACGGGGGCCTAGTCACGCAAGATGTTTTGACCCGGTAATGGCTATTTTGAAATGGAAATAACTAGACGGAAGTGTCTAGGTCTGCCGGGCGTGCCCAACTGTGGGGGCATGTTGTGAATTCCTATCAGTGTGGCAGATGCGTGTAATCCCAGCACTGGGGAGGCAAAGGATGTGAGGGCCTTGTTGGCCAGCCAGCCTAGCCAAATTGGTGAGGTCCAGTTCAGTGATGACTCTGTTAATTGAGAATGGTTGAAAAAGGACTCCTGATGCTCTCTCTCTCTCTCTCTCTCTCTCTCTCTCTCTCTCTCTCTCTCCTCTCCTCTCCTCCTCTCGCTCTCTCGCTCTCTTGCTCTCGCTCTCTGGTGGTTAAAGGATTCTTCATTCAAATGAGAACTTACTCAGAGGTCTGGAAGCCTCTAGATAGCAACTGGAAAACCCAGCTTGTTCCTGAGCAAGGATGGATTGGTTTTCTTAGGGAAAACCCAAAGAGTGCTTAACAATACGGCTGGGTGTGGCACTCAGTTGCTGTCCTCTATCCTGGATTCTCAGTCTGATCCCCTGAAGCCCTTAGGAAAGGCATTCTCGTGTCCCTTTACTGACTCAGAACCTACTGTCATATCCCTTACAACATGAACACACCACAGCTCCTTCCTCTGTCTTGAATAAGCTCCACTTAGCATCTCCTCTCACCACATATTTTTACTTTAAAAAAAAAGCAATGATTTTTCCTTGGCCTCAGCCCTTGGAACTCAGCTGGCTAATGAACAGCTTGCCTGCAGTGCCTGATCCACAACTTTCAACCACACACTAGCTGCTTACCCCAGAAGACGGAGTAAGCATCCTTACTCACATGTGGGTTGAAAGGATGCAATGATAAGGACTTTATAAGGTTTTTATCTCAATATGATAAGATTGATGCAAGATAGTCATTCACCGGTTCTCTGTGGTCCCCACCCTGCCTGCCACCCTCTTGATAGAAAATGCATTTCAACTTAGATCTAGTGTGTACTTCCTTTCAGCCAGACACAATGACATTCCTGTCATTATTGCTCTGACTTTAAGGAATGCACTCACTTCTTTTTGAAATATGTTACTATCCTGCACTAGTAATAAGCATTTATTGAGTGCTTGCCCTGTAGCAGGCAACGTACCAAGAGGTTTTAGTGTTCCCTTTCATCTCGCCTCACTATTAACTGAGGATCATTTCAGAGATGAGAAAACTTGGATTTGAGATCCATTTACTCAGTCAGCATTGCTCAAAGAACAAAGAGCTTGCCAGGGGTTTTTAAGACCACCTACCTGCTTCTAGAAACTTCCTGGTACTCCATCCATGCCCACTCTGAGCTCTGCCTCTAGGCTGTTCACTTCCCAGAGATGCTTAGAGGATGGCCCTCCTATTGCAGCCCTACAGACTCGATGTCCGGTTAAGTATGGGCTATGGCAGGGGTGGGGGTGGAAGACTTTCTGAGACAGCCATTGCCTAAGTACAGAAGTTTCCCACTGCCCAGCCCTTCTCCTTTCTGCCTTGCTTGGGTGGGGATGTCTCCCAGGGTCTTGGGGATCCTCTTGACTTGACCCAACAGCTTGTGTGGAATTCTGATTCTGTTCTACCTTCCTGGCCCCGGCCCATGGCACTGCCCTAAGGACAAATGTACTTCCTTGCATGGCTGTTAACTGTCTGTGCTGCTTAAACCATAGATGAGTTGACATTTGACATACGCTCCCTGACTTCAGAGTCACCAACACAGTAGCAGCTTCTGAAATGGGTTCCTTCATATCAGAAATGGTTCCATCCATGTGCAATATAACCCTCTTCCCTTACTCAGTCTCTGTCTCTCTTCCCCAAAGCCCCCTCTCTCCTCTGTCTAAAACATAAAATGAGGTTAGATATAAGCAAATAAGTTTTAAGCTTCCAGTGGTAGAACACTTACTTGCCTAGCACGTCCAAGGCACTGTTAGATCCACCACACACATACAAATGTGCATGTGCACATGTGCACATACACACACACCACACTCCCCCACACACCACACACACACTGCCCACATATACCATACACATACCACCCACATACAGCACACCACACACCCATACTGCCCACATACACCACACACCCACCACCCACATGCAGCACACCACACATATATTCATTCCAGTCACATACCACCCACACATTGCCCACATATACTATACATATATACACACATACACACACGCCATCCATATGTACCACCCATATATCCCACACACATACACACCATCCACATTTACCACACAACCACACACACACACACACACACACACACACACACACACACACCACATATACCATACATGCACACACACCCTGGTCACATACACCACTCCCAGGAGCATGTAGTAGTGTGTAAGGATTCCTTCCACTGGCCTCCCCACTCAGTTCATAAGACAGGCAGACATTGTCAGGCCCAGCAGCAGCCACCTCTGGAAGCCCCCAGGGAAAGTAATGGACACAAAACAATCCTGAGATGGGACCGAATCCAGGGGAATGGATCTGTGGTTCTCACTCCCCGGCGTCACCACAACCTCTAGTTAACTGGCACCATCATATTCATGAAAACGACATCTCTGGCTCAGTGGGTAAAGGGCTCACCATGTAAGCATGAGAATCTGGAGCTCAGCTCCCCAACACCCACATAAAAACTGGACACAGTAGCACAGCATCTGCAACCCCAGTTTCCCCGGGAGATGGGATGCTAAAACGGAAGTCTTCATAAAAACTCAATGGGGCACAAAGAGGCTGTGTCTCAACAAGGTGGGGAGATGAGGATTGACCCCCAAGTCTGGTCTCTGCCCTCCACAGGGGAGTCAGAGATCAGCGGATTTTCTGCCCCAAAGTAATTCTCCTGTGTCTTCCTTGCTGCTGCTAAGGTATCTGTACCACACCTGCATGTGTGTATAGAAGCCAGAGGACAACTTGGGGTGTTGTTTCTTGGACACTGCACACATTGTTAATTTATTTAATTTTTTATTTATTTATAATGTGTGTGTGAGCACCCATTCGTGCATGTGTGTATGCTTGTGCGTGCGCATGTATGTGTGTGTGTGTGTGTGTGTGTGTGTGTAAATGTGCATTGCCATGTGAAGGTCTGAGAAAAACCTTGTAGAAGTGGGTTCTCCCCTTCCACCATGTGGGTTCTGGGGATTAAATTTAGGCTGTCAGGCTTACTGACAAGCACCTTTATGCACTGAGCTATCTCCCCAGCCCCCACCTTGTTTCGTTTTTCTTTAGGATTTATTTTATTTTTACTTATGTGTATATATGTATGTCTGTGTGTATGTACACATATGTGCGGGTACCGATAGAGTCAGAATAGGGCATTGGATCCCCTGGAGCTGGAGTTATGGGAGTTTGTGAGCCACCTGATGCTGGAAACAGAACAAGGGTCTTCTGCAAGAGGCACACTGCGCCATCTTTCCAGCTCTACTCCACTTTGTTGTGGTGGTTTGTGTTTTGTTGTTTTAGTTTTTTTGGTTTTTGTCTTGTTTTGAGACAGAGTCTCTCATGGGGCATGAAACTCACCAAGCAGGCTAAACCAGCTGACCAGCAAGCCTTGGGAATCCCCCCCCTGCCTCTGCCTCTCCAGTACCGGGATCCACAAATGTGCCACCACACCTGACTTTTGTTTTCTTCTTTTAAATATGGCTTCTAAGGATGGGACACTGGTCTTCATGCTTATGTGGCTAGTATTTTAATAACTGAGCTATCTCACCTGCCCATGACTGGGTTTCAACATATTTCCCTAATTTAATCTTTATAAAAACTCTATGAGGTAGACTTTATGTTCTATTACAGAGTTCTTCACAAGTTTAGGAGACTAAGTCATGCCCAGACTCATGTAATAAATACGTGAATGAAGTAAATTTTTTTTAAAAGGATTTATTTACTATCTTTATTTATTTGTGTGTGTGTGTGCGCGCGCCTGCATGAATCCATGTACATAACATGTATGCAGGTACTCACAGAGGCCAGAAGAAGGGCTTAGATCCCCTGGAACTGGAGTTACAGGTGGTTGTGAGCTGTCTGGTGAGCTCACCAGACCCAGATCCTCTACAGCAGGAGTACACGCTCTTAACCCCTGAGCCAGCCCCAAACGAGTTAGATCTTAAACCTAATTCTAAATACAGTGTCCTAAGCTGAGCATAGTGGAGGACACCTGTAGTCTCAGCTACTTGGGAATTTGAGGCAGGAGGATCACTCTGTTTGAAATTAGCCTGCACAACAGAGCAAGGCCCATACCCCACTCCCACCCCCAAAATACAACATTCTTCCCAATGTTATTTGGTGCTGCGTTCAGCATCAAAAATCCTCTCAGAAATTTTATGCCACAGATGATGTGTAATAAATAAAAATTTAGTAACCCTACTTCAGGTCATGTCAACCTGAACATAATTATGTCACTGCAAGGAAAGTGCATCTAATAACTGAATATTAGTCACAATACAGGAGAGTGGTGGCCACAGCTGGGTGGAATTGGCAGTCCTAAGACCCATGTGCCAATGCATGTTTCTGTCTTTAGGCTCTCGAAAAATTTATATTCCTGATCCGCCCTTCAGCTGGTAATTACCCAGCGTCTGTTCTTTTTAAATCCTTATTATTTTTTATTCTTGCCCAGATGTGGAGTTGAGCTGCAGTGATTTCAGGGTTTTGGTGAGGGGTCCAGCTGCCGGGGTTGGGAAGCATCCATGTTTTGGTTCTTTTCAGTCCTTCAACTTGAATTTATGATGAGGCGCTGATGAATAGTACCCTTCTTTCAGCCTCTCCCTCTTTGCATGGGTTGGAGTCTGCAATATCTTTGGCTTAATTATGCCGATGTGCCTCTTGCTAGAAAATTTATGTGATGACTGCTGCCAGGATCCTGGAACCAAGATTAGGGATTTGTGGTCCAAACATCCTTGACTCAACTCTGCAATATACCCGTGGTGAGACTCGGGAGAACAGGGAGTTGTGAATTTAAAGCTGTCTCAGGCTCAGGGTTTGAGATAGTCTCGGGCCTGAAGTGGGTGGCAGACATGTGATGGGAATAGGCTTTTGAAGGACCAAGGCGAGCTGAGAAGGTGAGGCTGGGGATGGATGGGAGAAAGAAGACAGGTTGGGTGACGTGTTTGCAAAAGATAGGGCAGTTCCATCTATAGCTTTGCTACCCAGAGGCTATAAGAACCATCTAAACTTGAGTAAATTCACTCATTTCTGTCAGAGTGTGGTAACTGTAATCCAGCACTCTGGAGGACTACATTTGAGGCCAACTTGAGCCTCTGCCTCAAAAAACAAACAAACAAAAAACCCAAACCAGTTGTGGAGGCACAGGCCTTGTGTAGGCGTCAAGGAGAAATGTCCTCCAAAGGCTCATGTATTTGAATACTTGGTCCCCAGTGGGTGGTGCTGTTTGGGGAGGTTATGCAAGAGGATACAGCCTGGTACTTAGATGAACTCGTCAGCAAGAGTGAGGGAAAGCAGGCAAAAGGTAGACGCTTCCTTCTTCCATGTCTTTTTAAGGAGTCTGCCACCAGAAGGTGTGACCCAGGTTCTTCACACCTCAAATAATCCAATCAAGAAAATTCCTCACAGAACTTGATTCCTGATGTCATCAAGTTGACAGCCAAGATTAGCTATTACATTTCTTAAGTTGCTTTCAGTCATGGTGTTTTATGAGGGCAATAGGAAAATAACAAACACACAACTGTAATCCTATCATGTTGGGGGAAGAGAGGCAGATCAGGAGTTCAGCATCACCCTCAGATGCCTGAGTAGAAGCTAGTCTAGCTTACAGGAGATGCCATCTAAAACAACTAACTAAGTGAAAACACAGAAAAGTAAGTTCATCTTCTTACTGGCTTTATAAATAGATTTATTTTAAAGTTCCCTGAATCTTAAAGCTATTGTAACTATTTATTTCAAAACCTATCATTAGATCATATCTTGTTATTTCTATGGGACTTAGGGACTTTGGAAGGATCCCAACTAAGAAGTTCTGGCCAGTGATGTGAAATTTCAGTCAAAACGGCTGCAGCAGGGGCTAGCTGGACATCTTTCTTCAAGTCATTTCAAGGCCTCTCGGGGTAGGGAAGGCAGGGTACCTGGGAAGAGAGAGCGTAGTGCAGGCTTATGGAAGATGTCGCCTACTTGAGAAGATGGTAAATCCAGGCTCCTGGAGATCTGAGGGAGTGGGTCAGTCAGGACTTAGCCTGGAAAGTGAAAACCACTTCATGGAACCAAGACACTTATTAGACAGGACAAGTTGGGAAGGCGACCTTTCCACAGATGTCCTGAGGGAGGGTCTCTCTGGCATCCGAGCAATAGCAGCAGCAGCAGCAGCAGCAGGTGCTTCAGGGTGAGCCTAGGATGATTGTCTGGTGACAGGGAAGGCTGCTGGCAATGAATTCAATGCAATGAGCAGTGGTGACTTCATCTGCTCCTTTCCCTTCCCAGCCTCCCACAAGAGCCTCTCATAGGCTTGCTCAGTCTACCTCAGCACCACTCTGGCAAAGGATCCGACTGTGGTCTCAGACAACACTCAGGGTTGGGACTCAGGCAAAGGAGGTTCCTAGTACAAAACCTCAGGGAGCTCTCCAAAGCCATACAACCCTGAACCTGGGCACCTTCCAAAGGTTTGAAAGTGGATTTTGGTTTCCTGGAGACTTGGCATGAACTTAAAAAAAAAAAATACACACACACACACACACACACACACACACACACAGAGAGAGAGAGAGAGAGAGAGAGAGAGAGAGAGAGAGAGAGAGAGAGAGAGAGAGATTTACTTTATTTGAGTGAGTATTTTGTCTGCATGTATATATGTGCATCACATGCATGTCCAGTGCCTGCAGAGCTCAGAAGAGGCCATCAGATACCTTGGAGCCAGAATTATGGATGGTTGTGAGCCGCCATGGGGTGCTGGGAATCAAACCTGCTCGGCTATACTTCTGAACCATCTCTCCAGCCCTGACATACAGTGGTGGGGCTTATCCATGACTCACTTTTGCATATCACTTTGAGTAGCGTGATGAAATCTCATACCATACCATTCTGTCATTCCACCCAGATTATGAACTGCCCCTTTGTCTGGCATATCCACAATGTATATGCTACCCTTTCATTAGTTACTCAGCAATCATCTCAGCTATCGGAGGCACTGCTATCGTATTTCAGTACTGTGTTCAAGTAACCTTTATTTTACTTCATGACAGCTCTGAAGTGCAAAAGTCCATGCCAAGAGTGGTGCATGCCAAAGAGAGGCTCTGAGGTGTTTCCTTTATGTGAAAAGGGAAGAGGTCTTGACTTAATAAAGAAACAACAACAAAAACCAAATTCTAAGATGTCTGAAAAGAAGAAATGGGAAGACTGACAGTACAGATCAAGGGTAAGGACAAGATCTAAGGACTTACTTAGACTGTACAAGGCCCTGGATTGGATCCCTAGCACAAAAGAGGCAGGGAGGGAGGAAGGAAGGAAATAGTATATGTCATATATGTAGGGTCCCAGCTCCTCTGTGATTTCAGGAATTCACTGGTTTCAAAACATCCTGGATGGATTAGAAGGACTGACTGTATTCTAAGAAAGGAGAGTAGTACATAGAACACTCTGGAGCCCTTCAGGAGCCTGGCTCATTAGCAGGACTGAATAACAGAAATCACTTAAAGTGAGGATATAGTTCTGGGTCATGATGGATGATTCTCTGAGGTCCATGGATAGGGGTGAGGAAATTGAAGGAAATCTGTGAGGAAATTGAAGGAAACCCTCAGCTCTAGTGAATGGTGGCTGAGGCTACAGTTGAGGGGGTTGCAACCAAGGACCCCCTGCTTGGGTCTGAGAAGAAGTCAGCTGGGATGGGAGAGAGGAGGTGTTTAGTTCATAACAGATGGCCTCACTTCTGTGGTGGCACCCCTCTAGCCCATCTTCTGTTCACCTCTCACCTCAATTGGAAGAGTGACCTAATGGGACCTGCAGTTCTGCTCTTATCTTCTACTTGTTACATAGTAGATATAATTACTGGGTTGGAGCAATGATTCTGCTATTAAGAGCTCTTCTTGCGTTTGCCGAGGACCTGGGTTCAAGTCCCCAGCACCTGTATCAGGTGGCTCACGACTGCCTGTAACTCTAGTTCTAGGAAATCTGATTTTTTTCTGGCCTCCATGGACATTTGGACACACACAGTACAAACTCATGCAGGCACATACACATAAATAAAAATAATCGTTTTTTTAAAATATGACTATAACCTTGGCTTCCTCAAAGCCCATCCACTTGGAATAAAAACCAATTGCCCTTTGAGTGAGTGGTCTATATGTATCACACGACCTGGCTTCCTCTGACTTGGCCCAGGCACCCACACAATATAATTTACTTCAAGTTTCTATTCCACCCCACCTTGTCAGACTATAAGCAACATAAGGTTGTAAGTTTTTCCATACTTCATAAACTACTCCAGCTGGGGGCTGGAGAGAGTGCTTGCTTCTCAGTCTCAAGGACTGAAGTTTGAATCCCAGCACCCACACGACACTCTGCTCATCCAGTGCAGGCCTGTAACTCTACTTTCTACAGGAAGCAGAGGCAGGAAAATTGCTGGGTCCTGTTACCTTCTAGTGTAGCCAAGAAACTGTGAGTCCCAGTTTCAGGGAGAGACCTCGCCTCAAAGGAATAGGCAGAGACTGATACACCAGTATATTCAACACTGTCATCTGGCCTCCAAGCACACACATGTGCAAAAACACACACTCATAGATAAATAATGAACCAGTCTTAAACTGTTGCAGCTCATGACATTAAACTGAGCTTGATATTAAAACACATTTTGAAAGAGAAACCCCATCTCTAGATTTTTGTGTAAAATCAGATATTTAAGTATTGACAAGTAATGAAATATCCTTTTAACTCCAGGCAGAAGTGGTGCACTCCTTTAATCCCAGCACTCAGGAGGCAAAGGGTCTTTATGAGCTTGAGGCCAACCTGTCTACAGAGCAAGATCCAGGACATCCTGTCTTAAAAAAACCAAAATAATAATAAAAATACTAATAAAAATACTAATAATATTTCCTTTTAACATTAAGCTGGGAGACTACACCAGAGGCCAGAGATCTCTAACAGATGGGCACAAGACGAAAGAGCAGTGGCCAGGTTTGTAGAGCAGGCCCAGAGCCTCAGAGGAGTGGAGTAGAATGTTGGGAGGGCTCCAGTTTTACTAAAGGCCCCTTATTTACATACTTAGCCACAGCCAGCAGGGGGCACTCAAGGTTTCCAAACCCCCCCCGCCTTTCACCCCACCCACCTCATCTCTTATCCTCCATCCACTTAGAACTGAAGGCCAAAGGCCAAGGGAAGGTCTGTGTAGGGTATGTGAGGTATATGAGGCCCTCAAGAGACATGGAATGTACTGGTACCTTGAGCTTAACCTCCTAGCTCTGGAATAGAAATTAACAGAATTTCTATTGTTTATAAACTTCACAGTCTGAAGTGTTTTCCTGCCATACCCCCAGCAGACTGAGATGCATGGTGGCTGATGGGCCTTCCTTCTGTGCTTATTTACAACTTCAATAGGGAGGTGCTGTCTCCGTTTTTGGTGAAGGTGTCTTAGTTTCTTCTCTTGTTGATACAATAAAACATTCTGACAAAAGCAACTTAAGGGAGCAAGGGTTTCCTCTAGCTCACAGTTCCAGGGGACAGCCCATCATGACGGGAGGACAAGGCAAGAGCTTGAAGCAGCTGGTGAGATAGCATCCCAGGAAACGGAGAGGGATGAAAGTACCCGCATGCTCAGCTGCCTCTCTGTTTTCTGCAGACCAGCCTCCCTTGCCCAATGAATGGCCCTGCCCATAATTGAGATGGGCCTTCCAGGCTGGAGAAATGGCTCAGGGGTTAAAAACACTTGTTCTTGCAGAGAAATTGGGATCAGTTCCCAGCACCCACACAGTGCCTCACAAGCACCTATAACTCCAGTTCCAGGGACCCCTTGGCCCTCTGACTTCCAGGCACACATAAGGTGCACATAGATATGTGCACACAGAACACTCATACACATACAATAAAATAAACAAATCTAAAATTATTCCTTAAATACGTCTTCCCACATCAATTTAGGCATGGCCAGAGGCCCACCTCCTAGGCCATTTTAGGTTCCATCAAGCTGACCACTGACATCATCACAGGGAAAGGCAAGCCGTACAGCAGTAGGGGGTGGAACTTGACTCCAGAGTCTATTTCTCTTCAGCCTAGGAGTGAATGCCTTTGTGAACCAGAAAAGGCCAAAAGGAGCCCCGCAGGGGCCAGAGGGGACTGCTGTGGTGGTTGAGCCTGAGCCTTGATGGACTGGAAACCCTGTGCACTGCTCCCAACTCCCCTACTGTAAGCTCTCATGATTCAAACCAGCCATGTCTTCCTCCCTTCAGGTCCCCTGTCTCTCTTCAGCTGAGCCTTCTTCCTTGTGGCTCCCTTCCTGAAGCAAGTTGCTGTTTGATAACAAAGCTGCTTACAGAAATGAGGTAAGACCCCTCTGCTCTTTTAACAAATCAAGGACCAGCAGAAAGCAGGCAGAGGGACCAGTGGTGATGGAGGCCCTTTTTGAGGAATGCTGAGCCAACCAGCATCTCCCACCCTAGCGGGGCTCAGGATTAAATGCCAAAAGAAAGGTCTGTGAGCTGGGTGTTGTGGCATACCTTTGTGATATCCTAGTGCTGTGCTAGAGAGGTTGAGGCAGGGGAATTGTCATACATTTGAGATGAGTCTGGGTGACATGGTGTGTTCCAGGCTAGCCTGGGCTACAGTAAAACACCTAGTCTGTTAAAACAAAAACTGGGAAAGGTGGCACACATTTGTCAGCCTGCCACTTGGGAGGTAGAAATGGGAGTTTCAGGAGTTCAAGATCAGTATCAGCTCAGGAAAGAAACAAACAACAACCACAAAACCGCAAGCCAAACCGAAGGCCACTGGGCCGCACCTCTGGGGATATCCAAACCTGCCCCTCTGCCCTGCCACAGTCTCGATAACTTGGCCTCCCTCTGCCTCTCCACATCCTTCCGAGGGCCTGTCAGATCTCCTGGCACTCTGGCTCCTTTAGTCCATTCAGTCAGATAGCTCAGCCAGAGGAGCCATCTCTGGCTGGTGTCTATAACACGAGGGCACCAGCAGGTCTGTGCAGATGTGTGGGTGCAGGAGGTCTGCGGTGGTACAAACCTGAGCCTCAGCAAAGCAGATCCCTGTAAATGCTGCTGCCCTCGCCCCCGCTGCTGTTGTTTTGCACACTTCCCCACAATTTGCCAAGTTACACAGAGTTCAGTTGGTAAAGCGTGCCCCCCACCCCACCCCCGGAAAGCCTTGCAAGAGAAAGCTCCTGCCGTGAATGCACTAATCAGATCCGGGAGAAGTGGCTCCCGCACCTTCCCCGAAATGTGATAATCCCGCTTCTAATTTACTGATTATGCAACAGGAAAATGTCCTGGTAATTTCATAAGAAGAGCACATTAGCCTGCTCATGGATCTCGAGTTTCCTGGTGAAATCATGAATAATATCGGCTCCCTTTAATAAATGGCACCCGCATGGAACATCAAGAATAATTACTTTGTTTATTAACATGCGGTGATTAACATTTCAAAATCAATTTAAATAAATACAGAGAGAATCCAAAGAGGGGCCCCAAGGCAGGGATGTGGATGGAGTAAGAGAGTCATTTGAACTTGGCAACTTCAAAGTCGTGTTTTCAGCCAAGTGTCAGCGGTGATACACACCTGAAATCCCAGCCCGCAGGAAGTAGAGGCAAAAGAATCTCAATTTTGAGGCTAATGTGGGCTACATAGCAAGATCCTGTCTGAAAAAATCAAAATAATTAATGTAGTATAATAGTAAATGATGATACTCGCCGTTCTGTATTACCTCTCACAAATATATGCACCAGTGACTCAAAGCACACCTGAGAATTCTAGGCCAGGGAGTGTGGATGCCAAACACTTTTCCTAGATGTTCTTTCTGCTAAGGCTCCAGGCCTGAGGCCCAAAGTCCTTCCCCAGCTGTCTTCAAGGAATTAGAGGCTGCAGCCAAGGGTAAAACCCAGTCGACTGCCATTGGTAGAACCCTCTCAGGAGTATGAATTCTGCAAATATAGAAGCATTTTGTTTGGGACTGAAGAGATGGCTCATTGGTGAAGAGCACTGGCTGATCTTCCAGAAGACCTGAGTTCAAATCCTAGCAATCTTGTGGCTGTTCATAGCATTTGTTCCAAGATACCTGACACCCTCTTCTGGCCTCTGAAGGCACTATATGTATGTGATGTTCAGACATACAAGCAGGCAAAACACCCATACATATAAAATTAAAAATTAAAGGTTGTGTTTGTTTATTTGTTTTTGAGATGGGATCTTGCCAAGAGACTCAGGCTAGCCCTGAACACCTAAGCTGGAGTGTCCCTCCTGCATCTTCTTTCCAAGGGGTTGGGACTGTATGTACATACCACAGCACCAGCTAAAGTTTTACATCTTAACTTGCTCTATGCTATGCAAACTTCCTGGGCCACTATGGTAGGCATGCTAATTCTAGTCATGTGTTTCATTATGTGCAAAGGAAGGGAGGAAGGAAGGAAGGAAGGAAGGAAGGAAGGAAGGAAGGAAGGACAAAAGGAACCTTGGAAAATGGGACTGAGATAGGGTCCCAGAATGTGGAAATTGCCCTAGGATATTAGGGTAGGTTCTAAATGCCACCACGTGTATCTTTTTTGTTGGTTGCTTTGTTTTGCAACACTACAGCTCAATGTCAGGGCCTTGCTTTTGCACTGAGCTACATCCTCAGTCCTTGGGTTGCTTGGTTAGTTGGCTTTGGCTTTGTTTTTTGTTTGTTTGTTTGTTTGTTTGTTTTTGGTAACAGAACAGATATATTTTAGATAAACAGGTCATCTTCAAACACTTCAGAGATCTACAGAATATGGCATTTAAGATGTTTTAATAACATAAATTCTTTTTTATGACTATGAGACATGTCTACTCCTGGCAACACCAATCTACTTCAGAGAAGATGATGGGCATCAAAGAAACTCCATTTGGAGTTTATTTTCTTTGTGGTAAAAGTTATCCACTGGGCAAGAAAGTGCCCTTGCCTCAACTGCTGACAGTATGATGTTTAAATGGATAAACAAGACACAAAAGAAAGGACTGCCGAACCTTGCCAAGACAAGGTAGGAAGGTCCTTTAGAAAATCCTGCTTCACAGATGAATCTGTCAGATATGCTAGGCCTGTGGGCCAAAGATGGATTCCCCAACATTGCAGAGGAACCTTGGGTGACTGTCCAGGCAGCCAGCTGTTTTTGTCATTTCTCACATTTTTTCGAAGTCACTTGCTTGCACTTCCTGCTTACTTGGGTAATATTATTTCCTTCTTGGGTCTCTGAGGGAGTTAAAGATTAGATAGGTATAGTTTTTTCCTTGTTAAGAAATTCAGAAAAGAAACTCACTAAAAAGGTGTAAAGTGGCCAGGCGGTGGTGGTGCACACCTTTAATCCCAGCACTCGGGAGGCAGAGCCAGGTGGATCTCTGTGAGTTCGAGGCCAGCCTGGGCTACCAAGTGAGTTCCAGGAAAGGCACAAAGCTATACAGAGAAACCCTGTCTCGGGGGAAAAAAAAAAAAAAAAAAGTGTAAAGTGTATAATTTTGAAAGACATCAAAAGGTAGTATTCAATTGGAAATACAAGTTAGGATAGAGAGTGAACTAGGTACAACATTTGGGGCTCACCAAAATAGGATAAATAATGAAATATTTTCTCTGAATCTGTCAAATGTTAATGGACTGGACATTTTTAATTTAATTCTTGACTGTATATATTGTATATACTTATTGTATATAGTTTTTCTTATATTCGTTATAGCCTTTTATTATTTTAGACAAAAAAAAGGGAAAATGTGGTGATATATTGTGCACCCTAATAAAATTTGCATGAAGATCAGAGAATAGAACAGGCCACTAGATTAAACATAGAGGCCAGGCAGTGGTGGCACACACCTTTAATCCTAGCACTTGGGAGGCAGAGATCTGTCTGAATCTCTTTGAGTTTAAAGCCACCCTGGACTATATGAGATTGACTCAGTCTAGGAGAGAAACAGAGCCAGGCAGTGGTGGCACACACCTTTAATCCCAATACTTGGGAATCACACACCTTTAATCCCAGCAGCTGAGATCTCATGCCTTTGCTTGGGAAGCATACATGCCTTTAATCCCAGGAAGTGATGGCTGGGCAGAGAAAGGTATATAAGGCATGAGGAGACAGGAATTGAAGGCTTTTCGTGCTGAGGAGTTGGTGAGGTAAGAGGTGGTGGCTGTGGCTTGTTCCCTTGTCTCTCTGATCTTCAGGCAAATTTTATTAGGGTCCACAATATATCATCATATGGTATCAGTGTATAGCCCAAATCTATCCATCAGTTCACCATCTTTCTGCCTTTTTACAAATAAAGAGGTAGGAAATGTGGAGGAGAATGGCTCAGTAGGTAAAGTGTTTGCCTCCCAAGCATGAGGACCTAAGTTTGGATACTCAGCATGGCATCAGACATCTGTAATCCCAGTTGCGGAAAGGAAGAGACAGGTAGAACCCTGGAGCTTGCTGAATCAGTGACCTCCGTGTTCAGTGAGAGATGCTGTCTGAAAACATAAGGTAGATTAAGGAAGATCCCGATGTCAATCTCCAGCCTCCACACCCACACATATACACACACGGAGAAGTACACGTGAACGTGCTCATAACACACACACACACACACACACACACACACACACACACTCACACACACGCTCTCACTCACACACACGCACACACGCCTTAGACCTGAGCAGTGCAGCCACATATCCAGGAATGCTGGTTACCTCCAGGGAAGCCAAGAGATACAAGTTACTTTCCTTTAGGTAGTCTCTACTGCCTGACAGAGAATTGGCTTGGCTGTCTGCTGCAGCCTACATTCCCTTGAAGATATTAAAGGAGTGAAGCATTCAGGGAGAAGAAGGCATAGCTGAGGTTCTGGTATCTTTGCAGAAGGATGTGGGACAGGGGTCCTGGTGCCTTGGAAAGGAGCAGACATGTCTCAACAGCTTGATGTCACCAGGGCAAATTAGTTTTGATGGTCTGGCTTCCCCCAGCTGTAGGAGAGTAACCATATTTTGTTTTCGGCCACCAAGTTTATATTAACCCTTTATAAGTAATCACAGGAACCAAAGCCAAGACTGCTTTCAGCCTAATCTGAACACAAGAATGTTTTTCTTTGGATTGTCCAATGTGGAGCCAATGTAAGCTATCTAGTCTCATTTTACCATAGCAACTCTATTCCTGCGTCAGTAGGCTCCATACACATGAACTAGTCAACCTAACTTTCTCTTAAATACTCATGTCTCCCTCAGTCATCTCAGGAACCACCAGAGCACCATTGCATAGGCTCCCACTTTGGGCAACCCTCACCTAGTCCCGTATGGCTTGGGAAGTCTCCACACAGCAGCTGGACTTTCCAAACTGTTTCACTGAGTAAAAATTTCACGTGAAAATGATCAGAAGAAAGAAAAACAAAACAAAAACAAAACCCAGCTCTTTTAAAAATAGAAGCCATTGCTCCTGCAAAATTCTACAGAGCCAGATTTTAAAATGCAGAATTTAGCAAGCTCATCAGTCTTGGGAGAGTAACTACTATACAGAAATGGACTCTTACAGGGAAAGGAGGGAGCCATGGAGTATGCCAGCAAGCAGCTGGATCTGGTGGGCAACATAGCTAAGAGGAGCCTGTTTACCCAGTCTGCACCAGAATTGCGGGTCCCCATGGCTTATCTCTGCTGTCTTAAGGGAAGAATTTCCCACAGGTAATACAGCAAGGGCTGTGAGAGGAGGCCGCAAGGAGTGTCTGCCAAGAACCCTCATATGGTAGACTTGATAAGGTCCCATCTGGAGGAGTTATACAGACTGCTGAGGTGTTTCCCAAGGCCTGGCAAAATGGCTTAGCAACTAAGAGCACTTACTATTCTTTCAGAGAACCCAAATTCAGTTCCCAGTATCCATATCACGGGGTTCATAACCTCTCTAACTCTTGCTTCATTGGAATCTGATGCCTTCTTCAGGCCTCCAGGGGTACTGCACTCATGTTCATAAATCCACACACATATAGACATAATTAAAAATAAAATAAAATAAAATAAAACTTTAGGCAAGCAGTGGTGGCACACACTTTTAATCCCAGCACTTGGGAGACAGAGGCAGGTGGATCTCTTTGAATTGGAGGCTAGCCTAATCTACATAGCATGTTCCAGTCCAGCTAGGCCTACAGAGTGAGACCCTGTCTCAAATCATAGAGGCTGGAGAGATGGCTCAGTGGTTAAGAGCACTCCTTGCTCATGCAGAGAACCCAGCTTGACTTCTAGTACCCAAATGGTGGCTCACAACCAAACTGTAACTCAAATTGCAGAGGATCTATTGCCCTCTTCTGACCTCTGCAGGCACCAAGCATATACATGTACATCTATGCAGGCAATACACTCATACACACAAAATTAAATAGATGTTTAATTATATATATATGTGTGATAAAAAATGTGTTTGTTTTTTTAAAGTTGCCTAAAACTAGAACAAGCAAGCTCGCCTTCATCTCAAGATGGGCCAAGCCTGGGCAGTCTCTGCTTTGGCCCAGTATGCATCTATAAACCTGGCAGTAGATATGGATTAAGCAATGGGTTCTGATTTGAATATGTGCCCTAATATCCCATATGCTGGAAACTTGGTCCCCAATGTAGCTGTGTTGAGAGAGAGGTTGGACCTCTAGGGGTTGAGTGGGTCTTCAATCTTGCCCTTGTGACCTCATAAATGACTAAATCTGAATGGATTAGAGAATTAATGTGTTGTTTAGAACTGGCTTCCCAGCACTGAGGTTCTGAGCAGGTGATGGCCAGGCCATGCTCTTGGCCTCCCAGCCTCTCCACTATGAGCTAACTAGACCTTGTGTCTCTTTTCCAGAGTCACAACTTACTGTACAAATTGACTATTGCAGGATAAGTTGACATCAGCTTCTCCAGGTATGCAACTTAACAGGTGAGGTCAGATATTTTAGAATCCACTTACGTTGATTTCACAACTGGAGGGGAGTTTTGATTAGCTGGTTGGTTGGTTGGTTGGTTGAACATTTGCTTGTCATGCAGAAGGTCCTAGGTTCAATCCTAGTAGCGCATAAAAAAAAAAAATCAAAAGCTTCTGGAAACTTCCATATCTAGGCTGATCCTTAGAAACAGCAGTACTGGGGCAGCTGGGTACCATGGTAACAAGAGAACTGAAGGAGAGTAAGTCTGATGCAGAGTTGTATCAAATCTGACGGAAGTTAAGACAGAAAGACCATAGCACTGTTTATGCTCCGAGACCCATGCGTACCTGAAGCTTCCTCCCTCTGAATTTCTAACTTATATGAATCAATTCTTCACTTTTTTTAAGGCTAGATTTTCATGCTGTTGCTCACATGTTATAGTATCCTGATAATTTGGGGCTGAGACTGCTTATGTGGGAACAGTGCATATGGCTTGGATAGACAGGTATATTGTAAAAAGAGCTCCTGCCTGTGGAGGGGAAGTCAAGAGATCAGGAGCCTGAAGCAACATCCACTGTCAGGAAAAAGAGATCTGTGAATGGGCATGCTCAGCTCTCTTTCTTATACAGTGCAGGGTCCCAGACTTCTGAATGGTGCTACCTGAAGCAGATGGTTCTTCCCA
This sequence comes from Onychomys torridus, assembly GCF_903995425.1. Classification (NCBI taxonomy): domain Eukaryota; kingdom Metazoa; phylum Chordata; class Mammalia; order Rodentia; family Cricetidae; genus Onychomys; species Onychomys torridus. The sequence continues at coordinate 55,679,430 of NC_050450.1, forward strand.
TCTCATTTAACCTAATCAAGGTAATCTCCCACAGATGTGCACAGAGACCCATTTCCTGGGTGAGTCTAGATCTAGGCAAGTTGACAGCTGAGATCAACCATCGTATCACATACCCACAGACCAGTTCACATGTAAAACTGAGCCCTTGGGCCAGCAGCCCTGTGAGCGAGCCATCTTGGAAGCGGATCTGTCAGCTCCAATCTGGCCCTAGATGACTGTAGCCCAGGCTAAATTGTTGACTGGAAGTTCATGTGCAGTCTCAAGCCAAAAGCTCCCAGCTGCTGGCGAATCCCTGCCTGCTAGAGTGTTTGAAGCCAATAATATGTTGGAACATCGCTGGTGCCCCAGCAAGAGACAACAGATGAATGCTTCAGCCTTCTGCTTTCTTCGGGACCATTGCTTCTTCCTGGTGGTTTTCCTGCTAAGGCATCTCTCTGATGTCCTCATTAGACACCTCATGACAATGATGGCCCTGAACCTTTGCTCTAAGAGAAGCCGACTTCTCTGTTGTCTGTAAGTAAAGGTCTCACTCTGAAGCTCAGGCTAGCTTTGAACGTTTGACAATCTAATCTCAAACCCCGAAATGGTTGTGAGACACCACACCTAGCTCATGAAAACTGGTGTCTTTCTTATTATTGGTTTTTCCTCTCTAGGAAAGGTTTAATGTAGACTAGGCTGGCTTCTAGCTTACCTCACTATGTATCAGAGATTGGCCTTGAAGTCCTCCTGCTTTTCGGCCTTCTCAGGGCTGGGATCCTAGGTATGCCGCAGCCCCACATCTGGCTCATGAAAACTGGTTTCTTTGGGCACCTCAGTAAACTAGGAAGATTCTGTTTCCCTTGTGAGACTGTTGTTGTCTGGTTTGCCCCATCCTCCCAAAGCAGAGAGGAACTGTACACAACCAGGAAGTTGGAAGAGTCTTAGGAATTCTGTGGAACAGTACACCACCGTTGTCATGGCAACAGCTCCCTGGTGGCCCCAGGCTGCACTCCCATGCAAGGGAAGTGGTTCCCAAGCTCAGTGGGCATCTGAAGGAGGGGCTGCCAGGACACAGAAGGAGCTAAGACCAGAGGCTTAGCCAGTTTCCCAACTCAATGGCCAGGAGAAGAAAATTGACAAAGCTGGTCCTGGAGAACAGAGTGCCCTTGACTCTGGGCCTAACCAAAGTCACCCACATGAGCAAATCTATTCCCAGTCCATACTCTGGGTACTCCTCAGTGATGTGTTCAGATCTGGGCTACAGGGAACTTCCAGCTTCTAGAAACAAAAGTTAATAGATTCTATCATTAGCCATGCCAGCGTGCCCAAGCTGGGTTGTATGTGAACACAACTTGGAGAGCTTTATAAAGTGGTGATACCCAGCTCCCACCTCCAGAATCATCTCTAGGAGATTCTATAGCAGTGGTTCTCAACCTTCCTAATGCTATGACCCTTTAATAAAGTTCCTCATATTGTGGTGTGCCCCTACAACCAAAAGATTATTTTCATTGCTACCTCATAGCTGTAATTTTGCAACCATTATGAATTATAATGCAAATATCTGTGTTTTTCCCATGGTCTTACACAACCCCTGTTAAAGGATCATACAACCTTCAAAGGGGTCATGACTCACAGGTTGAGAACCATGGTGTGAAAGTGTAGTTAAGTGTAGGAAGCAACAGTGCAAGGCCAAGGTTGAAAGCTGTGCCCAAGAACTCACCTGGGGAACTGAAGAGAGAATGAAGCATTCTAGCTTGCCTCAGCTCACAAGCTGTTGAGTTGACCCCAGAGAATCTCATCTGGCAGAATGTGACCTTGAACGTCTAATCCTTCTGTTTCTTCCCCTCAAAGACTGGGATTAGAAGTGTGCACCACCGCACTGGATTTATATGGTCCTGTGTTCTAACCCACAGTTTCACACATACACACACACACACACACACACACACACACACACACACACACACACACACACACACTGGGCGAGCGCTCTACTGATGGAGGAATGGCCGCAGCAAGGTCCCCAGTATCTAAACTTTGACAAGCTCTCCAGCAAACCTGGTGGTGTGATGTACCACTGCCCCAGTATAACATAAAGCAAAGCTTTGTGGAGAGGATAGTCAGTCAGGATAAGGGTAGGGAGGTGGGGGAAGGGGAATTGCAGGCTTGCCAGGGCCTTCATTTACCCCCTGGGGTTGGATCTAGACTGGGATGCTGCCTGGAAGATATTAAATTAAAACTATTTGTGTGGACCAAAAATGATCCTACATAGATTATTTTTGGATGGCCCGATCTAATATCGGAGGTTACAAGAGGCTTTTGTAAGATTTTATTTTTCACAAAGACTGGGGTAAGAGCAGAGTTCAAGGTCCTCATGAGGCTCTCAGGCAGCCTCTGCCCATGGTGAAGGGGAAAAGTGGTGGGACAAACTCATCATAGGCTAAAGGTTCTAATCTGCTAAATGACCTGGTGAAGGTACACAGCAGCTATGCGTCTCTCTCCCTTGTATTATGAATACTTAATTTCCTTTTTAATCCTTTTCAGGTTGCAAAGGTAATTTGAGCTCACTGTAGCTAATAAGTCAATGCCAAGATTTATAAAGAAAATCAATTCTCTTCCCACCCTCTTGCTCCATTCCCAGCCTCTTCTCCCAGGTAACCAATATTCAATCATCTCATTTAATTTCAGTTAGGAAATGAGTTATTCCTACATAAATGAATTTGCCCAATAATCAAAATTGTTCATTTGACTCACAAACACTGGCAGTAACTTAAGTCTTTTACCTCCAATAGATGGAGGTCCTTTAAGATATTCTTCAACAGTGAGTTGACTTTTGAAAATGGATTAAATCAGGACTGGGCATAGTCCCATGGTAGAGCATGCCTGGGGTCCTGGGTTTTAATCTCTGGCACCAAGGCCAGGATGGATGCATGGTCATTGCTGTGCTCTGGGCACATTCATAATTCTGACATTTGAGTAAAGTCGTATGGTCTGCAAGTCTCTCTCCCTGGAGGGTTCACTTTGATATCACAGTGGCCTGTAGGATATAGAGACCAGAGGTTCTGTTCCCTTTTACAGATGAGGAAACTGAGGCTCTCTCTAGACAGCCAGCACTAGGACTGGTGTTAATGTTACTTATCCTTTAAGCTCAGTTTGGGACCTGCTTGCTCACCTCTGCCCCAGCTTTTCTCATGGCTTTGTCCATCATGAATATTACCAACCTCTGTGTTCATAATTTTTGAGTGTGGTGCAAGAAGTCAGTCCCCAAACCTCATGCATGTTATGTATGTGTTCTACATCCACAGCTATTATCTATACTTAAGAGGCTAATTACATAATTCTAGCTACTACACTTTAATTAATCAATCCTGATTTAAATCCTGATTTTGCAGGATTTGGGATTGAGCCTAGGGCTTTGCTTATGCTAGAAAGGTGCTCTAACACTGAGCTATATCCCAAGCCCTTCTTAAAAACAAAAATCCACCTCTTTTATTAATATGTATTAATTATACATAATAATGAATTTCATTATGACATTTTCATACCTAGGTGTAATGTATTTTGGTCCTATTTGCCCACTACCTTTCTGGTCTTCCTTAGAGATTATTTGAACTGTTTATAATTCCAGTGAGGAGCTTCACAGCACAGGTTGGATTATGATCCCTATTCCAGTATAGGAAAGTGTTGGTGTGTATGTGAGCTGCCATCCCGATATGCCCCCTGTCCTCAGAAGAGAGGGCGGGTGTCAAAGTGATATAAGTGTCATGCCAGGTGAGACATTGGAATTCTTTGCAATAAGTGCTAGAATCAGAGACAAGAGAGCTCAGAGGCTTTCCTTTCTGAGAGAGGTTGGCAAGGGAATGGGGAACACGGATGTGCATGGGGCCCTAGGGTCCAGGGGTCCCCTGTGAAGGGAGGAATGAATGAGAGGGACTATGTTGTGGGGAAAGAGGGGTGTGGGAGGGAAGGTTTGGTGGAGGGGCAGAAGGTGGGTTAAAGGCTGGGGCCAGGTAGGGAGGTTGGTACCCTTGAATCAAGTCTGTGTGGATCAGGAGGGGGAGGTGCCGGGGCTGGGGGAAGGGTCTTCCTTGGGAGGAGGCGATAGCAGGAGAGTTCTGGTCTGTAGGACCAAAGTCCAGGGAAGAAGGTGAATCAGAAGAGGAGCCATATTGAGTAGAAGAGGGGTCATCTTTAGGAGGCTGGTGAGGAGGTTTCTCATGGAGAAGATGAGGCAAGCTGAATAAAGAGGGGGGGGCATAGTTGACAGACTGGGGTGGGAGTGTAGATAAAGGCTTACACACCAGAGAGCCTCGACTGCTCTCCATGGCTCTGGATGAAAAGTTCAAAGTCTCTTGAAATTTGGGAGTCAAAGATACTACTTTCTGACTGGTGTGGAGGAAGGGTGTCCCTGTTCTGTGGAGGTTTGGCATCCCCTGAGAGGAAGAGGGGTGTCTTTGCAGGCTCTCTCAAGCACGTACTGTATGAACTGTGGAACTTCCCACTCAGTGCCAGGGTTTCTGGGAAGTTTAGCCTGTGGATGGTCAGAGGGGCAGAGCTTCCAGAGGAGGGAGCAAAACCTCAAAACTCACCCAAAGTGGAATCAGCTGGTGGTGGATGTCGGGAGTGCAATGAGATGGCCTCTGTCTGAGTTGCTCAACGTGGAGTTGGTGGTAGAGAAAAGTGATAGAGAGGAAAGGAGCAGAGGGCTGTACCTACCAGAGAGTCCACACTCTGATTCTTCAAAGGGGCCACTGTCCTGATAGGCTTTTTGTCAGCTAGACATAAAAGTTGTCTGGGAAGAAGAACCTCAACTGAGAAAATGCCTCCATTAGATTACCTATAGGCAACTCTATTGGGCATTTTCATGTGAGAGGGCCCAGCTCACTGTGGGTGGTATCACCCCTACCTAGGCAGGTGGTTTGGGGTTGTATAAGAAAGAGGCTGAGCAAGCCAGTAAGCACTATTGCTCCATGGTCTCTGCTTCAGCTCCTGCCTCTAAGTTCCTGCCCTGAGTTCCAGTTCCTTCCCCTGCTTCCCTTCATGAAGGACTCTAAGCTGTAAGGTAAAATAAAGCCTTACCTTCCCAAGTTGCTTTTGATCATGATGCCCATCACAGTGATAAAAACCAAAGAGAGCCACTGATTACAGTCAGCCAGAGGGAAGGAAAGGCAGACAGGGAATCAGCAATGTTGAGGACAATGCAGACTTTTATTCTGGAGAAAAACATAGCCGAAGAAGCATTTGGGATAGGGATCAGAGCCCACCCCTGTCCGCTTACAGGGGCAGAAAAGGGAAAGGAAAGGGGGTCGAAAGGTTCCCTTGGGGGTCAGTGGTTTCCCATTGTTAGGGGTACATAGATGTACCCCAGGAGTAGTGAGTTAAAGAATGTGGGTGATTGATGTACATCTCTAGAGGCAGCCATTATGGAACTGGGTCAGTGGGGGAGGCAGGGCTAGGGATCTATGGAAAGAAGTTTCTCTAATTCTGGGAACTCAGTCCAGTTTCTACAGCTATCACCATTAAACTAGAATGAAATGGAAGAGTTTGACAAAATGGTGTGACCATGGCTAACAGCTTGTGCCTTGTAGGCTGACTCCTTACAGGACATGGTTCTGTGAGATTTGCAGTGGGCAGGGCAGCTGCTGTTCCCAATCAACAGGTCCCCATGTGGTGGTTCCTGCAACTCTCCCAGTCTTACCTTCTGGAGACCATGGAAGGGCTTGGGAAACCTCTGTCCAGCAAAGGAAGACTGACCAAGAGGAGTGTCAAGCTACATTCTATTTCCTCACCCAGCTTGTCCTCAAAGGCATGAAAGGGTAGGAATGCTTTCTCTTGTGAATAAAAAACAAAACAAAACAAACAAACAACAACAACAAAAATCCCTACATTTCCCACTAAACCTTCTGCAAGGCCAACTAGCTGATTAGAAATTCAGTGATGATGGAGAGGTTGGAATATTTCAAGTCCAGAGGCAAATTATCTAAAAATTGGGGCATACTTAGTCTTCATAGCCATTTATCGCTCTCCTTTGTGTGTGAGGTAGCATCTTTGCAACCATTAGGTACACGCTTTGGAATTTACAGATAGACCTACTTCCCTACCCCTGCCAACCAAAATGCTCAGTGTCATCAAATAACAACCAAGGCTTATAGCAGAGATTTCCCCACTTGGCTTTAGTCCACCTACCTAATGTTTCTCCAGTAAAAGTGTCTTTATTTATGACTTTCTTTGTTCTGTTACCACAGAAACTTCATCAAACTGTTACCATGATGGAACATGGAATTATGGATAACCTAAATCTGTGTTCCCAGTCCCTGGTCATTCATATTTGGCTCCAGAATAAGCTATCTCTAGTCTCCTTTAAGGTAAGAATTCTTTTTATGCTGTCAACATTCCTTACCTGCCTGGAAGTTTCCATAGACAGTTCTGGCTTTTTAATTCAGTGGTTTTAAACATGACATTTCTTCTGGCCTGAGTTTATCTCTACACACCCTGGATGATCCATGTCTTAGTTAGTGTTCCTATTGCTACAAGGAAACACTACTACTAAAAAGCAAGTTGGGGAGGAAAGGGTTTATTTGGCTTACACTTTCACATTGCTGTTCATTACTGAAGGAAGTCAGGACAGGAACTCAAACAGAGCAGGATCCTGGAGGCAGGAGGTGATGTAGAGACCACAGAGAAGTGCTGCTTACTGGCTTGCTTAATGTGACTTGCTCTGCCTGCTTCCTTATAGAATCCAGGACCACCAGCTCAGGGATGACATTATCCACCATGGGCTGGGCCCTCCCCCACTGATCTCTAATGCCTTACACCTGGATCTCATGGAGGCATTTCCTCAACTGAGGCTCCTTGCTCTCTGGTGACTCTAGCATGTGTCAAGTTGATGCACAAAACCAGCCAGTACAATCCAGAAAGCCAACCCTGATCTTCCCACCAGGCTCCTGCATTTTCTATGACTTTGGACAACAGGTACCAAATCCCCAATCTACAGCTGAGGTAGCTGAGGCATGATGATGCATCCACTTATCATGGGCATGTAATTAGTAAGCAAAAAAGTTGAGACTCGGATGAGCCTCATTATTTGAATCTTCATTAATAAATGGAGCTAATTATAGTCATTGAAGAGATGATTCATTCTCTGTTGTGATTAATTCTGAGTTTATTTTTAGCTTTCAGAAGAATAGAGCTTTGTGATAGGGTTTTGTTCTGAGAAAGAGCTGGTCTATTTCTGACAATCCTCCTCAGCCAGCTCCCTTTTCACGGAACAAAGTGGAGAACCTATGACCGGGTCATTCATTCCAGGTTTTTTAGTTTTATTTTAGAACATCAAGATTCCTCTAGGGATTTATATTAACCCGAGTGTGGCAGTTTAAATGTAATTGGCCCCCATAATCTCAGAGGGAGTGGCACTATTAGGAGGTGTGGCTTTGTTAGAGTGGGTATAGCCTTGTTGGAGAAAGTATGTCATTGTGGGCGCAGACTTTGAGGTTTCCTATGCTTAGCATACTGCCCATTGTCTCAGTCAACTTCCTGTTGCCTATAAGATGTAGGACTCACCCAGCATTGGTGGCACATGCCTTTAGTCCCAGCACTCGGGAGGCAGAGCCAGGTGGATCTCTGTGAGTTTGAGGCCAGCCTGGTCTACTGAGTGAGTTCCAGGAAAGGCTCCAAAGCTACACAGAGAAACCCTGTCTCAAAAAACAAAAACAAACAAACAAAAAAAAACAAAACAAACAGAAACCCCCAAACAAACAAGAAAGACATAGGATTCTCAGCTACTTCTCCTGAGCACCATGTCTGCCTGTACACCACCATGTTCTCCACCATGATGATAATTGTCTGAAACTGTAAGCAAGCCACCTCAATTAAATGTTTGCATTTATAAGAGTTGCCATTGGGTTGGGGATTTAGCTCAGTGGTAGAGTGCTTGCCTAGCAAGTGCAAGACCCTGGGTTCAATCCTCAGTTTAAAAAAAAAAAAAAAAAAAAGAGTTGCCGTGGTCATAGTGTCTCTTTACAGCAATAGAAATGCTAAATAAGATACCAAGCTACTCAACTTTTCACCCCCTTGGTAGAGGTACACTATACACAACTGAAAACAGTGGCTTCAGCCCAGTGCCACTTCAGAAAGGATAGCAATAGTCTCTTTGAGAGGGACAAGGGAAGTAAGCCTAAACAAACAGACAAGATGTTCTGCACTGTCCTGCCAGCTTCGAGCATGCCTCTGCCTTCAGCCCTGGGATGGGCAGCAGTTTTCATGAACCGCTAAAGTGTCCTAGGTGTTTCTAAGGGGTCAGTTTTCTTGGGGACAGATTTCTCATGCTTCAGATAATGCTAATAAAGGCCCTCGAGTTGGACCTGGATCCTGACACTGGAGAGTTTTCTGTGGCTTGGTCTCTACTCTGAGCCTTGATGGATAGTCTGTTTTTATTTTCTCCCCAAGGGTAGTCCGATTTCTTTCCTTCTAGACTGAGTAGGATAGGAATGAGCTGGAAGTCCCCTATTCAAAAGACAGACTTAATTCCTTTTTATTTTTGCCTTTTTTTTTTGTCTTTGACAGTGCTATTGATTGAACCCAGGGTCTCCTACATGCTAGGCAAGTGTCTACTAATGAGCCACACACACCTTCATCCCCAGACTTTCATTTCTAAGTGTTGTTTGTGGCCCCACAACTAATTCAGTTCATCTACCTCCTGCTTTGGAGGAGATCCCTTGAGGTGGGAATCTGTCCTGTCTTCAGGGTCCCTATGTGAGGGAAATGAGAAAGTGGGCTTTCTCTCTCTCTCCCCAAGCTCCTCCTCATTTTGTCTTACCTTCTGTCTCTCCGGTTCCTACCATTTTCTTTCTTTCTTCATTCATATGCTAGTATTACTGTCAAGTAAAATCACAAGCCATTGCTTTAGGTTAGACTCCTGTACTGGCCCCAACAGACCACCCCTCCCTCTAAAAGAACCAAAATGGAGTCACTCAAGCTAAAGTTCCTGACACCACCCTGAAGCTGCTTAACTGACCTCAGGAATCAGAGTGATCACAGTCAAAGTTCAAACAGCTTTAGACAGAAAGATAATGGCATTTTCTTGGCCTTAACCACAGGGAGTGACCCTCGGTTACCTGCTAGTGGCTATAGGTTCTTTTTTTTTTTTTTTCTTGTCTTGACACTGCCTCCACCTCAAAAGGCAAGTAACTGAAGAACCCAGTCTTCTTTCTGTTTTCTGCTCCCTATGTTGGGGTCTGATGTCAGAGCCTTGCCCCTGCTGAGCAAGCACGCTCTTAGCCAACATCACCGATCTTTTCTTGTTTTGCCCCTTTTCTATCTATAAACCAACAGGAGCCTCCCCTGGCTTCATTGAACACATATTCTGTTTTATGAGTGGAGTAATTATCAGGTTTTGCTCTGTAGCTGGATTATTTATCTCTCAGGGAACCATGAAACCAGTAAGACCACAGAGTCAAGTGAAAAGTGTAGACATTAATTCTTCCAAGAATAGGAGAAGCAGGGAGAGACAGACTCACAAATCAACTTTTTTTTTTTTTTTGAAACAGACTCTTAGGTAGCCCAGGCTATCCTCAAAATTGATATGTAGCCAAGGATGGCCTTGAACTCCTGACCCTCTTTCCTCCATCTCCTAAGTGCTAGGATTACAGGTATGTGGTCCCATGCCTGACTCTCACAAATCAACACCTGAAAACAAGATTTAAAAAAAACAAAACAAGAAAAAAAATCAACTTCTCAACCCCTGGATCTGAAGGCCTGGGTTGTGGGTGCCAAGTGAAGGAAATGAGAGATGGAGATGAGCTTTAAAAGGGAAAGAATATTCATGTATTTTCTAGAAATGGGTGGGACTCTTCCTTTTCATTTCTCTTACTGTTCCTCTCAGGCCTTGTCAAGGCGACTGCTGACTGCTAATGGGGTTCGGGTAGTGGTGGAGTTCATTTGGCATGCAGATGGGAGTATAATGAAGCTAAAAGTTGTCAGATGGTCAGTCTGGCAGCCATCTTAGATCCAGCCAGTTATGGCTGGTCTACCTGATGAGGGAATTCCAGCTTTGAGGCCTCCTGTCTTCATAGGTAGGCAAGACTTGGGAAGGATAGCAATATTCAAGATTCAAAGGGCTGCTCATCCCAGGCTGCAAATGCAGCCAAGTAGGATTTTCAACAAGGCTGGTATGATGGTGGACACCCACGTAATCTCAGTGTTTGGGAGCTGGAGGCAAGAAGGAAAAGATGTTCTAGGTCAGGTCAGCCTCCTGAGTCCTGGGGTCCCACAGCTGAGCCACTGAACCTGACTTTCTCATTTTAAAGGATGATGGGCCTGGCCAAATAAGGTACCAATAGAAAGGCTACCAACTTAAAAATGGCAGTGTTCTCTTTGCAAAGCCCTGGATGGCCTGGAACTCACAGAGATCCTCTTCCTCTGTCTCTGTCTCTCTGTCTCTCTGTCTCTCTCTGTCTCTCTCTGTCTCTCTGTCTCTCTCTCTCTCTCTCTGTCTCTCTCTCTGTCTCTGTCGCTCTCTGTCTCTGTCTCTCTGTCTCTCTGTCTCTCTGTCTCTCTCTCTCTCTCTCTCTCTCTCTCTCTCTCTCTCTCTCTCTGTGTGTGTGTGTGTGTGTGTGTGTGTGTGTGTGTGTGTGTGTGTGTAGTGCTCTCATAGGCCAGAAGAGAACACCAGAATCCCTGGAGCTGGAACCATTAGAGGTGGATGCTGGAGAGCAGCAGTTATCTTAACCAGTGTTTCAGGTCCCCCACTGTGATTCTTACACACACAAGTTTTGGGATCTTGGGTTGGGCCATCTGGCGAGGCTCCAGTGGAGGTCTTACTGGGGTGTGCTCATATACTCACCACGTGCCGGCTTCCTCCTGCACTCCAAATAGGGAACCAACCAGGACCCCTGTTTCATTTTGCTTCATGATCAGAGTCCCTGTGTGGCCTAGACTGGCCAGAAATTTATAGCAATCCTCCTATCTCAGCCTCCCCAGTGCTGGGATGACAAACATGAGCCACCGCACCCACCTCCAGTTACTTTCTCTAGAATCATGATTCCAAAATATGAATTTGCTGGGCATCTAGGTAGGTAGCACATGTCTTACTCCAACACTCTGGAGGCAGAGGCAAGGGGATCTCTATGAGTTCAAGACCAGCATCATCTATACAGTGAGTTTCAGGCTAGCGAGTGCTTTATAAATAAGTAAAATAAATCTTAAAGAAAGAAACATCCATCCCCATTATGTTTATGTTTACAGTAGAATTGTGTTTAGAATGTGATTAATATGCACATATCTATTCATGTTACATCATTTGTGGTATTTGGTAATCTTAATGACAGACGTGCATAGATAAGACATTTGGTGACTCTCTACCATCTCCATTACGTTGGCTAGTTTTGTGTTAACTTGACACAAGCTCCAGTCATCTGAAAAGAGGGACTCTCTTGAGAAAGTACCTCCATTGGACTGCTTAGAAGCAAGTCTATGGGACATTTTCTTGATTAATGATTAATGCAGGGGGGCCCAGCCCACTGTAGCTGATGCCAGGGCTGGGTGGTCCTGGGGTGAATTAAAAAGCAAGCTGAGCAAGCCAGTCAGCAGCACTCCTCCACGGCCTCTGCCTCAGTTTCTGCATCCAGGTTCCTGCCTTGAGTTACTGTCCTGACTTCCCTGAGGGATGGATTATACACCTTTTTCTCCCCAAGTTGCTTTTGGACATGGTTTTTTATCACAACAGAAAGCAGACTATGACACCATTTTAAGTTCTTTGATGCAGGGACAGTATTGTTTCTTGTTTGCTTAACAAACTGCATTAAAAGGCAGGGTCTACAAACGCATGTACCAGTGAGGACAGGATGGATGACGTTGTACTATATATGCGCAGGTGAGATGGCTCAGCAGGTAAAGGTACTGGCCACTAAGCCTAAAAACCTGAGTTCAAACCCTAAGACCTACATGGTGGAGAGAATTGACTGCAGAAAGTTGACCTCTGACCTCCATAGCTGTGCCTCATCGTGCACTTACGTGAGCACGTGCACACAATAATAAACAAACAAGCACATAAATGAATAAATAAATACATAAATAAATAAAATATACTAATTTTAAAAGTACATAATTAGCCAAATGTGCAAACACACACCTGTAATTCTAGGACTTGGGAGGCTGAGGGAGATAAAGCAAGAATTAGATGTTAGCTGGGCTCTATGCAAGGAGAGAGCTGTGTCAGGACACTCCCCGGATGCCCTGTAGTGGCACCATCATCTTCAACAGCTGTCTCCCACTTAGCCGCTATCCTGACTTCTAGAAATGTCATGAGTCAAGTCACCTCACATACGTTCTTGAAAGTGTGGCTTCCTTTGACCCACGGTCCATCTGTGGGAATCCTTCTGTCCTGGGGCAGTACTTTATTCTTTCTCAGTGAGTGGAGTTCTCATCTCTCTGAACTCATCCCAGTGTATGCATCCCACTGTTGACATCCCACTTGTTTCCAGTTTGGAGCAAGTATGAACGATCCTGCTGTAAATGTTGCTGACATGTCCCATGGTTTGGGTAAGTATCTCCCAAAGGTCCATGGGTAAAAAGCTAGGGTGACAGCCTGTGGCGCTCCTTAGAGGGGGAACAATAGAGATGAGGTCTATTGGGAAGAGGTTGGGCCTTGGGGGGGGGGGTCTTGGGATCCTGGTTCTTTCTCCCTTCCCCCTCTGCTGCCCACTGCCACCATGATGAATGGTACCACCAGAGGGCCTGAAAGCAGAGATACTGGCATAGCATCACTAAAATCATGAGTTGAAGACATCTTTTCTCCATAAAAATTACCCATCTCAGGTGTTTTGTTACACAGTAATGCAAAGCTGACTAACAGATGTATCTTGGTGAGTATATGAGCACACCCCAGTTGGCTGGATGTCTTCTGAAAAAGGGACATAATAGGTCGTAGAGTCCTGTTCAGCTTTGTGAGCCACTATCAGCTTTCCCAAGGGCTGTGACTAGTGTGTGGGAATCCCAGCTAGGTTATGTTATCTCAGTATGTGTATTTTACCTTGTTTCTAACTTCACTGTAGATGGGTCTATACTGGTGTCACCTTGGACTGTTTTGATTAAGGAACAATCTCTCTGTCTCTGTCTCTCTCTCTCTCCCTCCCTTCCTCTCTCCCTCTCTTTCCTTTGAGACAGGGTCTTACTATGTATCTTCAGCTAGACTAGATTGCATATATAGACTGGACTAGCCCCAAACTCACAGGAATCCACCTGCCTCTGCCTTGAGTGCTGAGATTAAAAGCTTGTGCCATCACATCCAGCTAAAATCTTTTTAACTTAAATTCTTTTAATGTAATAGGAAAGAGAGTAAACACAGTAGCTCACTACCACAAACTGTAACTTACTTTCCATCATTTGAGAAAATGGCAGAGGTCAACACATCTGGAATGCAATGATTAAATTGCCCTAGGAAAGCCATCTTTCATAGTATCTCCCCTGCTAGGTAAGTATAGTCACTTTTTTTTAAGTCCTGGGGATTGAATTTATGGCATCATGCCTGCAAAACAAGTACTCTGCTACAGAGAAGCAGCCACAGCCCAACACACTTTTTTGTGTTTGTTTGTGTATTTTTATTACATGTATTTATTCATTGTGAGTGGGTGTTTAAATGTCATCACAAGCATGTGAAGGTCAGAGAACAATCCTCTTCCACTGTGTAGATACCAGGGGTCAAACCTTGGGTAGTCAGGCTTAGGGTTGTTGAGAGTACGAGGTGGCACAGGCCTAGACTGGTTACCTTGAGTTTGGCTTCCTTGGGTCCCTCTCTTACCATGTGATCTTTCACTTACCCATTTCTTTTCTACCCTGCTTGGAAAGCAATGGCCTCACCAGAAACCACCAGATGCAGTCTCCTGACTATGAGGAGACCTGTGGGTCAGAGTAAGTCTATCTATCTGTCTGTCTCTGTCTCTCCCCTCTCCCTCTCTCCCTCCCTTCCTTCCTTTCTTCCTCCATGATCTCCCTCATTCTTATCTTCCTTTTCCTTTTGAGATATCCTATTATATAGCTTTGGCAGGCCCAAAACTCACTTCATAAGCCAAGGTGGCCTCAAACTCATAGCAATCCTCCTGCCTCAGCCTCCTGAGTGGTGGAATTACAAGTGTGTGCCACCCCCATTGCTTTCTTTATTAAATACCCAGACTCCAATGTTTTGTTATAGTGTTGCAGTAAGGCAAAATGGACTAAGACAATCATATCTTTTACCTTAATTGTTCTAAGGGGATTCTTCTCCCCCCTGCCCCTCTCTTTGGTTTTAGTTTTTCAAGACAGGATTTCTCTGTGTAGCCTTGGCTGTCCTGGAAATCAGTCTGTAGACCAGACTGTCCTCAAACTCACAGAGCTCTGCCTGCCTCTGCTTCCCAAGTTCTGGGATTAAAGGAATGCACCACCACCACCTGGCTCTTCTTATATATCTTTATTCCTTGAGATCAGGGTGTTATCTATTTTATAACGTTCGTTTTGTTTGTTTTTGAGATGGGTTCTTGCTACATAGGCCAGGTTGACCTGGCAGTACAATATACCCCAAGCTGTCCTCAAACTCATGATCCTCAGGCCTCATGATCCAAGTGCTGGGATCACAGGCATGTCCCACAGTACCCAGCTTACAGAGTGGCCTTGTGAGAGTATCCCACAGTGCCCAGCTTACAGAGTGGACTTACAGGAGTATCCTACAGTGCCCAGCTTACAGAGGGGACTTACAGAAGTGTCTTGTAGTGTCCAATTTAGAGTGAATTCACAGGCATGTCCCACAGTGCCCAGATTACAGAGTGGACTCAACAAATCCTTGGGCTGTTGCTGAATGAACTAGTATGCAGAGATGGAGAAAAATATACTGACTAGGAGGCCTTGATTTGTATTTATTTTTTGTTTTATGTTATAGCTTTGAGGTGTACTTTACAGTTCAAAAATCTATTTGTTTCAAGTGTACAGTCCAGCGATTTACCAAATTATGCAATCATTACCATAATCTAATTTGGGAGCACTTTCACTACCCCAAAAGAAACCGTGTGTTGTTTCTTTGCTTACTCCTGTCCCCAGGCAACCGCCAATCTATTTACTGTCTCTATGGATCTGCCTCTGGGGCCATTTCACATAAAGGAATCATAGAACCCATGGCCTTTCACATCTGGAAGCTTTTGCGTAGTAGCTTTGAAATTTATCCGAGCTGGAGCATGTGTTGGTACTTGGTTCTTTTCACAGCTCAGGGACCATTCTGTGGCATGTTGTGTGGATGGATTCCCCGAATGTTATCTGGCACAAACCAGCGGACATTTGGGTCACTTCCACATTCAGTTATTAGTTTGCTATGATGGCGTTCAGGTTTTGTGTGGGTGTGTATTTCCCTTCCTTCCCTTTCTCCTCCCCCTTTTCTCTTGCACTGGGGGTTAAGCCCAGGCCCTTGCACGTGCTGAGCATTGCAAGCCTTGGTTTTCTGAAACAGTTCCACCTTACGGTTCAGGTTGTCCTCGAACTTGTAGTCTTCCTGTCTATGCCTCTCAAGGGCTGGGATTACAAGTGGGCACTATGAACCACCACACTAGGCTCAGGAGGTGCTGGGTGGAATCCAGGGCTTTGTGCATTTGAAGCAAGCACCCCGTCAACTTCGCTGCATCCTCGGTGACTGAGCTGCATTCTCTCAGCTCCCTTGGGTCTGCTTCTTTGGCTGTGTCACCATGCCTGGCTGCTCCACCTCTGTTTGGGACATAACTGCCACACGCTGCTTTTCTCATCTTATTTCTGTACTGACTGACACTGCCCATTGCCCAAGCATTCTCTCTCTTCAGAGTCTTGCCCCACACAGCCCTTCCTTCCTGTCTCTTTTCTTTTCCTTTAGGCCTCCCCTCCCTTCCTCTGCTCTCCTCTTCCACCCAGCTCCTGCTTCCTCTCTCTTCCTGTCCTCTTTGTCTTACTATGTAGCCCAGCCTGGCCTTAGATTCCAAAGTGCTGGGGCCGCAGATGTCCCTTACTACATCCATTTCCAGTAAGATACTCCAGGGTGTGAACTCTAGGGTCTACATTGCTTTCTTATGATGGTGGCGATGGAACCCAGCACCTCGCCCATGCTAAGCAACTGCACCATTGAGGCACACCCCCATCCCTCCATGGAGCCTGACTGGTAGTGGACTAGAGGAAACAGCACTCCAGGTACAGTAAGCCAAACCCCAGTTCAAAATCTTGTTTTGTGGCTGACTGGCCACAGAACCAAGGGTAAGCCACACCCTCTGAATTCAGTTTTTTCCCTCTTAATGTGTACACCACCACATCACCCAAGGGTGGGAATGCCTAAAACTGGTCATTTGGTGCCCAAGAATTCTGGATGCTGTGGAGACTGGGTTTTCTGTAGTAAAGAAGTCTTCCTTGCAGGATGGCCATAAACCCCTTCTTACTGAACCAGTCCACATCATCAAGTCTGGACAGTTAGCAGAAAGGCACAGGGTGTTTGAATCTTTTCAAAATTTGGTTAGTCTGGTTGGTACTTTTAGCAAGCTTTTGTTGTTATTATTTTTGTCTCATGTTTTGTCTTTTTGAGACTAGCTCACATCCTGCAGCCCACTCTGATCTGGACCTCACTCTGTTGCTCAGGCTGACCTCGAAATTTTTGGTGGTCTTCCTGCCTCAGCCTCTTGAATGCTGGGATTACAAGCAGAAGACATCACACCCAGTTTGGCAACTGTTTTCTATATCAGACTCTCAATAGCAGCTGGGAGGAAGCCTTTGCTCCCCATAATTCCTGGCCAAGCAGAAGTCCTCAGTAGGTGCCTGATGGAACGTTACAATATGCACATGTCAGATTGTCCAGGCTGGGGATCGATTCTGCTTAGGTGAGATGGCTTCAATGCAGACTGTGGCTCAAGGGATACTCTCAAGGCTAGAGGGGACCCAGCTGAGTGGTTTTGAAAAGCTATAGGAAAAGTTCTAATGTTCTGCTAAGACTGAAAACCATCAAGCTTTTGGACTAGATTCAGAGCTCAACCAGATATGCAAGAATTTAAGGCTTTCTGTACCTAGTACTGAACTGACTTTGCCATGGATCTTCTACCCTAGAATGCTGAGAGGTTTACACCCAGCTGAATAGGCCATAGGAAGCCATACAAGGTTACTGAGCAAGGGGTGGAAATAGTTGGTAAGCACTATAGGCTGTAAATCCCTTATCAGAAAAGCTTGGCAGGAAGCAGAGGCAGACAGGTTTCTGTGAGTTAGAGGCCAGCCTGGTCTACATAGTTTCAGAAAAGCCAGGGATCATCTCAAACCGTGGGGAGAAGGAAAGTAAAGAAAAAGAAAAGCTTGGGACCAAAAATGTTGAGGATTTTGTAATATTTGCGTATATATAATTTGGTATCTTGGGACTCTAACCCAAGTCTAACATTAAATTAGTACACATAGCTCAAATGTCACTTTATACAATATCTTCAGCAATGTATTTTCTCGATCTCTCTTTCCCTCCCTCTCCCCTCTCCTCTCTCCCTCTGTTCTCTCTCCTTCTCTCAGGCCACTCTGCCCTGGAGTTCTCTTCATCTTCCGGCTCTTATCTCTCAGGGGCTAGAATTTCAGGTGTGCTGTCACCCAGGCCCACCGCAGTTTTCTTGGACTGTGGACTTCTCTACCATGACATCCTGTTAGCAATGACAATGTTTGAATTTTGTACTTTAGATTTTTTCCATTAGAGATAGTCAGCTGATTATAACATTGGTAGTGAAGGTTCCAGCTGTTTACAGGTTGGGAAATGCATGTTAATTTTTAAGCTAGCAAAGAAATAGGCCTTTTCCTTCTGTACTCTTTTTTTGTTGTTGTTTTTTGTTTTTGTTTTTCCAGACACGGTTTCTCTGTGTAGTTTTGTGCCTTTCCTGGAACTCGCTTTGTAGACCAGGCTGGCCTCGAACTCACAGAGATCCAACTGCCTCTGCCTCCCGAGTGCTGGGATTAAAAGTATGCACCACCACCGCCCGGCTCTTCTGTACTCTTGACCTAAGGTACACTTCTTTGGCCCCTGAGGTTCACAGTGTCTCAAGGGTAGGGTCTTATTCAGACGTTAGAGGGAAGCCCCTACTAATATCCGGTAGCTGCCTGAGTGGGTGGATACTCCTCATCAGTCCCATCTTGAATTCAGGAGGGCTAGACCATGACACCTCCCCCCAACCCCTACCATTTCCCACGAAGCTAAAAAGGTGCTTGCTCTCTTTTTTATTTAACCTTTGCAATGTTTAGCCCCATCGACCGGATTCCAAGCCTACCAACCCAGACTTCTCCTCCTCATCTCTGCACCGAGTGCCCCGCTGGTGTCACACACTGTCACCGGGCTTCTCGGCTTCGGCGCCAGCCTTCAAACCTGTCTTTATCCATTGTTCAGTTTCCTGTGAGTCAAGTTCAGCCAGGCTTCATGCACTACAATGACGGTCACAAAACACATTCCCTTGCAGACACCTGGGAGGCAGCGCCGCCTGTCACCCGCCACAGATCCAAACAGGAGGAACCGAGGGGCGTTCCCATTCCAGCAGCTCTGGGTGGCGGGGTCGCCGGGGAGCCCCTCTGCTGGGGAGCGCCCGGCCCTCCGCGGGCGTGGCCGGTTTGGCCCGGCCCCTTGCCCGCCCTGGTCGCCTCGAGAGAGTCCCCGCCCGGCCACTGGCCGTCAGCGCGCTCCCTCTGTGTCTTCCCAGGCTCTGCTCGCCTCGGACGAGCCCCGCCGAAGGGGATGCTCTGGGCACCACCTCCTGGGGCAGTTGAGCCTCTCAGTGTACTCGGGCGTCCCTGGCCCCGGAGACCAGGGGAAGTTGTCTTGTGAGCCCGCGGCCCCGGGGTCTCCTCCCCCTGAGCCCCGCCCCCCGCCCGGCGCTGGGGACCGCAGAGCCGCCCGGCCCGGGGGCGTCGCCGCTAGCTCTCCGGAGCCCTAGGAACGCACGGAGCCAGCGCGGCCAGCGAGCGTCCCTGCAAGCAGCGCTTGTGGCCCGGCGGCCCAAGGACCCCTGCGTACCCCCGCCACGGCGCGCGCCCAGAGCGCGGGAGCCCGGAGCACCGGGCGCCTGGGACCCCGCGCAGCCGCTGGCCAGCCCACAGGGCTAGGCAGGGATGCCGGCTGCGCTGTGAGCTCGGGCGCCAGGGCCATGGCCGGCGCCCGCTGCCGGACCTTGTACCCCTTCTCCGGGGAGCGGCACGGCCAGGGGCTGCGCTTCGCTGCCGGCGAGTTGCTCACTCTGCTCCAGGTCCCGGACGGCGGCTGGTGGGAAGGCGAGAAGGACGACGGGCTCCGTGGCTGGTTCCCTGCCAGCTACGTGCAACTGCTGGAGGTGAGAGGCTAGGGCTGGGGTCGGGGACCTTCCATCGCCCGACCTCGACGATCTTGGGAATGAAGGGTGCGGGGGTGCCCTGGAACGTGGGCAAAGCTCCCCTCATACCCAGCCTCCCAAGCACGTCGTGGCTGCTCCGGGGAAGGGAGAACTTGTTGCCTGTACGAGTTCTGGAGCAAGCGGGCGCGCTGCCGCGGCTGACAGGGGCCGCCAAGGGGCCGCCGAGCTCGGTGGTCTTGGCAAGGCATACGGATGATGGGGGGGCAGGGGTTCAGAAAGATGGCCCCACAGCCCCACCTTTCCCGCGGACCAGTGGTCAGTCCTGCTGTCCGGGGGCGGACTGCCTGGCTGCCCCCAGGCCGCTCACTTGCTGGTCAGCTGAGATGCATCAGTTAGCAGTGAGCCAGAGCAGAGCAGCAAGCTTGTTGGGGAATACAGCTAGACCTCAGGCAGCGGCCCCTCTTCTAGGCTCAGTACCCTAAAGTGGCTTGTTCCTGGGGATCTGGCTTTGCCCCAAGGCTACATAGGACAGCTGAGCCAAGTCAGCTGGCTGCTTATTGTCTGGGTGACAATTGTGAGGCCTCTCTGGCCTCTAATCACTGAGCTCATGGTCACAGCCTGAGTGAGAGCCTAAGTTTCTAAAGTCCTTTGTGTGGTGTGTGTGGTGGTGGTAGTGGTGGTGTTTTTCTGTCCTTATGGAGAAGCTGCTGACCCCAGAATCGTCTTGAAGGCTAAACTAACCCCCACTCTCAGTTGTGTATGTATTCCTACGTTTTGGTAGAAGCCAGCCTAAATGAGGAACCAAATTTATCTTTTACTGGGACCTTAAGAACAAAGTAGCAAATTTTGAATGAAGACGGTACATGCAACTCCGGTCAGGGTGAGGTGGGGGAGATAGCGCTTAAATGGTTGTGGAGTGGGCAGGCCTGGCAAGTGTCCTGGAGCAGCATTATCAAGTGTTTGCTCAGCCTTCTGGAAGCACATGGTAGTTCCTTTGGGTCCAGAAAACAAAACTCGCTCTAAATGGACCATAGTATTCCTCGAAAATGGACCAGTGGTATTCCTGGGCCAAAGGCTGGAATGAGCCTCCAGGGGTCTTAGTAAAGGTGTCTCATAGTGTGTTCCCAGCACCTGTGTCTGCAGGAGAGGCTCAGATTTGGCTCCCTGCATTTCCCAGATCCATCTCTAAGGGCATAATAATAATAATAATAATAATAATAATAATAATAATAATAATAGAAACGTCATCTGTCAGGGAAAGCTTGAGCCTCCCAGGGAAAAAGCTCTCTGAAAGACATGTTTGAGTTCTTTTGGTGGCCACATTTCCCCAGGAAATACTGATGTGGAAATTTGCCCAATGATTGTCTGTCTGGTGAGGAGTGTCCGTGGCTGGATCCAGCCAGCTGTTTTGGGTGGGGATTTGTAAGAACAGAATGCCCCTGCTTTTCCCTGGGGGAGGGAAGGGAGCATGAGCAGGCCCAGAAGACAAAGCAGAATTATCATCTGGGATGGCCTGGGTGTGCCTGTGGCATCCCTTGGCACTTACAGAGCTGGGAAGTCTCTGGTATTTAGGAACCTTTCAGACCCCTCCCATCTATTAATAGCAACTCAGTGACACCAAGAGGACCTTCCAGATGTAGAATACCACCTATACAAGCCATGTGCCCCATTACCAGTTTCCTGGCAGTTCTGTGCAGGTGAGGAGGTGCCATCCTCCACTTAGGAAGCTCCATTTGTTTTGAGCCACAGTCTCGCTACGTAGATCAGGCTAGCTTCAAATTTGTAGTCCTCTTCACCTCTGCTTCTGAGTGCTGGGATGCCAGGCTTGTGCCACAATATCCAGCCGGCACTGTCCTCATTTTCCATGACAGCATGAGAAAAGCAAGTCTGTCCTCCAAGGGGTCATGTTTGCACACTAGACGAACAACTCAGGTGGCTGACTAAATTCCTAGAGTATTTCGAAACCCAAAGGTCAGTAAAAGAAGGATCTAGAATGATGTATGTGAAGAAAGCTGAGGGAGCAGGCCCCTGAGACTGGTATGTTGGTGACAGTATCCTTAATAAGACCTGCAATGCCAGATAGCTGCAACCTGGGGGCGCCCTGGAGCACCCTTGCTGCCAACCCTGAAGTTTAAATTTACCTATAATGAGCTGAGGTGGGTTTTGGTGCCTCCCAAAGGTGGAGGCAAGGATGGACCTGGCCCCACTGCCCAAGTACTGACTAGGATTCTTCTTAGCACCAGCATGGAGGTTCATGGATCAGATTCTCGGTGGCTGGCAACGTCCTCTGAGAATAAGCTGGATGACTAGGCAGAGAGCTGGGAAGGGATAAGGGATATGCCATGGAGTCTCTTGGGATGGGCTGAGCACTCACAGACAGACTAGGGTAAGTTGGGGATTGGGTGCAATGCGAAGTGTGTGAATCCTGAGACTGCAGAAGCGGAGCAGCAGCTGGAGACAGAGGAAGGCCTGGAGGCTCTGAAGGTGGTACTGCTGTAGGGGAAGAAGTCTCAATAGAATGGACCCCAACAGCCTCCTGGGGAAGGATGGGGTGATGGACACCCAGCTGAAGAATGGCGTATTCCTCACAGTGTCCCTTTTGCCCTCTAGTGGAAAGAGTGATAACAGGAAGGGTTTTAGTGGAGGCGGTGAGACACTGACAAGAACGTGCAAAGTGGACTCTCCCCAGGAATCTATTCCTGGTTCAGACACAGAAAGGGAAGCTGGAGGCCTGCCTTTGCAGGAAACACACACTATGGAGGGGAATTAGGAACTGCCCCTGAAAGGCCTGCTAGATCTGCCTTTGCTAGAATGGCCAGCCTCAGAGGGAAGCAGGGTCTTGGAAGACACGGTCATTGGGACAATCTCTTGGGTCAAGACTCCTAGAACTGGTAAAATGATACAGTGAATATCTGGCTCAAGAAGATGGCCACAGGAGTCCTGGTCACTTATGGTGTGGCCCAGCCCTTCATAGGGCACCTAATCTCCCCAAAGTTATGAGAGCTATGCCACTCAGCTTCCCACTGTTGTGGTAAGGCGCCTGGGATAAAATTTTCAAGGAGGAAAGGTGTATTATGAACCTGGTTTGGAGTTTTCAGTTTCTGCCCAATTCTTAGTCCATTGAATTCTGAGTATATTATAAAGGGAGCACCTCATACTGGCCAGGAAGGAGGGATAGTGTTCTAGCCCCCTCCCATCCTACCCCGCCCAACGCCCCATTCCCCAACTAGGTCTTACCTCCCAAAGGTTCCACCATTTTCTAGGAATGCCTTAGGCTGATTACAAAATCTTTAGTATATGGGACTTTGGGGAACCTTTAAGGTCTCAGCCATAACCAGGCCTAAGAGCCGACACCCAAGGCTGGCTGTGATTTCTAAAGGCCCTGAGATGAGAACAGCTAGGAAAGCCTTTCTAAGTGGTATCTTTCATCATGAAGAAAGAGACCAGCAGAGAACTGACTTGAAAGACGCAATAGAAGAAGAGTGAGTAGATGGAAGAGGTGAGGCCAGGCTGGAGGCTATGGGGCCAGATCCAAGTCAGGTTCTGGGTCACTTCCATGGTTTTGGAGACCCGACATGAAGGGCAGTTTCCACCTGCCCTCAAGGGTGCAGGCGTGGCTCCTGGGGAAGGTAGATAGAGGTGGGCTCTCTATCTCAAGGAAGAGTTGAAGAGTCAGGCCCAACCTGGAAGGCCTAACTGGACTTTCTTGTGGCCTGCTCTTACTTGGGTGGGAAGACAGGAAACTAAGGGTGGTGTAAGATCTCAGTCGAGACACCCAGGGTTTGGGGGAAGTGACTTTAGAAGGGTGAGAAGATGGGAATACAGACATGCCAGAGCTTTCCTTTAGGTGGTGCCAGCAGGGCTAGTCCTGAGAGGTGCTCACTGCTTGCGCTGTGTCCCCAGAAGCCTGTGTTGAAAACTCACCACTGAAGCACAACTGTATCAGGTGGAATTTAGGTTATGAAGGTTCAGGCCCCGCAGGTAGACTGGTGCCAGTTATAAAGAGGCTTGAAGGTGTATAGTTTGAGAGCTCACCCTTTTCCCTCTACCACGGGACGATGCCATAAGAACCCAGCAGAGGCTGACACCTCCACGTTAAGACTCCTTGGCCTCCAGAACCATGAAAAATAAGTTTACTTTAGAAATTACCCACTGTGTGGTATTCTGTTATAGCCATCCAAAATGGAGTAAGCCAAGCACAGACTGTGACCCCAACAGTAGGAGGAGGGGAATGCCAAAGGGGGATTCTTGAACTCCATGTCCTCTTCTTTGCCTCTTCTCTCAGTCTGGGCTTGTGTGATTGTGTGGCAGGAGCTTATAGGGGTAGCTGTGGGAGTGGGTGGGCTGTGCTGTGGTCAATGAGGAGGTGGTTTTTCTATGGCGAGGTGACAAAGCACCCCAGAATTCATCCTATGTGACTCTGAGTGGACGGAGCTCAGCTGAGAGGTCCTTCTGTTGGTTCACCTTGGCAAACTCCTATGCCAAGAGAGCTAGGGTCAAATGGCAGCTGAGGATTGAGTCCAGAAGATTCCATTGGGTTGGTCTCCTAGAAGGGCCACGCTCACTCACCTGGTTGTTCTGTATGGCCTCCTTCCACACAGTGTCTCCTCCTTCAGTGAACTGTCACACAGCCTTTCTCTGCAGGGTAGTTAGAGTTTGTATGTAGTCAGTGGCCAGCTTCCAAGGATACAAAGGAATGACTTTCTGGACCTTCTTAAGGCTTTGACCCGGGTCAAGCACTCTGCCATATGCTGCTGGCAGAGTGAGTCACAGGAACAGTCTAGAAGTAGCATGGTTGGGAGGTAGGTTCAGGCTTGGAAAGGGGAGCAGAATTCATGGAGGACCACCTTGCCCATTTCCTGCCTCCCAAGGATGGTGAAGACATCATGTGACACACATTAGAAGGAGGCAGCAAGGCTTAAGCTCGTCTGTTGGACCAATGTGTGTGTATGTGTGTTGTGTGTATATATGTCTGTGAGAGAGAGAGAGAAAGATCCTAGAGGAAAGGGTGTCATGACCTTTTGATTTGGAGGCTCTCTATTCCTCTATTTTCATCCTAGGAGTTAACATTTTTTTTTTAAAAGACTCCCGGGGGTTTCTTTATAGAAGCGCATAGTAAATGATGCTGCTGGAATCTGAAAAAAAAATGTTTTGCCTGGCCCTAAAGCCAGGGCCTGTCCACTAAGCCATCAGCACACCAGGCCAGCCTTTTCATGCCAGAGCTTTGATAATTAATGGACACAGTGTCTCCAAGCTGCCTGGCATTCAGGAGATGTTTGCTATGGTACATAAATTGATTTTAATCTAGGGCCTTTTCCCCTCTAACAGGAAAATTACCTAAAATGGGTGTGACTTTGACCTTCACACCAATATTGGGTGGGGAGCAGCCGTTGACTCTGTTCACAATTAGGGCTGGTGGCTCCGCAAGGTGTGTAATTGGGACTGAAATTATACCATTTTCACAAAGCCATGCCTGCCATTCAGTTAGGGCCACATCAGCAGCTGCTGCTGTTTGAACATCTACCATTGACCATAGCACTGTCTGTTTCTGCCTGGCAGGAACCACCCTTCAAACTCTCCGTGTGCTGGCCTGGCCAGGCGGCCACTCATGAGACTTTAAAGCATCGGGCAGAGCTTCTAGATTTTATGGACTCCAGGCATCTTTACAAAAGTTCCCCTAGCAACAAGTCGGCAGGAATCCCCAACATCTGTTAACCACTGGGCAAATCCCTGCGATTTACTTCCACCTAGAAATATGAAAGAGCCACCTCCTACTTTCCTGTATTTTCAGCCTGAAAAGGCCCCGCTTGTGTCTGGTGGCTGGGTGGATCCTCATTGTGAAGGCCGTGCCAGCCCCTACTGGTGAAAGGATGTGTGTGGTAAACCAGGAAGCCCTGTGTACATGCATGGTGTCGTGACTGCTACTAGCCCCCCAGGGGACAGCACTCCTATAATGTTCTCTCTTATTATAACCCCACAGCAGCAAGGTACAAACGACAGGTCTTTTTGACAGAATGCTGAGATGGATCCCCCTGTCCCTAATTGCCAAATTAGTAGATTCTTCTCTTCCTGCAGAGGCAAGGATTCTGGGGTGATAGAATTTATATCTACAGAGAGACTGTAGAAATGGTAGCCAGAAGGTGTGCTTGGCTTTTCCTTTGGCAGAGCAGAGCATGAGGTGACATTATAAAATTGTAGTTGCGTGTGTGAACCATGAACTATGAGAAGTGTATTTGGAGTGGCTTTTTTTGGGGGGGGGGGGTGGGGTGGTTGGTTTTTGTTTGTTTGTTTGTACTGGGGACCAAACCCAGTGCCTTGTACATGCTCAGCCAGTGTTTGACTTCTGAGCTACATGCCTCCACCCCAATGTGGAGTATTATAAGAAGCTGCTTACTTCCTTCTGTCCCATTTGGTATCTCCTCTGTGTGCCCTCCGATAAAGGTTTGTTTTTATTTGCCTCACTTCCTGGTTCACTGTATCTACTTCCTTTCTCAAGCTACAAATTTGAGTCCAGATTCAATTCCCAGTCACTCAGATTTCACACGTGAAAACTAAGCCCGTAATCTCTGCTTCCGATACCAGTCTTCTGCCCACCCTCCGGACTGAGCGAAGGTCGCCTGCATCTGTCCACCGGGTCCTCCACACTTGACCCTCTTCCCCTTCCTGTCCTGTACTTTAGCTAGGGAGTCTGCCCATCCTCCCTCGGGAGGTCTCCTGGAGCTTCTCTTTCTGGACTTGCCTTGGCAAACCTTTTCTAGCAAAGGCCAAGAAATGTTTTCTAGGCTTTGTGGGCCAAGAGGCAAAATGAAATTCAAGCTGATGCAGGAGGGAAGTGAGAGGTGAGGCCACACGTGCTCTGCCACCACCCCACAGGGCTGCTGTCATAGCAGAAAAGCTACCGTGGATAGTCCAGAAATTAGAGCTTGTGTGTGTTCTGAGAAAACAACTTTGGTTTGTTGTTGTAAGACAGGGTCTCACAGATTTCACTCTGGCCTCAAACCCAGGATGAAGCTGAGGATGACCTTGAACTCCTGCTCTTCTTGCCCATATACTCCAAGTGTAGCCCAGGCTGTCCTTGAATTCATAGTTGTCTTGAACGCTACTCAACCTCTCAAGTATAGAGGTTACAGGTGTGTACTACCACACCCAGCTTCTCTTTGGATCTTAAGTGTCCTCAGAGGTGGATGTGGTTAAAGGGTTGGTCCAGGGAAACCTTTAAAAAGTGAAGCCTATTGGGAGATCTTCAGGTTATTGAGGTGTGCTCTCCAATCTCTTTACTTTCTATCCAAGAATTTTTTTTTTTTTTTGAGACAGGACATTGAGTTGCGGGCCAGGCTTGCCAGAAACTCATTAGGCAGTCGAGGGTGGCCTTGAACTTGTGGCAGCTCTTCTATCTCAATCTCTGAAGTGCTGGACTTACCAGCATGAGCCACCACATTGAGCCTTGGGTGAGGGATTTACTCTGCCATAGGTCCCCACCACATAAAAATTTGTGTACATAATGCACAAAGTTCATTTTATAAGCTATTATTTTTTTAAAAATCCAAATCTGGATGGAGAGGTAGCCAATCTGTGAAGAGCCCTTGCTTCTCTGACAGAGGATGGGAGTTCACTTTTCCAGCACCCACGTTGGGTGGCTCACAGCTACCTATAACTCTAGCTCCAAGAGATCTGATGCCCTCTTCTGTCCTCCACAGGCACCTAGGCTCACATAGATACATACATTCATACACACAAATTAAAAAGCAGACACTCCCCAAATCAAAGAGAAAAAGATTGATATATGAAGGAACAGAATATCTGAGTAGACCCTTTCTATAATAAAGAACACAAAACTTCACCAACAGACCCCATTTCTCTATAACTTGGGGGCTGGGAATGTAACTACAAAGATTTATTTATGATTTTTTGAGACAAAGTCTTCTTTTTTTTTTTTTTTTTTTGGGCCTTGACTGGCCTAGAACTTGGGACCCTTCTCCTATCCTCGCTCCCTATTGCTTGGAATTACAAGTGTGTGTCACCATGCCTGGCTGAAAAAAGACAGCCTTAAGGAATAAGTAACCAAAGTGTCTTTCATTGTGGTTCTCATTGTTGTTGTTGTTTGTTTTGTTTTGTTTTTGAGACAGGGTTTCTCTGTGTATCCCTGGCTGTCCTGGAGCTCACTCTGCAGACCAGGCTGGCCTTGAACTCACATAGATCCACCTGACTCTGCCTTTGGAGAGCTGGAATTAAAGGCCTGTGCCACCACTGCCTGGCTCATTGTTCTTTTTAGATAGGGTCTTACTCTGTAGCCCAGGTGAGGCTAGAACTCACTGTTTAGGCAATCTTCCTGTCTCAGCCTTTAAGTGCTGGGTTCCAGGAATGCAACACCACAATTCACCATCACTGAAGAGCATTAGGGTGTGTGTATGCCTTCTGACCCCTGGGTTGCACTTGTAGTCCAGAGGCCTCTGTGAGACAAGGTGTGAACATCCCCATGCCAACACAACACTTCTTAGCAAGGGCAAGCCTAACTACCATCTAAATCCCCAAGAGGGAACTGGTTAAAATGAGGCTTACCAATGCTTACTCCTGGACCAGGAATGCAGAAGTGCTCAATACCTAAACTAAAATGGAATTTCAAATTTTAAAATGTTGCTTAGTGACATTTCATTTCTCCATGGAGTTAGCAGAATTTGTAGTTCTTGCGAGGAAGCAAAAGGAGATGGTGGCGTCCAGAAATGAATTACAGTATAAAAGTAGGGATGGAGGGGACTGCACACTTAGTAGCCATTATGGCTAGAATGGATTGAAGGACCAGGCCCTGGCCTCTGGCCACATTCCTTTAGATAGCCCAGGACAGCAAATCTTTGCACTTTGAGAGGTAGATTTGACTGTTTTTTTTTTTAAGCCAGATTTCTTCTGCAGCCAAGTCTAGTGTGTCTCTGTGTGTGACTGCCTGTCTGTCACCTTATTCCAGAAAGCATTTAAGGCATCTTACCAAAGAGCATATGGTACAATAAGATAAAACCACAAATATATGAGGAAACCTGGGAAAGGAAAAAGAAAGGGAAAGGGGCTAAAGACTGCCGGAGGGAGGTTTGAAGAGTAGAGAGAGGGCGATGGAGATGAACCACATTGCTCAGGGGCAAATTAGAGCCCCTATCTTCAGGAAATGATGTTTTTGAGCAGTTTGCAATGAAGAGATGTTCTTGTGATGGTCGCATTATGAGCGGTGGTGTCAGGACAGGTGAGGACAAATAGGAACAAGAATTTCTGGAATTTCAGTGGCTAAAATAGCACAGGTTTGCCTCTTTCTTTTTGCTGAAAGTTTGTTGTGAGGTAGTTTGGTCCCGGCCTCTCAGGGACCCTGAGCCTGGCCTGGGAATGGCTTCGGCATTCTGCACATTTTCAATAGAAGGCGAGTGGAAGTCTCTCTGACCTTCCTCCCATCTCTGTTTCATCTCCGTTTCCTGTCTCCACCAGTTTTCTCCCTGAGGTCAGGCTTTCATTCCGAGACACTCCTCATCCATGTAAAGGGCAGCTCCTTGGGATCAGCTCTCAGGAGGGAGGACGAGAGCTGATACCCTGTTCACTCCAGCCGGGGTTTTCCCAGTGTTATCCATTCTCCAGACCCATGTATTCCTCCTGAAAATCACTCTTCCCCTAAAACTGCCTCCAAATCTAACAGCCTCCACCTCCCTCTTCTCTGAGAAGGTGTTAAGTGTTCAACCATGTGGTCTTTCATTGAGGGAGACTCCGGAGTCTTCATAAATTACTAAATTTATATTCTCCCCCACCCCCTACCCTCAACCCCGGTAATCTGTCTACTGTCCTTTTGGGGGAAGTGGGGGCCGGGAGACTCAGATCACCAAACCTCCATGGAGTGGAGCCAGAGTTGCTCCTTCCCTGTAGGTTCCTTTTCATAAGCAGTCAAGGACTCCCTGAGCACACCAAGTAGACACTTGGTCCACTTGGCACAAACACCATCATTTCCTGATTCTAGGCCCTGCAGTTTTGTTTCTCTCTTTTACATGAGCACGTACTACGTATAATGCAGATACAACCAAGGCATCTGGGGCTAGCAGTTATAAACTCCCCTGTGCAGGCAGTGTGGAGAGAAGATACCCCGGTGGATAAACCACTTGTCCTGCGATGTAAAGACCAGGGAGTTCAGATCCCCAGCACCCGCTTATAAATCCCTGTGATTGGGAGGTAGAGAGGGGATCCCTGGGGAAATTATCTAGCTAGAGTGAGTAGTCTAGTGGGCAAACCTCAGGTTCATTGAGAGACCCTCCTGCAGTAAATAAGGAGAGCCATTGGAGAAAACACCGACATCAACCTCTGACCTTTACACACACTCACACACATATGTACATGCACCTGCACATAAGTGTACACACATATATACACACACATACATATCTACGTTCTTGCATACCCTCATAAGCACACTCACACACAAATACATAAGCGATAAGATAAAAATAAAAACCTTCCCTTGGGAAGCCTTTGGGGACTCTCCTGTCCTGCACAACTGACGGGTAACCTCTTTGGAGAGACTGTGGGTTCACACAGGTTTGGCCCAAAGCCTTTCCAGATGTTAGCATTCGTTGCACTGTCTATGTATCTCAACTCTTCCTCCTTCCTCACTGCCTGTCAGCTGCAGAGAACGCCAGGGTTAATCAACAAGAAAGCTAATTAAGTTGTAAAAATTCCTCAGAGATGCTATTTTAAAAACTCTACCGAAACGGTTCCTTGTCCTAATTTAATCATCAGAGAGAGCGTCCTTATTTTGGTGGTGGCTCCTGGAAGGCCGTCATGGAGGCATCTGCTGCTGATTTGTAATATAATTTAGGAATCGAAGTAGGAAAGCAGAACTTTAAATTTAGTTCGAGTCTACCCTTCTCATTAAGCAAGTGTTTTATTGATAAATAACTCCTAGTGTTCCATTGTGCGTGGAGGGAAAAATATAGCTCCATTGAGTAGTTGATTATCAAGGGTGGTTCTCCACACAAGATCAAATCTAGGACCCAGTCTGGGATTCTGGTATTATAAACAAAGGGGCTGAGTACAGCAGTTGAACCGGGTCTCACGTCTGCTAGGAAAAGTCTTCTGCACCCAGCTACCCCCCAGCCCTTCACTGGACACTGGCAGCATGGACTTCCCCAAATGGTTTCCTTCTCCATTGTCAAGCTGTTCTCCATTGATACCAAACTGGGTCTGCTCTGAGTCCACCAAGCCTGACATCGCTGGTTTTGTGGTTCAAGTGAGAGCTTGCAGGTGAAAGGCACAGTCCCAGGAGACTGCCCTGCCTCACATGCCAAGGCCATGTAATGTCACCATTGCCCAGGCAGTCAACTGCATTTCATCTTTCCCCACACAGAGAGACTGTATTTCCAATTAGCTCCCAAGAGCTTGCTGTTGCTGGCCAACAGGCCCCAGTTTGAGCATCAAGGCATTTGGGTGCCTGGAGGGGGTAGTTTTTACTTTATCTAAAGACATGTTAAGTCCTGGAATTAGATTGGATATTGGATTTTTTTATAAGTGGATTATGTGGAGCTGTGGGAGGTCATGGAAAGAACACGTTTTGGAATTAGACCTCTGTAAGTATATTTAATCTGAAGAAAGAGATATGTCCACAGCGGGTCCCCAACCACAGGGTGAAGGCAGAGGGAAAGCCTGACAGTGAACAAAAGCACAAAGTTCAGCCCACACACAGCAAGGCAGCTGGCAAGATGGAAGGCCCAGGGTGCTGGGAAGCAGGACACAGGCCCAAGGTTTGGACGAACAAGAAGAGCTGCAGTGGTAGGGAGCAAGCTTAGGAGGGTCTTGCCCACTGTCCCCAACATCAGAAAATTCATACACTCAAGACACGGCTGCCACCTCATGAGCCCCAAGGGGAAGCTGGTGCTCTGTGAGGGCAAGGTTGGGGGCTGCAGTGTGAGCCCTGCTGCTGCTCCCATTGCCATCATCCAGCACGCGGTAGGGCCGCCTCCCAGATGTGGGCAGCGGAGGAGTGCAAGGCAGGAGGCTGGCTTCTGCAGCTCTGGATTCTCAGCTGCTGCCGCTGCCTGCCGGACTCCAGGCAAGTGCCGAATTGTGGGTTTTAAAGAGCTCCCGTGAGGATCAGGGGAAGAGCTTGACGCCTGCACACACCCTGTTAGTGGAATTCAGGGTTCTTCATGCTCTGGTTTTGAGCCAAGTTAGACTCAGTTAAGCCTGTTAATTGGGGTTCCCACTACAGCACTGCTGATACCTCTTTCCATTGCCCTTCTGAGCTCACTGTACAGGGATGTCTTAGTGCAGCATGTGGGTAAGACTGATCTCCTGGGCTTCTCAAGAGGCACAGGTTCAGAGTCTAGGACTTGGGATGAAGCCCCAGCTTCTGCACTGTTTTGCACCCCTCCCCCTTGGAGACAGGGTAAGCACAGCTCAGGCCAGCCTTGAACTCTGCCTCCTCCTACTTCTTCCTCCCCAGTGCTGGCATTCCAAGGGTGTGCCACCATGCTTGGTGAGAGTCTGCACCTTGAGCAAGATTCTGGGGATGCTGTGGATCTTGGAGAGACCCCTTGGAGTCCCATGTGTGCAGAACAGTTTCTTAGGAGCCTCGGGGTACACACAGGTCTCGCTGGTCTAAAGCCACAGAAAGCTGGAGCTAAGCTCTCCTTGGTTTGGTGGAAACTGTTACATTAGAGTTCCTGTTGCTAGGGCTGGATTCATTGGTCTTAATTATTATTATTATTATTTTACCTGGGCTTCTGGCTTTCTGGATACTCTTGGAAGAGACTTTCTTGTAATGAGGGAAAGGTTAGTTTGTGGGAGAGGTGAAGTTTTAGAGACTGCTAAAGGATGTCAGAGTTTCTTTTCTTATCTTTTGCCTGTTCCTGGAGCAAAGGAAAGGTCCCAAGAGACTGAATGGAACACACGTTTGCTCTCTCTTCCTCTCTCCCTCTCCCTTCCCTCTCTTAGTGCCAGGGATGAAACCCAGGGCCTTTGTGCATGCTAAGTAATCTCTCTGTGTGTCTCTGTCTGTCTGTCTGTCTCTACACACATACACAAATAAACTTTTGAGGCAGGATCTCTGTAGCCTATCCTAGCTGAGAACACAGCAATTCCCCTGCCTCAGCCTCCCAAGTGCTGAGATTACAAAAGTGGACCAGCCCCTGTGGGCAGGAAGGGTTTTTCTAAAGTGTTTCTGTGGGCTCTGAATCCAGCTCCAGGCCAGCATTTGAGAGCTCCCAACTATAGATAAATGTTACCAAACTGCTATATCCCCAAATCCCAAGTGGGACCTGCAGGTCCTGGCTGTCCTGGACTTTATTGCTCAGTCCCTGGGTTAGGCTGCTGGCTACCTTCCATGGTAACTTTTAAGGCTGATTGACTCTCCTGTTTAATAAGGTTTCTGGGGTATTTCATTGCCACAACAATACAGTTGAATGTTCTTTTATCCAAAGTGTTTGGATTAAAAAGCATTTCAGATTTCTGAATGTTTGCATATATA
This sequence comes from Onychomys torridus, assembly GCF_903995425.1. Taxonomy (NCBI): domain Eukaryota; kingdom Metazoa; phylum Chordata; class Mammalia; order Rodentia; family Cricetidae; genus Onychomys; species Onychomys torridus. The sequence goes on from NC_050450.1 coordinate 55,712,199, forward strand.
TAATGAGATATCTTGGGTACCAGACCTAAGTTTAGACAGAAGTGCGTGCCTGTGTGTGAGTGCATGTTGAGTGTGATGTTACTGAAGATTAAACTCAGTGTCTTACACATATCGGGCTAGTATCCTAGTGCTAGTGTTCTTGGGGTACCACTGCACTACCTCTCAGCCCTACTTGTATTTTTTTTTTTAAACTAAGTCCCACTAACTTGCCTACGCTGGCCTCCAAACCCTGCTGTAGCCCTGGCTGGCCTTGAATTTTTGATCTTCCTGCCTCACCCTCCCCCAAGTCCCTGGGATTACAGGATTGCACCGCACTGCCCAGCTCCTTTGGTATTTTTAATCTGCTTGTTTTCTTCCCGACTCATCATATGAGGTCAGCGTGGAATTTTCCATTTGGGGTATCATGTGGGTGGAGCATTTTGGATTCTGGGCTTCCAGAGCAGGGAAGCACAACTGTAGAGCATGGCATACCTTAGCTGTATCCTCAGTCTTCTTCCAGACCAACCCTGTCTGCTGCCAGATGTAGTCTTAGCCGTTTGCGCACACGTCACCTTGTCAGGAACACCTGGAACTTCCAAGTCTTGCAATGTTCTCCATGCTGTCTTCTTCCCTAAGCGGTTTTGTCTCCCTCCCTGGCTCACTCCCTTTCTGTCTTTCTTATTTTGGATAGCTTTCTTGAGATAGAACGTTCACGAGAGGCAAGCAGAACCATACGTGTTGTTTGTTTGTTTTTTAACATCCATGGAGTTGTTTATCTGATACCATGGTTACTTTCCCTACGCCTTAGTCCCCACCACCTCAGGCTCAGGTGACCGCACACTTACTGCTCGTAGATTTCCCATTCTAGTGATTTTCCACAAATGAAGTCATACCTGGCTTCTTCCACTTAGCATAATGTTCTTATTTTATTATTTTTGAGATTATAGTATAATTACATCATTTTCCCCGTGACTTCCCTCCCCCAAACCCTCCCGAATACTCCTCCTTGCTCTCTTTCAAATTCAGGGTTTCTTTCTTCATGAATTGTTATTACACACATATGTGTATATGTATTGACATATGTATTCCTAAATATAATCTTCTTGGTCTGTATAATGTTCCTGGTCTATATACACTTTCAGGATGTATTGGATGACCTATTGGTGTGCTTGTCCCTGGGGAAGGCTGTTTCTCCCAGTCTCGGCTTTTTCCCTCGGTCACCTGTAGTTCTTTGTGTAGGGCTGAGGTCTTCCGGCCTTTCCGCTTCTGCTTCTGCTTCAGCACATCTGTTGTCATCCTTGTTCAGCCCTTGTTGATGAAGTCATGTTGGTGAGACTTGATGGGCATAATTTCTGACATTACTAGGGGACACAATCTCCCAGCAAGCTCCCCGATCCTCTCGCAATCCTTCTGTCCCCTCTTCTGGAACGTTCCCTGAGCCTTAGGGGTAGTTATTTGATGTATCTGTTGGGACTGGGCTCCACAACTCCGCATTTTGATTGGTTGTGGTTTTCTGTGGTGGTCTCCACCTGTTGTAAAGAGAAGTTTTTCTGATGGAGGGTGAGTACTACACTTACCTGTAAGTATAGAAACAAAATTAGAGCGTAGTTAGGGATGATGCTGCCTTAGTCCAGTGATGGTTGTAGGTTCTTTTCCAAGATCCATGACTTCACTAGCCCTGGGTAGTTGACTAGGTTTCCAGGACCAAGCATGCTTTTCCTCTTGAGTGGGTCTTAAGTCCAATTAGGGAGCTGTTGGTTACTGCCAATGTATATGTGCCCCCACTGCACTCTTGGGGTTACTGTGCCATGCTGGTCACTGTTGTGATTCATAGGCAAAATAGCTGGGTAGAACTGTTTGTTGCTTCTTGTACCATGGGAGCTAGCCCTCAGGGAGGCATTCAGCTCTGGTTTCAGCTCAGGGGTCTCTGGGTCTGAAGCACATGGTGTCTTCAGCAATAGGGACTACTTATACCTCTTGGCTGTAACCAGGAGAAATAGCAGTAGCCTATAATGTTTTAGGAATCTCTTGTACAACCCTGACCAACATCTCAAAAGAGGGTTTCTCATGCCTGGTATTGGTTATCTTTTTGTTAGGGGATCTTTAGTTCTTGGAGGGAGTATTTCAGCCCAGACAGCATAATATTCTTAAAGACGTGTCCACACTGTAGCTTGCGTCAGCACTTTCTTCCTTTTCATGACTAAATAATATTCCGTTATATAGATGTGCAATGTTGGACTTACCCATTTGCCAGTGGGTGAACATTTGGGTGGTTTCTCCTTTTTGGTCATTATTAATGTTGCTTCTATGGATATTTGTGTTACAAGCGTCTGTGTTTTCACTGTGTTGAGTATATACTTGCTGGATCACATGGTTCTTCTATTTTTGGCATGTTGAAAGCTTCTTTCCCAACAGTGATGGCAGAGAGTGCCAGCATATCTAGGTCCTCACCAATGCTTGTTTTTACCTGTCTTAAACTGAGAAAATGTTTCCTTTTGTTGTGTGGTTGCATTAACCTGAAGAGTAATCATGTTGGGCATCACATCATAGGTTTTTGTTTTGTTTTGTTTTGTTTTGTTGAGATTTGGTCTCATGAAACCCAAGTTGGCCTCAAGCTCGATATGTAACCAAGGTTGGCTTTGAACTCCAGATCCTCATTTCTCCACCTCCCCAGTGCTGAGATTATAGGAACATATTGCCAGGCTGGTTTTTCTCCCCTCCACATTTTATTGGCTTTTATATCTTGGTCTATTCCAGAGTCATTGCTCCTTGGCACATGTTTGTGTTTCTGCTGTGGTCCCCTTTTCTCTCCACTGAGATGAGCATTCTGGGGACATCAGTTGCTATCACTCTGATCCCACAATACAGACCTCTTCTTGGGTTGTGCAGAAGGGTACAGGAGTCTCTCCTCACCACAGGTCCCCTGGGTGTCCTCAGACTTGGATCAATTCTGACACCACCTGAGGAGGGTATCAGGCCTCCTGGGCTGAGGGTGCAGTGTCACAGGAGAGTCCCTAATTCCAGTGCCAATCCCAATCCTGTGCTTCCAACCCACTGGCTACATTTGCTGTCCTGGGTTCCCATTGTGGGGTTCAGCTGATTTGTGACAGCGTTGGAAGTCAGAGAGACAATTACATACCCTATTTGAAGGGATGCAATGATGGCCATCATCAGGTGTTGAAGTACAGGTTCCATGGCCTCTCCAACCACATTCCAGGAACCTCTCCACCCAGACCTTTGTGGTTTTATGGAAGTTTCATTCTGTAGGCATGATTAATTATATCATCAGTCATTGGGATCAATTCAACCCTCATCCACATTTCCCTGGAGTTGGGAGTAAAACTGAGAAGGCATGATTCTCTAATCTTGCATTGGTCTTTCCTGTGACTAGTCCCTAACCTGAAGCTAGGAGTTTCAGGCCATCAGTCATTTTAATAGATAAGTGTGGACAAAATGGCACAACAGATTGTAGAATCCCAGAGTTTTAAGAATTGCCTGCCTGGAGACTTGACTTATGGCCCACAGCCTCACTAGACTACTCCCACTTCTTGGCCTTGGGTACTGTCCTCAGCAGATTTTACTGAAACATTGCCACTCACCCTACAGGCCCAGCCCCCTCCACACTCTGGGGTCCCTAAGGCCAAGCAATCTTCATAGACCCGGCCTCTAGCTCATAGCCTGAACTGGGGATGTAGTAAGACTAAGAAGGATCATTCATTTTGACACTGGTGCAGGGGCCTATGATTCTGTCTTCCACCATGACGGTTACTTGGTTTCACACACACAAAGGAAACAAAATAACAAAGAATTTGATGACACTTGTAGAATCTTTGTTTCCACCCAGGCATCTTACACCCACAGGCTGTGATTAACAGGACGGACAGACCGGGAAGAGTGTGAGTGACTCAAGGCCCATCATGTCTGTCACAGAGCAAACCCGCTTACTCAGCCTCCAGGACGTAAATTGTGTCACCTCATGTGAGGGCCGTGGTTGTTGTTCGGTTACCGCTGAAGAGAAAACCGGGCACTAAAGAAATGGCCTCTCTTGGGACTGACTTGATTACTGGGTCACTCCTACAGTAGGATGAGTTTCGGTTGCTATGACAGAGCACCTGAGAAAGTCACCTGAACTCAAGGGATGTATCTTCAGGATCAATCATCCTTTCCATTCACAGTCTTGCCCTGTTGCTTTGAGCCTGGGATGGCATATTGATTTGTGACAAGTGCACATGGTGGACAGGCCACCTGCTGCAGAAAGAGAATGAGATCCCATTGTCCCCATCAGGTCAAAGTTCTAACCTCCTCCTCCTCCTGGGACCTACTAACTCACCAAGCACCACAAGCCAGCCATTAACACACTGCTGGTGGAGGGTATGACCTAGGCTGGGACGAGAGTGCTCTGTCTTTGGTGCTTGGTAGGCAGTCTGGTGTCATGATGGTGACCGTGGCTGTTCTTAGCTGACCCACCACAGTTTGGGCACTGGTTGATGAAATCTGGGGCATGCACATACTTTGCCTTGTGCCTCAGTATCCATGTCTTTGAATAGGTCCAGCGAGGCACAGAGCTGTGCCAAGTGAGCTTTGTGTCTTTGAGCGCAAGCATTCTGCAGAGGGACTGGCGCACTGCCGACGACTGTCGCCTTCGTTACTTCGTTTTCCCTTTTCAGCCTCGGCTTCGACTGTTTCTCAGTCAATGCTCTCTATGTATTTGCCTTTTCTTGGTTAAAGAAATCTGCTTTCTCGGAGTCCCTCTGCACCTCTCAGTCACCATCACTTTTTGTCTGTGTGTGGCATCACCGCTGAAGGTGAGTTTGCCCAAGAAAGTCATGGCCATTCTGTGGCCCTTGGAACTGGTCAAGGTGTATTTGAATTATTAACTTAAACCTGAGTCCATTTTGCAGTCTCCTCTCATCCAGAGCCTCCTTGGGGATTATAAAATGTAACACAGATTAGAATCTTAACAGCAAGTCAGTAATTAAGGGGAGTCTTATCTTTGAGTAGGTGACAGATAAACCATCTTATAGACAGATGTTTCTACAGCTGGTGCATTCAGGTGCCCTAAACATTTCTCTGTCCAGGAGAGGTCCCTGCATTGTGTAAATTCTCTTGATCTCGCTATCTTTCTCAGACATAGTCTTATGTGGCTCAGGCTGCCCTCAAGCTTGCTATGCAGTGAGAAAGGCACTGAACTATTGATCACCATGCCTCCACTTCTTTAATGCTGGGATTACAAGTGTGCCTGCCACCATAGCTGATTTTCTTTTCTTTCTTCTCCTCCTCCCATATACTATATGTATTACCTGTCCATATTTCCCAGGCTGGCTGGCCTCGGACCCATGATCCTCTTGCCTCCACTTCCTGAGTGCTTAGGATTCCAGGCATGTACTACCATGGCTGGCCATGGTAAACGCTTTCTTGGGAGAGAGACCAGAAGAAGACGGATGCATGTCTTCCAGCTGGGACATGGCAGAAGGAATGTTGATAGCTTCTTCTAGCCACTCGGATGCAGTCCTCAAAGTCCTCCTCAGCCTTGTCAACCCTGTCCTTGTCACCTGGCCTTTATGGTTGCACTCGTGAGCCCTCTGTAAATCCTGTTTCTCCAGTTCCCTCTGTCACCAGGACACAGAGGTATCTGTCTCTGCTTGGGCTTGTGACAGCTGTTGAGGCAAGAGGGCAGAGAGGACCCTCCCCACCCTCCAGTGAGAACATCAGCAAGTGTCTAGTCTTGAGCACACCAAAGAGGGGAGGTTGTGGCCCTCTAGCTGGTGATGACAGCATGCTCAGGAGGAATGTGGGGTTGGCTCTTATGGAGACTCACACAGAGGGTTCTGAGCCAGGCTGTGTGTCTGTTCCCTAAAGCCCAGGGGTGGATGTGTCTGGCAGAGATCTGAGGGGCTCTGGACTTCCTGGATCCAGAGGAGTAAATAGAACTATAGCTAGCTGCTCTATAGGACAGGTTTTGTTTGTTTGTTTGTTTTTGTTTTTGTTTTGTTTTGTTTTTCCCAGACAGGGTTTCTCTGTGTAGCTTTGCACCTTTTCTGGATCTCGCTCTGTAGCCCAGGCTGGCCTCGAACTCACAAAGATGCACCTGGCTCTGCCTCCCGAGTGCTGGGATTAAAGGTGTGCACCACCACCACCTGGCTAGGACAGTTTTTTTTAGAACCACCCTGGGTAGTTCCTGGGGTGAGGAGATCCCCGGTCAATGGAGCAAATGTTGGAACGCAGCCAAACACGCAGTGGGGACTGAGGAAGCAGTGTTGGCCTCAGCCCTTTGCCTCTGACAGTGCTCCTAGCCCAGTGTATTAGTGACCTGTGTTCCCATGACCACAATACCTGACCAAAAAAACTTAAGGAAGCAATGTTGGCATTGATTCATAGTTTAGGGCATTTTGGTCCATCACGATGGCGAAGGTAGATCAGAAAAGCTCTGCACATGGAGCTGGGCTTGGGAAGTGGATACTGTTCACATCATGGTTGATCAAGAAGTTGAGGGTTGGACTAGAACCAGGGACCAATGTAACTTCCAAAGGCCTGCCCATAGCAGCCTACGTCTGCCATCTGGACCTCTACCACCTAAAGGCTACACAGGTTCAGGGTAGCATTATGAGCTGAGGAGTAAGAGTTCAAACACGAGTTTGTATATGTGTGTCAGGTGGGGTGGGGGGACATTTCAAATTTAACCCATAGCACCCAAGGAGCCAGTGCTGAGAGAATGTATGTAGGGGCAGGGAGTCATGCATGCCTGAAAGTCTCCATCTCCCAGGCCTGGGATCCTCAGTGCTGGCTTCAGGGGGACCCAGTCACAACAGCTACTTTTCCTATTTTTCAACCTCCCTCCCCATGGGACTGTGACACAGACCTCACATGGCTCCCTTCAGGATCTCTGGGGTACTGCTGATATTGCTAACTGCCCATGGTTGCAGTGAGTGGCAGGGCTCCGTTCCTCTTAGTGGCTAGGCTGCTTTATTACCAGTCTAGGGGAAATGGTTTCTCAAGAAGCAGTTGAAGGTGAAATTCATGCTTCCCTGTGAATCATGAAAAAAAAAAAAATATGTCTATGGCTACAAGTCTGCAAACGGGGAGCAACATGAGAGATACAGGCAGGGTTACCACACTGACTGGCAGTTATGTGACTGATGACCAGTTAGTTACTTACCTGTCTGTTCCTCTTTGTCATTTGTAGGGAGAAGGCAAACAGCCATGTTTATAGGCTGGACCCCAGGACAGAAGGCTGGAGAGAGTGGTTTGAAGGTCTCTGACATGCTAGTAGCAGTAGCAGGTTCTCCACCAACCTGGTCCTTAGTAATGGTCTCTTAAATGACTGCTGGACCAAGGATCTCAGGCTGCATGTGGCCATCAACGGTATCTTCTCCAAGTTTTAATCTCATCCTTAAAATGGCTCCTCATGATCTGAAGTATCAAGGACCTCTTGTTAGGCCTTGTGTAGACAGCGAGTGACCCTGAACAAATGTCACCTGGCCTCGTGTCTGAAGGCTCTTCCCTTCACCCCTGCCTGAGCATCACGGTATGCATGTGACCCCCATGTCTCCTTCTTGCCCTCAATGTGGAGTGCTGAAGTGCTAGGACCTTTAGTGGGTAGAGCCTGGTGGGAGGTTGTTGGGCTATTAGGAGTCTGCTCTTGGAAGGAATTAATTAGTTCTATATGACCCCTAAGTTAATGAGATATTGTTGGAAAGGGGGCAAGCGCAATCCTTCTTGCCCTAACATCTTGTCTGGTTATTGATCTCTCTCTCTCTTTATTTTTCTGCACTTTTTTTTAGGGGGTGGAGGTGGGGTTGAGACAAGGTTTCTCTGTTTAACAGTCCTAGCTGTCCTGGGACTTGTTTTGTAGAGCAGGCTGGCCTCGAACTCATAAAGATCCACCTGTCTTTGCCTCCCAAGTGCTGGGACTAAAGGTGTACATCACCATGTCTGGCTTTTTTTTTTCTATACTTTTATCATTATAATCATTTCTGCCTTGGGACCTTGACCAGAGTCACTCATGACTGGTACCATGCTCTTGACACTCCAGAATGGTGAGTTGAATAATCCAGCCTTCCTCCTTCCCTCCCTCTGCTCCCTCTCTCTCATCTTCTCTTCTTCCTCCTTTCTCTTCTTGACTCCTCTACTCCTTCCTCCCCTCATCCCTCTCTCTCTCTCTCTCTCTCTCTCTCTCTCTCTCTCTCTCTCTCTCTCTCTCATATTTCCTGAGATATAATCTTACTATATATAGCCCAGGCTGGCCTGGAACTCATGGTCCTCCTGCCTCAGTCTCTCATCCTGGACTTACCCAGAATGTGGTGCCTTGCTGGATCTAAACCTTTAGTTTTATAGATTTTTGCCAGCCTCAGATATCTTATTATAGTAACAGCAAATAGGTGTATACACTTGAAAATGATAATCCCAATCAATATCCACCCAGGTGGACCTTTCCTTACCCTGTGGGGTCTGGCCTCTCCCTGTCCTCCAGCTTCTGTAGACTCCCCTCCCCCTCTGTGGCCAGTGTATTTGACTTTTGTCCCACTGGACTCTGAGCTCCTCAGGACTGGGTAAGGGTGTTATAAATTGTAACAGCTCTGGCCCGGCACAGGACTTGGCATTGAACATATCTGGCTCAGTAATAACTTGGTGGATGGCTGGCCTGAAGGTCTAGGTGGGTGGATTAATGAGGATAAAGGGAGTGTTTACCCTTCAGAGCCTGGCACACATTTTCTGAATTTGGGCTTGTAGCTTAATTCATTTTTTTCTCTGAAAAGAGGTGGCTGGCTTTGGTGATGTGAAGCTTGGGGTTGTGGGAAACTGAGGTTGGCAGGGGCTAGCTGTGGTTTGATAGGGAATGTTCCTCAAAGGTCCATGTATCTGACTGAGGCCTGGTGCTCAGCCTGATGTGGGGACTTTAGGGGCTTGAGTCCAGTAGACAGGGATTAGATTGGTGGAGGCTTGCCCTTAAAAGGACTGCTAGACCATGCCACCTCTCCTCTCTCTTTACCCCTCCATCACTTCCCCCTTCTTCCCCTCTTCCCCCTCTCTCCCTTCCTCTCTCCTTCTTCATCTTCCCCCTCTCCTTTTCCTCTCTTTCTCCCTATTTTGTGTTCTGCCCTGATGTCCAACGATACCACATCATGATGATACCACAAGGCCAAGCCAACTGCAGACTTGGGGCACCAGAAATAAAAATTAAACCTCTTTTTCCTTATAAGATGTTCACCTTGGGGATTCTTGTCACTGTGATGGAGAGCTGACTGATAGAAGGCGTATGCCCAAAATATCACAAGTAGTCTGAATATACCGCAAGGCCACCGGGTCCCCGGGGCACAAAGCCCGTTAGCTACAAGGTCAGGACACGTGAGGAGAAGGACAACAGCAGAGCTGGCACTCCCAGGGTACTCCTCTCTCCTCACCTCTGCTTCTCAGCAGGGCTGCTGCAGGGACTGGAACTGAGGCTCTGGCTTCTACTTTTGGGCCCCTGGCCCTTCCATACTTGAGCGGCTACGTGTTTGTTCTTGAACCTGGTTAGTATTCCTTGAGGACCCACTTTTTCTCAGGGAACTTGGTGATATTCGTAACAATGGTGATATTCAAAGTGCATGGGTCAGTGATGATGGCATAAATGTTATCACCACAAGGGGCTGTTTAGGAAGTAGGCTCTGATGCTGGGTGTCCTTCCATTCTGACTCTCCTGGGCAGCTCTGCCCTTATCCCAGCATCCTATTCTGTGCTGTGATCATCCTTTCTCCTTTGACCCCTTTAAAGTAGCTTTTGGGGTGTCTTCCTGGGACCTCCTTGTCCTCCACTCAAGGAGTTAGAAAGCTGTTGCAGTTCTTGGTCTAGACAGGATTTAACTGCTCAAGAAGAGTTTTATCTCCTCGTTGCTTACTTGGGCCTTCACTGACACCTTTCACAGAGTCTTCTGAGGTTTCAGGTGTGTTCTGGGCCCTGAAGATGCAGCTGAGGGTGAGCTGGGCCTGGTGAGACTCAGGGGCTTCTGATGGAGAGGGCTCGGAGTCCCAGGGGCCATCCAGGGTGATGAGCTCCAGGCTGTGAGCAGCTGATTTGTGTTCCTTCTAAATTTCCAAGTAGGAGTCCTATTTGGTTCTATTTGGGATGAGACCATGAAAACACATGCATGCGTACATACATTCATATGCTCATGTATATATACACATATATATTCTCCCAAAAACATGCAGACATAAGCACACACACAAATGTACACAGAGGACCTTGCTTCTCCCATTTTCCTTTCTGAACTAACAGCCCTGTATTTTCTGCATTCACATGTTTGCTGTTTACCTCCCCATTATACCAGAAGTACCATAAGGCATGATATATCTCTCTGTGTGTTGTGGGATCCCACAACTCAGCCCAAGGCTCTTGGGTCCTAGACACACGTGAGGTATGTCCAGAGTGAGTTCTGTCTAAAACAATGGTTGGAGGTTACATTCTTCAGTTTGTAATGAAATCCAGAATTTTTAATTTAAACAGCTGCATTTCCACATTAGGATCCCCATTCAAAGTTCACCCTGCAGGAGACCTATTAGTTCCTAAGGCTGTGTCCTGAGTCTCTTGAATTTCCACCTAGACACTCAATGTGAATACCAGCGAGAGGGAAGGTTTTGTTCTTAATTTTGCATTTATTTTTTGTGGCACAAGCCTTGGATTCTATTCCACCAGGTCACAGCCACCGAGAGTTAAGTCCTGAGGCCAGGGATTGGGTGTCTACAGTGTCCTGACACCTGTGAGATGCCCTGGCCCAGAACTGGGCATGTACTAATCTTTAGGAAATGACATTCTGTCAGCAAGAAGGTCAGTTCAGCGGTGTTTCTGTGGGGATGTCAGCCTGCCCTCCCTCTTCCTCTTGTTAACTGCCCTCTTTCCCTTCCAGGCTTTAGCCACTGTTTTTTTCTCTGTCATAGGCGCCAGCTGACATCCTGTGGCATCCTCCCTCTGTGAGGTGACAGGCTCCTTCAATACCTCAGTGCTCCTGGGAACCAGCTCCATCCTTCTACGTTTTCCCAATTTTCTCTCCATTTTTCTCTGCCCTCCCTCTCTTTTCAAAAGTGGGGGTCAAGTTCACATAGCATCAGACCCACTGTCATATAGACACAGCTGGTAGCACCTGCTGTGTCCGGGGTGTGGTGCTGCCATGCCCGCGGTCTAGTTCCAGAAAAGTCTCTGCTTTGATGCTTTTGAGATCGGGTCTCACAGTGTAGCTCAGACTGGCCTCAAACTTGTGATCCTCCTGCCTCAGCTTCCCAAGTGCTGAGATCACAGACATGATACATCATGCCTGATTCTTAAGTCTAAGAGATTTCTCTATTCCCCATCCCACCCCCAAGAACTCCATGTACTTAAGAAGTAGTTCCTCTACATTCTCCCCTTTCCCCATGCTCCCAACCTTTGGCCATTCCTAATATAGTCTCTCTGTTTGTGGATTTGCCTATTGTAGGCATGCCGTAGATCTGCAGTTGGTGGCTGGTTTCCAGGGTCTTCAGGGTTCATTGATGTAGCAGTCTGTGCCAGTACCTTGTCTCTTCCTATGACTGAATAATATTCTATTTCCCTCTGTTTGTCATCGGATAGGCTTTTGGGCTGGTACTTTGCTGGGCTGTTGTGAGCAGCACTCTGCACTGCATTTTTGGTAGTTAACTCTGCCTCCACATGTTGGCTCTTCAAGTGGTCTGTCACTGAAGCTCTGAAGGTTACTGGTCCTAGAAGAAGCAGTTAAGGAATGAGACAGCAGACACAGATGTGCTCTGGCCCAGACCGGAGGTTTGTCCATCCTCAGTTGCCCATTTCCTTCATGGGTCTTCAGCTCCTTGCCTTGCTCACTCAGCCTTGCAGAATGTCTTCAGAGGCACAGGCAGTGAGTGAGTCAAGGCTGAGCTCTCCAGCAATATCATCAGATGCCAGATGCCAGTGCGGTTTTGGTTCCTCATTTTTCCTTTGATTTCTCCCTTTCTGTTTCAATACTTCCTCATCTGTGGTTGCTGTCTGCTGCTGTCTGCTGATTCCACTTTCCTTTCTTCTTTCCTGTCTTTAGCTGGCCTGGGGCTGCCTACTCCATGTTGTGTTCAGTGCTAGACACTTAGAAACAGAGTGGAGGGCTGTCTCTGCATCCAGCCTCACTCAGCAACCCTGATTGGTGGCAATGGTACAGCATCAGCCACAGCTGGGCCCGGGCACAGGGAATGTGGGCCATGGCAATGTCATCTTGTCTGGCTTGGCTTGCAGATGAGCTTGGTACCTTTTTTTTTGCAGTCCAGGAAGGAGCAGGATTGATGGGTACTTGGCATATAGAAGAATGCAAGCCAGCAGACCAAGGGAACTCTTAGGAGCAGCAGATGTGTGTATTGCTTTGAGATTGCTGTGTCCTGAAGCTTCTGGAATGTGACAACCATGGTCTTTGATTTCTCCCAGCATGCTTGTTCATGGTATCTCTCATAGGTTTTTTCCTCCCCTCTTCATGTAGCCCAGGATGACTTGAACTTACTATGTAGTCAAGGATGTCTTTGAACTTGTGATCTCCCTGCCTCTATCTCCTGGGTGTTCTACCTCACATGTGTGCACCACCATGCCTTATTTCTGCATTGTTGTGGATTGAACCCAGGACTTCGTGCATGCCAGGCAAGCAAGCACTCTACCAATCAACCTATACCTCAGCCCACTTGAGTTTTTGTTTGATTTGTCTTGTTTTTGAGGCAGGGTCTCCTTGTGTAGCCCAGGCTGGCCTCCAATGTGTGGTGATGTCTGGTGATCCTTAAACTTTAAGGCTGGGATTACAGATGTCAGCCATCATAGCCAGCTTGCCTCTCATAGACTTGTGAACGTAAGCAGTGCAGAACTTACTGTGAGATGCCAAAGGCTTCATTTGTTTAGTCCTTGATGACTGCAGGGAGCTTTCTCATCTCATCTTCCAAACAGCCTGGAAAAGTGGACTCCAGTTCTCAGATAAAGAAACTGAAGACCCAGAGAGAGGCTATGGGGCTTACTCAGACCACACAGCCAGAGGTTCCAACACTACTTGGAACCAGTGTTCTCCGATGTTTTATCCTCCCTTGCATGGGCTGTCTGGTTTTAATAGCAGATAAGAACCATGTGGCTGGGTTTATTTAGGGAGATGGGAAATGAGTCCTGCAGTTGGTCTGCATTCATTTTGGAGAATATTTTTCCCCTAACATTTTAGGATTCCTCATCCTTCTCTTCCTCCTCATCCTTCTTCTTTGAGACATTGGCTTGGAACTTACCATGTATCCCAGGCTGGCCTCACACTCGAAGCAATCCTCCTGCCTCAGCTTCTCAAGTGCTGGGATTGCAGACACAAGCCACAACACCCAGACACATTTTAGGTTTGTTTGTTTGTTTGTTTGTTTGTTTTCCTTTCAAGTCAGGAAGAAGTTCCGTGCAAGTTGCAGGTGGCTGTCCTGTGACTCAACCAATGCAGAGGCCTCTTTTCTCGCCAAAGTTCAAGGCCATTTCCCTCTAAATTGGTGTGTTCCTCATTTGCTTCCAAGGGTCTGGTTTAAGGAACTGCTGTCCCTGTTTCTTGGTGACGGGCAGGGAGCCAGCTGTGGAGGATGCTGCAACCTAGGACTGAGTTCCCGATGCTCTGCAGGAACTCTGCTTTGGACAGAGTTCCAGCAGCCTGGCTCTGGCTCCATCTGGCAGGAGAGGCTGCTATGTTGGAGGGAGAACCCAGGGAAAGCTTGCCTGGAGGAAATTCGGTCAAGATGTTCGCTTTTAACACCTCTGGTCTTCTTCCAAACCAGAAGAGGAAAAGATTCTTAAAGAAAGTTTTAGGGTTTTCTGTGAATGGAGCAGAGTAGGGCAGATCCTAGGCCCTTTGTGGCTGGGATAAAACTAGAGAGGGAAATGCCTGGGAGTTGGAGGATCTTTTCTCTTGGCTAGGCCCCAGGCTTAGCAGACAGTTGATTGCCAGTGGCTTTTGCTGCCCCAACAACAGAAAGTGCCCATTGGCTTCAGAGTTGCTAAGATCTGGAAGGGTAATGTGAGTGGGAGTTAGTGGGGCTGGGAGTGCTCTGAAGGGAAGAAATCCTCCAGAGGTGACTTGAAGTATAACTTTAAAAAGCATTTATCCCTTTCCTTGTTATTATTATTATTTTGTTTTTTGAGACAAGGTTTCTCTGTGTAGCTCTGACTGTCCTGGAACTTGCTCTGTAGACCAGGCTGGCCTTGAACTCACAGAGATCCTCCTGCCTCTGCCTCCCCAAGCACTGGGATTAAAGGTGTGCACCACCACCACCCAGCTTCCTTCCCTTTTTGAGGACCTCTTAGACATTTGGTAAGATAAGGGATTCTTAAACCAGATAGTGGTGGCACACACCTTTAATTCCAGCACTTAGGAGGCAGAGACAGGCAGGTCTCTGTGAGTTTGAGGCCAGCCTGGTCTACTGAACCAGGACAAAATAATAATAATAATAATAAGATAAGGGATTCTTTAGTCTAGACATAACTAGAGTCCTAGTACTCAGAGCTTGAAGTAGAGGATTTCAAATTCAAGGCCAACCTGGACAAAAAAACAAAACAAAAACCCACAAACAAAAAAACAGAAGCTCTACTCATTTTGCAAGGTAGAGCCCAGGAGCTGGAGAGCCCTGTGAGAAGCTTCCACTGGGTCCTTGCCCTGCAGCCCCAGATTATATGCTTTAATCAGAAACAACAATCATCAAAACTAAGTGAACTGCTTAGTGACTTGGAGGTTTAGATAGATGGGCAAACAAGGATTCTTTAGGAGAGGACATCTGAATAATGTCCCCAAGATCTTGGGGAACAAATGTGTAGATTTCTGGAAAAAGGTCACCCCGACAGAAGGCATTGAGATTTGAATGTGCAAAGACTCAGAGGCCTGAGCATCCTGGGACAGGCAGCAGGTTAGTGTGGTTAAGGCAAAAATGAATGTGTGGGGGATAAGGACTATTGAGAGGCACTGAGAGATGAGGGGGGGCCCTGGTCATGAGGACCATGGAGACCTGACATTTAATTAAAACGGCTTTAAAAATGATTACTTATTTTAGATAGGGTCTCATTATGTAGGCAAGGCTGTCCTGGAACTTACCCTATAAGCCAGGCTGGCCTCCAACTCACAGAGATCCATCCACTTCAGCCTCCCAAGTGCTGGGATGACAGGTATGTTACCATGCCTGGTTTTAGATCAGTTTTTGATAGAGAGAAATGATCACCTTATAAGAGACACTCTGCTGCTTTGTGAGGTTGGGCCGTGAGGGAAACCAAGGCAGGAGGACGAAGAGGAGGGAGACAAGTAAGGAGTGATGCTGGCTAGGGAAGGAATGCGGGTGAGGAACAGTGAGGAACTGGAAAGAACTCTTACCATAGGCAAAGCAGTGTGGGCTTCTGGAGGGTGGCGCCTCACTGCTGGCATCGGTTTGGATAGACCTCTTCCCTGGACTAACTGAGTAGAGGAGAGTGTTATTCACAAGTTAAAGGTAGGGCATCCCAGGCATAGGTCAGGATTTCCCTGGAGGATGCTGTCTGTCTTAGTCACTTTTCTATTCCAGTGAAGAGACCCTACCACCAAGGCACTTTATAGAAAAAAGCATTTGATTGGGGGTTTGCTTACAGTTCCAGAGGGTGAGTCCTTTAGCATAATGGTGGGGAGTATGGCGGCAAGCAGGCAGGCATGGTGCTGGAGCAGTAGCTAAGAGCTTGTCTCATCCACAGGTAGCAGGCAAAGAGGGAGACTGAGTCTGTCATGAGCTTTTGAAACCTCAAAGCCCACCCCTAGTGACACACCAATTCCAACAAGGCCACACCTTCTAATTGCCAAGACAGTTCCACCAATTCAGAACCAAGCCTTCATATTTATGAGCCTATGTGGGGGCCATTCTCATTTAAACCACCACAGAGTGCTAACTCCTGTTTTTTAAGATTTATTTTTATTTTTAAATTATGTGTATGTCAATAGGCTTGTGCTCATGAGTGCAGGGGCCCTTGGAGACCCAAGGCATCTGGTTCCTCTAGAGCTGGAATTATAGGGCTTTGTGATCTACCCTCGCGGGTGCTGGGACCTGAAGTAGGGTCCTCTGCAAGAGCAGTACACGCTCTTTTTTTGTTGTTGTTTTCCAAGACAGGGTTTCTCTGTGTAATTTTGGTGCCTGTCCTGGATCTTGCTCTGTAGACCAGGCTGGCTTTGAACTCACAGAGATCCTCCAGTCTCTGCCTCCCGAGTGCTGGGATTAAAGGCATACACAACCGCCGCCCGGCTGCAGTACAAGCTCTTAACCAGCAAGCCCCTAAATCTTTATTTTTGAGCATGTCACAGCATTAGATGATCCATGATAGTATCAGGGAGTCTTGCAAGGCTGATAACAGAGATGGCCTTATAGTGAAGCAGAGGGTCACTTCAGCGTCTTAGTGGGCCATGCTTGCCCAATCTGGCTATAAGTGACCTTGTGTCTTTGCTGATTGACTGGTCACATGATGTCTTGCTCACACAGCTATGCAGCTGTGTGCTTCAGACACCACCCATGCCCTGCCCCTCCCCCCACACTGGCCTGTCTAGTTCATCGCTTCCTTCCTGGGTTTTGCCAAAACAGCCCCCAGGGTCTTTGGGATGCTGATGCACCAAAAGTTCTGGAGGGATGGAGAAGCCAGGCACACCCCACACATCTCTGTGATGAGGCTGCAGGCCCAGGGTCATGTGACCACCGAGTTCTCAGAACCTTTTTCTAGTCCAAGCAGAAACTTCAGCCCCGGGGCTGGAGGTGGCTTAGCTATTAAGAACACTTGTTGCTTTTGCAGACGACCCAAGTTTGGTTCCCAGCACCCACACGGCAGCTCACAACTCTCTGTAACTCCACTTCCAGGGGATCTGACACTTTCTTCCTGCTTCTTTGGATACTAGACAATCACACAGTGCACATGAATACATTCAGGCCGCACGCATGCGCCTGTGTGTACACGCACACACAAACACACAAACACACACACACACACACACACACACACACACACACACACACAGACACTTCAGCATGGATCGGGTGGCTTGCATTTCCCCTAACCCCACATAGCCTCCCTGGCAGGCTCTGCCCTCAGCTAACTTTAGACAGTGGCTGTCTACAAGGTTTCACATTGTGCTGAGTGCAGGCATTTATTTGAACAATTAATTTTTAAAACATTTATTGTTTTATTACAGTCATTAATTTATTTATTGCATGTGTGAGTATGCACATGCCATGATGTGTGTGGAGACCAGAGGAGACCGTGAAGGAGTCAGTTCTATTTTCCCTCCATGTGGAGTACAGGGATTTAACTCAGGCTGTCAGGCATAGAGGCAGTGAATTTACCCACTGAGCTGTCTCACCGGCCCTATCTTATTTATTACTTTTTAATCACACAAATAATATATGAACTAGATCATGCATCCTGGATAGGGAAGATATCACCCAAAGAGGGAGGAAATTGGCTTTTGGTTGGCAACCGCAATGGTTTATGGCCCTCCGATGGGCCACACTGTATGAACAGTTCCATGGTACATCTGTGGCATTGAAGTTTCATGGTAGTGGGGTCATGATTAGGAAAGAAATTTCTTAAAAGGCTTCTTAGGAAGGGTGATAATGAAAAAAAGGTTGAAAGACCCAGAAGTATTTTAAAACCTCCTTTAACTCCCTCCTTGGTCTGTGTGTGGGTGTGTGTACCATTGTGTGTACACATTTGTGTCCATACATAAGCAGCCCTGGGTGCCAAGACCCCTTCCACCAGGCTGGCCGTGGTGGCACATGCCTTTAATCCCAGCACTTGGGAGGCAGAGGCAGGAGGAGCTCTGTGAGTTCGAGGCCAGCCTGATCTACATAGCAAATTCCAGGACAGCCAGAGCTCCATAGAGATACCCCATCTCAAAAAAAAAAAACAAAAAACAACAACAACAAAAACAAAAAACACAAAAAACAAACAAACAAACAAAAAAACCTTACCAACCAACCAAACAAACAAAACTATCTTTTGAGATACGATGGCCCACCAAAACCTGGAACCTGGGCCTCACTAGCTAGGCTAGGCTGACTGACCCATGAGCTCCAGCGATCCCCCATCTCTGCCTCCTCAGCATTGGAATACTGGAATTACCAACACACATTCCCAGCTTTTAAGATGGATGCTGGCAATCAGACTATGGTCTTCATACCCATGTGGCAAGCACTTTATGGATGGAGGGATCGCTGCACCAAGTTTCCCTCCGGCCTCACAATGCTCTCTTCCCCCAGTCATACACACACACACACACACACACACACACACACACACACACACACACTCACGTGTGCACATACACAACAGCAATAGTAACAGTTTTAGAGTGTGACTTTCAATAGCCCACAGGAGGGTAGAAATGTATGTAAGTGTGGAGGGGGGGCGGGTGTGGGTGTGAAAAGGCTACAGCATTCCATGCATAGAAAAGTGCCAAGCTTGCATAGTGTGAGCATGGTACATACATGTGAAAGAGACTTGAGGAGATTCGTGAAGATGCTAATGGCAGCTATTGCTGGGCTGGAGGTTCTGAGACTGTATCCTTCTTGGAACTTTCTGTGGTTATCCTCCTCCACTTTTCCTCGAAAGACGTGAATGAATTTTGTAATCAGAAAAAAAACAAGCCCATAATTCATTGTGAAACAGAAATGGATAATTTATTTAAAAGCAAGAAGGAAATTAGAAAGAAAGCGGCACCTCCTGGCTTGTTTTGTGCAGACTCTGATGCCCATTATAAAGCTGACTGCTCCCTGGGAATGGCTCCCGTCCAGGGAAGGGACCTCATGGCCCTGGGTGTCTTTGGCTATGGGAGCTCTGAGCTTGGCTAAGGGTAGCATGGCCTCCTCTGTCATAATACTGTATCCTGGGGGCCACAGCTGGGCTCTAGGGTCAGGCAAAGGGAAAGGCTGTCTGAACCAGCCCTCTTCAGAGTGTCCTGTTTCCAGCTCTTCTCCCAACTGTGGAGGAGCTGAAGTGTGGGGCTGTAGTGGGGAGGGTATGAAGGCTAGGAAGAAGCAAGCAGTGGGCCCTTCACTTACATTTTTTAGTATAACAGGTAGGTCTATGTTTGTGTGTGTGTGTGTGTGTGTGTGTGTGTGTGTGTGTGTGTGTGTGCCATTGTGTATCCCAGGCTGCCCTGGGACTTACTCTGTAAACTCAAGCAAGCATGAGACTTGTTCATGACCCTCCTGCCTTAGAATCCCAGTGCTGGGATTACAGGCTTGGGCTACCATGCATAATTCTATTTTAAGATGTCCAGAGGGAAAAGAAAAGTTTGACTTTCCTTGTGAAGGTGCTTGCTGTTGGCAAAAACACAGCTTTTTAACCACGGGGTGAAGCTTGTCTATCTAACAAGCGGGCCACAGAGCCAGATGCCTAAGAGGCATTGCCAAGCAAGATCAATGAGGGGACCTCGTTAGTGCCATAAGAATTCTCCAATCTGTCAGGCCAAAGGTTCCCCCAGCTCCTAGGGGGCTGGGGCGCTGCCAGCAGTGCATATATTTGGATCTTTGTGCTTCAGCAGCACCAGATGAAGTCATGGTACATCTTCAGGAAAAGATGATCTAAACTGTTTCTAAGGCAGGCTTTTCTAAGAGAAACACCAGTCCGGGCCATGTTTCTGCACCTGACTGGATACCATGAATCAGAACTGGGAGGGGATGTGCAGGCCACGCTCACACCTCCTCTAGGCCAATGAAGTCAGGTCTAGGTGAAATTCTTCAACTAATGGTGATGGACAGCTAAAGGTGAGAAACTAAGAAGAACCTGAATTTGGAGGCTGGGCATTATTCATGACACGGGTCACGTCCAAGCGAGTCTTTTGCACCAGGCAGTGTGCTGAGGGAGCAACCCTCTTGCCTAATCATCTTCAGAGGGATTGCTCATTTGACAAGGAGTGGAGAAACCTACCTGAGGTCACCAGGTAGAAAGCGCTGTTCCAGGCCTGAGTGACTCACATGGGCTCCAGCTGTCGGTGTGATGAAACCGTGGGGAATGTCAGGGTCTTGAGAGGATGGATGGAAGCCAAAGGCTTGTGGGCATTCAAGTCCACCCTGTGCCTGATCTGAGACAGAAGAAAGAACGATACAGACTCCCGACGAAGCCTGAAGGACATCTAGCTAGTGCTTTTTTTTTCTTACACCTTTAATCTATATGTTCTTTTCTAAAGCACCTTACCGTGTTTCCTACCTTAACCAGCTTTGGAAAATGTATTCATGTTTGGGGGGCAGGGTGAGCATGCACATGTGGATCTGTATGCAGGTATGGATTCCCATGCACATGCGGATCTGTATACAGGTGTGGATCCCCATGCACATGTGGATCCATTTATACATGTGGAGGTCAGACGACAAGATTTAGGAGTTGGTTCTCCTTTCTCACCATGTGAGGCCTAAGGATTGAACTCAGGTTGTCAGACTTGGTGGCAAATATCCTTACGCCCTATGCCATGCAAGCCCCTAATGCATGTTCATACCCAGATATTCCTAGTTATTTCTAACCTATTCCCTTTCCAAAATGTATTTGCCTTGCCTATTTATTATTATTTATTTTTAAAATCATGGTAAAGCAGTCATAACACAAAGCATGCCATCTTAGCTGCCTCTGAGAGTACAGTGGTACCAAGTATGTCTGCTGTTCCGTAAACCTTCACCTCCACCCATCTCCATAGCTACTCTCATCTTGCAAAACCAGAACTCTGCCCCATTCAACACTGGCTGCCCATTCCCCACCTCTCCAAGCCCCTGGCAGCTACTGCCCAACCTTCTATCTCTACAAATTTCACTCTTCTATATCATGGAAGTGGAATTCTAATACTGTCCTTTTCTGATAGGCTTTATTCATTGAGTATAATAACAATAGTAATAGTAATAATAATAATAATAATAATAATAATAATAATAATAATAATAATAAATTATTTTTTGAGACAAGGTCTTATTTAGCCCAAGCTGGCCACACACATGTAATGTAGCTAAAGATGATTTTGAACTCCTGATATTCCTTGATATTTCAAGTGCTGGGACTGATTATAGGTGTGCACATCACCCACAGTTTATGTGGTGCTGGGAATTTGTGCATGCCAGGCAGCCTCCCCCCACTCCCCCAGCAATGGAGCCACATTCCTAGCTTTCTTGTTTTTATTTAAAATGTGAGGGTTGAGATATAACTCAGTAGCAGAGTGCTTGCCTAGCACATGCAAGGCCTTGAGTTCAATTGCCAACACTGAAATAAAAAGAAAATCTAAGAGTGCTTGTCAAGAATGAGCGAGAGAGAGACCAGGAGGTCTGAAGGGTAAGTTAAGTTCTTTAAAGGACTCCAGGAAGTGATGGCTGGAGCAGCTTAATCTATTCATAATAGGCATCGCCCTCCTAGAGGAGGGGAGTGATTTCCAGTCCCCAAAACTGGTCCACCATCCTCTGAGCTCAAGCTGCAGCCAGTGCTGGGCTTTGCTTTCTCAGGCCTGGCTGCCAGGGCAGGGGTGGTCCAAAGCCCAGTCACAGCTCTCAGAGTATCTCCAGAGGGAACCGGCCTCTGCATGGAGAATACAGACACCTTTAGAGCCAGAGCCCATGAAGGATCCTGCTAGGATGCTGCAAAGGCACCTTTAAGGGATGGACTATCAAATTGAGATTAGTATTTGGCTCCTTTGTCTCTTGCTGGAGATTTTTGGCTGGAACTGAAAAGCATGTTTGATTTCAATGCAATATTTCATGACCGAGTGGAACAACAGATCTGGGAGATTAGCTGCTGAGTGGTCAGTTGAAGTGTGTGAGAACTTGAGCCTGCAGGAAGTTCAGGTTTAAAATCTGCAGCCTTCTCTTTTTATTGACGTGATAGAATCCTATTACGTTGCTTGAATTTGGGGCATGATGGCACCTGCTGAAGATTTCTGTTGCTTGTATCTTTTTTTGTTGTTGTTGTTTTTGTTTTTTGAGACAGGATTTCTTTGTGTAGCCCTGGCTATCCTAGAACTAGCTCTGTAGACCAGGCTGGCCTCGAACTCACAGATCCAACAGCCTCTGTCTCCCAAGTGCTGTGATCAAAGGCATGTGCCACCATGCCTGACTGTTGCTTGTATCTTATTCAGCTTGTACTACTAATAAAACTCCATTTTCCCCCTGGGAGACCAAAGAAGTGTGGAGCCCCAGAAAGTGAATGCTTGGGTTGAGGTAAATTGACTTGGTTTATAGTTGGACCTGGGCTTGAATCAAATCCCCATAATCCTATGCAACCCAAGCTGGTTCACGAGCTTCCTTCCCCTGTGCAATTTGAAAAAGAAGCCCTTTCCCTCTTGGGTTGCTAAATAGGAAGGTTATGAACTTGAAGCTGCCAGGAGTATCTTTGCTAATACATGGTGGCATATGATGAGAATGAAGCAGAAAGAAAACAGCTGAGGGGCAGCATTGCTTGAGGACCTGGGTACATCAGTATCTGAACATCACATTATACTCCTTAACTTCCAAGGTTTATTAGCCACTAAATACTCCCAACTCTTCATTTGGGGGGGAGGGTGTATACATTAGAAGCAGTTGGAGATAGGTTATGTGGCTCCCAGCTTACTGTGTCCCCTCTAAAACAACTAAGTACATTGTGAGTTGTCTACATGATAGAGGAAGATGTCAAGTTGTGACCTGGGCTGTGATTTTCCCAGGATGAACCAACATTCAGGCGGTAAGGCTGCAGAGGCTGGCTGTGCGGTATGCATACTGTAACATAAGGAGCTGGGTCTACTAGCCATCACTGGCTGGGTGCTTTGGGCAAGTTGCTGAATTCTATTGAGCCCCAGCTCCCACTGCCTAGAAAATGTGGCTATTAAACCAGGTACTAGTGAAGTCACTTTTGGCTCTGTGTAATGGGTTACCCATGTTTTAAATGGGCAGTTGTCTAGGTCTAAAATGAAGGAGAAAAAAAAAATCAAAACATCTCCTCAAACTTCAGAACTCTAAAAGTTGTTTGAAGATCTCTTTTTCTTTCTTTCTTTCTTTCTTTCTTTCTTTCTTTCTTTCTTTCTTTCTTTCTTTCTTCCTTCCTTCCTTCCTTCCTTCCTTCCTTCCTTCCTTCCTTTCTTTTTTTGAGATAGGGTTTCTCTGTGTACCCCTGGCTCTCCTGAAACTTGCTTTGTAGATCATGCTGGCTTTGAACTCACAGAGATTTGCCCATCTCTGCCTCCCAAGTGCTGGGGTTAAAGGCATGCACCTGGTTTGAAGATCTCAAACTATTTTTATATAACTTTTATTTTATTACTTTTATATTTATCTATTTTACTTTATGGTGTGTGGAGGTCAGAAGTGGGTATTGGATCTTGCTCTGGAATAGGAGTTGCAGGTGGTTGTGAGCCACCACATGGATGCTGGGACCCAGTCTCAAGTCCTCTACAAGAACTGTAAGTGCTCTTAACTGCTGAGCTGTCTCTTCACTTCCTGACTTTTTAAAATCTAACTTTTCAAAGTACAGCTTACATTCAGAAAACTGCTCAGCCCATGACATGTAGTTTGAGGTGTTTTCACAGACTGAGAACACTCACGACAAACATCCACACAGGGACACACACCCTTACAGCATCGCAGAGATCCCTGGCTCCAGTGGGTGCAGGAAACCAAACTCTGGTCCTCTGCAAAAGCAGCAAGTGCTGTTAACCATTGAGCCATCTCCAGATCCTGGTCTTTTAAATGTGAGTCATTTGGATGAGTTTACAATGATTCACTCTGTGTGTGTGTGTGTGTGTGTGTGTGTGTGTGTGTGTGTGTGTGTGTTGTTTTTGCCTTTCAAATATTTTTTCAATATTTCATTATGAAAAAAGTCTAAAACAATGGGAAAGTTAAAGAAGTTTATGGTGCACTTACACACTTGTCACCTAGACACTGACAGGAACATTTTCTTACACCTGCTTCTAGTGTGTTTTTCCTTCTGTCTTGCTTCTTGAAGCTTTCAAACTTGAAAAGAGCCACCCCCTTCACCTCGGACACTTCAGAACTCGGAGACCAACTGTGTGCAATGTTTATAATTACTTTTTCTTGT
The DNA here is from genome assembly GCF_903995425.1 of Onychomys torridus. Taxonomy (NCBI): domain Eukaryota; kingdom Metazoa; phylum Chordata; class Mammalia; order Rodentia; family Cricetidae; genus Onychomys; species Onychomys torridus. Next base: position 55,736,202 of record NC_050450.1, read on the forward strand.
CAGGTTCAGGGTAAGTGTCTTTTGTTTGAAATGCTTAGTGCTACAAGCATTTTAGACTTTAGGTTTCTTTGGAGTTTGGAATATTTGCGTTATACATAATGATATGTCATGAGGGGGCCCAAGTCTAAGCCTATAGTCTGTTGACTTCAAATGTACCTTGTATGCACACCTGGCTATGGGTAGTTTTCTTTTTTTTTTTTTTTTGCCAGAGCTGAGGACTGAACCCAGGGCAAGCGCTCTACCACTGAGCTAAATCCCCAACCCTGGGTAGTTTTCTACAATAGTTTTAGTAAAGTAATTTCTATGTGGAAAAAATGTCATTGTATGGTATTTTCCATTGGTGCTCAGAAGGTTTCAGAATTGGAGCATTCGGGGGTTTGGGTTTACAGATTTGGGGTGCTCACCCTGTGCTACATCAAGTGCACACATCTCAAGGACCACTTCTTTCGCTTTGACAAATGCATATCCCTGTGTAGGCAGAACACGGTCAGCATGAAGAGAGTGACTGTCACTCCAGGAAGTTCCCACAATTCCCTCCTGTGAGCCCCACACCCACACTACTACAAGCAGCCCCTCGATTTTCTACTCCGGTGCCACCCATGGTGCTGCTCCTTCCTCCTCCTCTTCCCTTCTCACTCCTCTCTTCTTCCTCCTCTTTCCTTCTTCCTCTTCCTTTCTCCTCCTCCTTCTCCCTTTTCCTCCTCTTCCTACCTTCTTCCTCCTTCTAAAATATTTAATGTATGTGTGTGTGCCCCCACGTGCATTATTTGCACACGTGTTGTGGAGCCCTTGAAGCTGACCTTACAGGTGTTTGGGAGACACTTGCTCTGTACTGTGGCTGCGGGGATCCAAACTCCAATCCTCATTATTGTGCAGCAAGTGCTCTTAACTGCTGAGCCATCTTTGCAGCCTTGTATTATAATTAATTTGCATCTTCCAGATGACAATTGAGGCTGAATATCTTTAAATATGCCTAATGGCCACTTAGGTGTCTTTACCATTGTATGTCCAAGGATGGTTCTTACATTAAAAAAAAAAATTATTATTTGACCAATCGTGTATCTAACGTATTTTAGTCACGTCCATACCCCCGTGACCATCTCTCATCCACTCCCATTTGCCCTGAGCCCCTGAACCCTTTGTTTTTTCCAGCTGACTCCCACTGTTTCTCACACACACACACACACACACACACACACACACACACACACACACACGAAGGGGGAAGCAGGAGACTCACTTGGTTTAATTGGGGTTGCCCGCATGAACATGGGTGGGAGGTTATTTACAAGAGTTTGGGCAATTTGCCAGTGGCTATACCACTGGAGAAAATGACTCTCCCTCTTCCAACAACCAACAGTGGCCAACATCTCCTCAGGGAGGGGCGGGGCCTCCGGAACCCCATCCTACTCATGATGGGGTGTTGACAGGCCCCGTCTTGTGAAGGTAACCTTGGTTACTTTGAGTTCATGAGCACGACAGCCATGCCATGTCCAGGAGACATTTCACAGCCCTCCTCTGCATCCTCTGCCTCTCCCACTTTTTTCCTCCCATTTTCCACTATATGCTCCATGGCACTTCTGCAGGGGCTATGAAAGAATGAGGGTAGCTGACTGGCAGGTACCAACTATCTCCGATGCTGTTCCAAAGAGTCTGCCTTTAACTTAAAGGGGAATTTCCACACCTGCGAAGCTTCCCATCATCAGGAGCAAGGAAATGCTGATTTGTTCAAACTTAGCCCCAAATTGGACAGTGTAGAGAACTTGGGGAAGCATTCTGCTTGAAGCCTTGTCTTCTGATCATCTCCAGTTATGTAACTTTCTTCCCGATGCATGTCAGGCACCAATGGAACACAAAGCCATTAGCAGATTTTGAAAGAGATTTGACCAGCAGCTGCCAGAGAAGCATGGCTCTGAGCAGATGTGTCTTCCTATCAAAAGGCAAAGGCATTGGGGTAAAGGAGAAGGTGCTCAGGGCAATTGACAGGAATAGATATTGTTTTTTTTTTTTTAAGTGACATCTCCTGTCAACCTTCAGGCCTTGCGTTTCAGAATTCAGGCCTGTCCCCAGCCATTTGTAGACTGAGGAATGTGGGTTCACTGTAGTTTTATGAGCAGCAAGCACCTCCTGCTTCTTCCAGAGACCTGTCTCATATAGTGGCTAGGCACAGATGACCTGTCACCAAGATGGGCTAGGGTTGAGGTAGAAGCTTCGTCATCTGCATCTCCATTTAGCTGCCTGTTTCTTATCAGATGTGTGGTGGAAGGAGCAACTGGCCATGGTAGGAGGAAGTGGTCAGCAAAATGTCATGATGTCCTGGGTTTGTTACCGGCCTGGCAAAAAAATAACGATATTCTGAAGATAACCTTTGTATCTCTCAATATAACTGTCAGATTACTGGAACAACAGACTTCCAACGAAATGGGAATTTCCTCGGAAATCTCATACTGGGGGAAAGAAAAAGCACCAACCATAGGGGAACTTGTCTCTCAGATGAGTTTCCACAGAATTCTAATGGCTTGTCAGATCATCTTACAGGAGGAGACTGGAGAGCAAGTGATGATGAGTCAGTGGTGGGCATATAGATGAGTGGTGGACATATAGATGCAGCCCTGGGCACCAAGCCCCCTCCACCAGGCTGGGCATGGTGGCACATGCCTTTAACCCCAGCAGGGAATCCAACATAAGCTCACCAGGAGCAGGCACAGGAGAGGACAGCTCCCTGAGGAAGTGCTACCCAGGACCAAAGAGATGGCGGAAGTGGGATTGTGGTGGCTTTGGGGACCCAGAGTCAGAGAGGACAGGTGTCTGTTCAGAGCTGAGAAACAGGCAGGGCCATGGGGAGAGGACCCATGCTTCTAGGCAGGGGCGTGGACAACAAAGGAAGCAGAAAGAGCTGAGGGTGCAGCTCAGCGGTAGAGTGAGTTCCGTCTCCAGGGCATGCATGCACATCCCCCGTTTCTCCCCCACACAGGAGTGTCGGCTGTGGTTCAGAGTTCAGGGAGTGCCAGGTTTGAGTACTGGCTCTGTCAGTTACTGTGAGATTGTGGGCAGAGTATTTGGCCTCCATCCCTCAGATTTCTCGAAATAGGACTGTTGTACTATGTGTCTCTTGAGCCTCTTTGGAGGTCCCTATGAGTAAGTACATATGAAACTTAAACCTGTCACTTTAGGATTTAGCCTCCGACACCACTACAAAGGCTGTTTCTGAACAGGAAAGGACAGAGTGGCCCGGTTGTGGGGAGTGGGTAGGAGAAAGAGAAGAGTAGTAGACACCAGCCGGCAAGGGAAACCTTGATGCAGATGGATTCCCATTGTGGCAGGAAATGAGCCAAGGACATTGGCTGCACCAGTTTTTAATTGAAGACTTGTCATTTGTTGTCAGGGCAATTATTTGAACCTTGCCCATCACACATTAGTACCAATAAGCATATTAAATCCTTTGAGCTCTAAATAGGACAGAGTTGGGAGAGATTAATAAAACATGAATTTTGGACAGATGAGAGCTGGGAGAAGAAAGGTAGAGATGTATGCATATATGTATGTATGTATACATGCATGCATGCATGTATATGCATGTGTATGTGTTTGTGTGAATGTATATGTGTATGTATGTATGTATGTGTGTGTTTGTTTCAGACAGGGAATCACATAGCTGAGGCTGACTTCTGATCCTCCTGCCTCAACCTCCTGGATGATGAGATTCCAGGTGTGTACTGGTACATTTGATTTTAGGCAGTGCAAGGGATAGAACCCAGTGCTTTGTGTGTGCTAGGCAAGCATTTCACTGAACTACCTCTCCAGCCCTGTTTTCACAAGTTCAATTTCTTCATTTATATGTATAAGGATCTTAACTCACTTGGTCTCTTTTGACCTGTAGCAGGAAATACTAGGATCCTACTGTTCCTTTAAATGATGAGTAAATTCCCATGTGGTGGATAGGCTTGGCAGTGGGATGAAAACTCACTTGCAGAAACGTACGTACGGGGTGTTCTCTTTGTCTGAATGGCGTCAGCAGGTTTCACTGCAGTGACGTGTGCTCACACTTGACTGTGATGTGATTAAACTCACAGACACACATGCCACCCGCACCTTCAGCTAAGCCCCACTGTGTAACTTTGCCTGGAGGTGTGACAACACTCCTCTGTTTATGCATGAGCCATGAACCAACCACACATAGGGGAGCTTCTGAAAAGGAGCTCAATACAGCACTCTAAAGCTGATTAGATAGGTATGGAAAAATTGCACATTCGGAAAGAGAAAGCAGGATACCTCTGTCTTCCTCTTTGCTTTCTGTAAATCTCGACTTAACAGGTAGGTCTCAGTTTGGTGAGAGCACAGATTCTGTGATGGTCTAAGTGTAGGGAATCAGTGCACTCTCAGCCCTTGATGATGATTGGGTCTGTTCTGTTCCAAGGTGGTCAATTTAAAGCCATGATCTTCTAAAGTTGAGCAAGCTCTCGTTTTTTTTTTTTTTTTTTTTTTTTTTTTTGAGAGAGGCATCAAACTCAGATTCCCTCACTGGATAATTACCTTTTTGGTCACTGGGATAGAATAACAGAATACATGACAAAAACCATTTAAAGGAGGGGGGTGATATTTTGGCCCACAGTTTTGGAGGATGTAGTTCATCACGGCAATGGTGGTGTGGCAAAGTTCATCATGGCAGAGTGTGAGGCTGGGATCCCTCCCTCTTTCTGGATCAGTGTGTTAGTCGGGGTCCTCTACAGGAGCAGAACTGACAGGATGCACACGTATGTTAAAGGGGATTTATTAGACTGGCTCATAGGATGTGGTCTAGCTCGTCCAACAATGGCTGTCTCACAGCAGGAGGGCCAGCGATGTAGCCATTGTTTGGTCCATAGTACTAGCCATCTCACGGGTCCCCATCTGGCACTGGAATCCTTGAGGATTCCCAGAAAGCTCTTGGTCTTCTGACTGCCTTGGCCTCCCAAGGAAGTTGTTCTCATATTAGTGAAGGGATGCCACAGCCACAATAAGATAGCCAGCTGGTCTTGCCTGTGAGAGTGGGGGCAAGCAGGCAAAAAGTGAAGTATTCATCTTCTGTGCCCTTCTTTGTGGGCTGCTACCAGCAAGTGTGGCCCAGATTTAGGGTGGGTCTTCCTGCTTCAAATAATCTGATTAAAAACCCCTCAAAAGGTTATCCAGGAACTTGGGTTTTAGTTGATTCCAGATGTAGTCAGGTTGACAACCAAGATCAGCCATCACACTCAGGAAGCAGAGCACTTGGGCTAGAAGGGGCTGACTCAATGTTTATCTCCGGCTCTGTGCCTCACCCAGGGACCCACTTCCTCCAGCTCTGTCTCACCTCCTGAAGGTTACACAGCTTTGCCCACACATGGCCATCAGGTAAGAGCCAAGTGTTTAAGCACTTCACTTTCAAACCCTAGCATTTTAGCTTCACATGTTATAATGCAAATTTCATTCAACCCAACTTCAATAGTCCTTCATAATCTTGATAGTCCCAACAAGTCTTTTCTGAGACTCACAACTCTTAACTGTGAACCCCTTTTCAGTCAAACAAGTTATTGTATTTGCTCACAATATACAGTGGCACACAGTAAATATTGCCATTCTAAACCCAAGGAATGACAGCTTTGCAAAGAAAGGCTGGACCCAAGCAAGACCAAAACTCTCAGAAGAATCATTATGTCTTGCTGCTCCCTGCCTGGCACCTGCCCCTCATGGCAGCTCCAGTGGTCTCAAAGTACCTTTCCTGTTTCCCCCCAGTGGAAGGTTTCTTTGTTATGATTTCAATTTCTTTAACAATTAGAGCCACATTGTTTAGCTTGTCGGCACCCTCCATGTCTACAACTTTAAAATTCAGCCACATTCCTTTCCTCATTAGACCACACACTTTCTACATCTTTCTTTCCCATCTCTTACTGAGATTCCTCACTGTAAACTTGGCTAACCACAGTGAACACTAACCATGCCATGGCCCAGATGCTAAGCTGCCTTGAAATTCCCTCTGCCGAGCAAATTAGTCCTTGGTTTAGAATTCAGCCTCACTCAGGTTTTTAGGACATGGACAGAACATCTGGATTGCATACCAAAATGCAACACGAGAGGCCTCTCCCTGGATTCCCATAGAGTCCTCACTTCCTTGTGAAGCTTCATGAGTTCAGTCTTTACTGCTCAGGTTCATATTCTAATTCACTGTGGTGCTTCCAGAACAGCATTTAACTCTGTCTCCAGCTCATCACGGCTTCTCTAGTGGACAGCTCCAACTTCCAAATTCCTCTTTGGTTCTAAGGGCCTGTGAATCAGATGATCATGTTTATTACAGTGGTAACCCCACTCCTGGCACTGATAATCTGCACCAGTTTCTTTCCTCTTCATCATGACCGGATACAGGACATCTTTGGCTGGTGGTTTGTAAGAGCCCAGTCTATAATGGTGGGGAAGGCATTACCAAGTTCATGGCATTGGGAGTCCAAGGCTGGAACTCCTTATATGTCAGTCAACAAAGCAGCAGAGAGCATGGGCTGGAAGTAGAGCCAGGCTATAATCCTCAGTGCCTGTATCCCAGCAACCTACTTCCTCCAGCTAGGCTCTGCCACCTAAAGGTTCTATAATTTCTTAAAACAGAACCTTCATCTTTTGACTAAGCCTTTAAGAACATGGTCTATCCTGTAGAGGGATGTTTTGTATTTAAGCCATAACACTAGCAGAGTATTGGATTATATGGGTCTGGAATGGGGCCTGAGGTGCTGTGTTTCTGATGAGCTCCTAGGTATTGCTGGCCTGTGTTCCACACTTTGAACAGCAAACTATGAGGGAATTCGTACCTTGACACTCCAGAAGAGCCTGCCTTGTCAATAAAAAACGTGCAAACCAGTCATTCCTTTTAAGACGTGACCAGCCTCTGTTCCCTAGGAATCTCTTTGTGACCTCTTCTAGAGTTGCTTCTGGAAAATAGGTTCAAAGAGCTGAAGTGGACACACTGAGCTTTAAAGGGTGAACATGTCCGTTTCTCTCCTCTCCCCTTCTGGTCCCTCTCCTCCTCTCCTCTCTTCTTCCTTAACTTCCTCTTGTTTCTTTTCTGTAGTAGAGATGAAACCCAGGGCCTTGCACATGCTAGGCAAGCATTCTACCACTGAGCTACATCCCCAACTGCCCCCCTGTGTGTGTGTGTGTGTGTATGTGTGGACATTTGTGTTGTTGTTTCTGGATTTGTCCTCTACAGTCACCATTTTTCTGTGGTCCATCAGCATGGACACTCTCCTGTGACAGGATCTTCTGGTTCCCATTCTGGTCCTCACCCTTGGCTCAGGACCACCAGGGTCAAGTTCTCATTGCTGAGATTTTTCTTGCTCTCACAGAAATAAAATGGTGGGCCTTTCTACTTCATTGAGTCCCTTTTTGGGGGGCTAAGAAGTATCCCTCATTTTGAGGGTGGGGCATCTTCAAATTCACTATTGTACCGCTTCCCCAGCCCCTAAAGATATTCTCTTCTTCACAACCTGTCCTGACCAGTAAAACCCACTGTGCCGTCCTGGCCCAGCAGCAGGCTGGTGGTAGCCCTGGCAGAGAGCCTGCTGACACATCCTGTCCCTCTGCCAGGATCAGCACTGGTGGGGCTGCTATGCCAGGGGGACCTCAGGTCTTGGTCCAGGGATCCTTCATACTGTGAACAACCAGAACCTGAGCTAGGCTTTGGAAGCTTGGGCACCCTTGTGATTTGAGCTGCCTGGGCTTTCCCAGCAACCTTTTCATTCAAAGCTAGAGTGTTGTGCTCCTGGGGAGTCTGGGAGCACTGTTCTTCTATGTCCCTTTCCCAGTGTGTCTTTAATGCACAGGGATGGTTTGCTTTCTTTCCTTTTGATGTGCATTTGAGTATTTGCTGCCTCATCCCTGGGGCTCTGCTCTTCACCAGCTTTCTCCTTGCCCTGGCAGTCAGCCCCAGACACCAGAGCATTTGCAGGCCCAATCTGAGGCAGGCTGCCTGCCAATGAAGGACCATGGGTTTCTGATGGTTTCCGCTCCTCTGCCTTGGGCCACCAGCCTTCCTTGTGCCAAGTAGAACATTGCCTTTTGAGGACTAGCCGTGTATCTTTGGAGAATGCCTCTGGCCTTCACTACTAAGTGGCTTCTGCCATGTGTTTCTCTTTTCTTCCTCATCCTGCTGTCTTTTGTCTATTGGTTTCCAGGAGATTCTGTTCAGAGACCGGCAGGAATGATGGATCCGGCCAGCTGAATATCTGCCATAGAACTCTCATCAAACGTCAATTAAAGAAATGAAACTTTCATTTTTTAAAATAAAGCCAACATCCATAGATAAGGATTTACACACAGGCTGAGCAAGCCTAGTCTGAACATCTAAAATCCAAAATGCTCCAAACCCCAGAATATTTTGAACAGTGACATAATCGTAAGTGGAAAAAATATCCCCATTACAAAGTTTCATGTTGTATGTAATTACCTTAAGTTATGTATAGGTATATGAAGGGTAAGTAAGCTTGGGTTTTGGACTCGGGTCCCCATCTCCAAAAGAGCTTGTTACCTGTATACAAATATTATCAAACCCACTCCACCCCACCAATCTGAAATCTTTAACTCCTTGTCCCAGGCTTTTTGCATCTGAGGAATGCCCAACCTATAGTAATTTGTCCCATTGTGCCCCCTGTATGATGCTGGACATTTGCAGAGATTGGCCTCTGACGTTCATCTGTCATGTCTGAACCGAATGCAAGGTCCCCAGAGGTGCACTTGGGTTGCGTTCTCATCACGTGGGGTGATATCTCTGACCTGACACATCATGAAAGAGGAGAGACCCACCCGTTCCCCTGACCACTTTCTGACAAGGGCTGTGGACCTCATCAATGGCGTCCTTGCTTATGATAGAGAGAGTAAAGGCTGCAGGTGAACATGGAGCCCTGGGCTTTGGACAAGAGCCAGCTAGTTGAGTGCTCATTGAGTCCTCAGAATCAAGAGAATTTCCTAGGATCACAGCTTGCCATCAGCTGCTGGCCATCCTACCATTCTGGGCTCTGGGTCCCCTCCTCCTGTCTGCTATCCTGTGCGGCTCCACACTTGGCAAGGTCTTGCTCATGCTTCATGCCACCAGCTCCATGGCTATAAGCTAGGTGGGGATGGGAGTAGGGACAGGTCTTCTGAGCCTTCTCACTGTCAGCCGCCTTCTCAGACTGTATGATAGCTTGCTGGGTATGAACCATGGTCCCACCATCCTTGCCTGCATGCTCCAGCAGATGTGCTCTGTAACTTTGGATTGAAGGCAAAGAGAAGAATTTTACCCCTTCAGTTCTAAAGACTAGAATTTGATTGCAAGCTTTCAGCTGGGCTGTTTTTGTTTGTTTTACCATAAAGGTCTTGCTATGTAGTCTAGGCTAGCCTTGAATTTGAGAACCTCCCAAAGGTATGTATATCAGACCTAGCCTCTGGGAGTCTCTTCCCTTTTGAAAGCTTAGTGGTAGGTTTCACAGTTTTTGTTCTGGTCCCTCATTCACGTGCATCTATAAGCAGGCTCAGGGCTGGTTTCTTTAGAAATCACTTGTCCTCACATGGTTTTCCCTCTGTGTCTGTTTCCTAGTCTCTCGTGAGTATATGTGTGTGTGTGTGTGTGTGTGTGTGTGTGTGTGTGTGTTTGTGTGTATGGGTATATGCGCTCGTACTGATGTTGGAGGCCTGAGGTCTATGTACTCTATGTAATACATCTTCTTAGTTGCTCTCCACATCTTTAAAGTGTGAGAGTCCTACATGTTTGCATGCATGGATATATTGTTGTGGGGAGCACTTGAGAGCCGTGAACTTGGTGGAAGCTGGTTCTCTCCTTCTCCATTTGGGTCCTAGGGATTGAACTCAGGTCATCAGGCTTGGCGGCAAGCGCCTTTACGGCTGAGCCTTCTTGCATGCCCTCCACTTCACTTATTTATTTTGTGGTGCTGGGAATTGAACCCCTCATGCATGCGAGGCAAGCGCTCCACCGCTGACTCTGCCAGCACCGGTCACCTTAGTTTTTGAGACAGGGTTTTTCACTGAACCTGGAGCTCACCGATTAGGTTGGACTGGCCAGCCAGCCAGCACCAGGGACCCTCCTGTCTCTGCCTCCCTACTGCTGGGGTTATTGATATGCTCCCATGTCTGTTTTTTTTTAAATGGGTGTTGTGGATCTAAACTCAGGTTCCTCCTGCTTGCATGGCAAAACAGTGGGGTAAACTGAACCTCCTAATCTCCCTACCTCCACTCCCATCCCCACCTCCTAGAGCAATTGAACCCAGGACCTCATGCATGCTGAACATGTCACTGAATTACATCCCCAAGCAATCAATCTCTACTCAAGGACACTAGTCATATTGGATTAGGGCCTAACCTAGTCACTTTATTTTTACTCAATTAATTTATCTTTCTTTTTCTTTTTCTTTTTTTTTTTTTTTTGGTTTTTCAAGACAGGATTTCTCTGTAGCTTTGGAGCCTGTCCTGGACTAGCTCTGTAGACCAGGCTGGTCTCAAACTCACAGAGATCCACCTGCCTCTGCCTCCCAAGTGCTGGGATTATAGGCATGTGCTACCACTGCCCGGCATAATTTATCTTTCTGAGGATCCTATCTCCAAACACAATCACATTGGACTAGGAGATGGCTCAGTCAGTAAATGCCTGTTGTACCTGCTTGAGGGCCTAGTTTTTAGGTGTCTAGCACCTACATAAAAGCTCAACATGGAGGCATGAATCTGCAGGGTTAGGCAAGAGGCTACCCTGAAGCTCATTTGTCAGCTAGGCTAGTTGAATCAATATTCTCCAGGTTTAGTGAGCGTGTCTGTCCCCCAGAAGAAACTACAGAGCAATTGAGGAAGAAACCAGGTGTTCACCTCTGGCTTCTACACATGCATACACACATTCATGAGTGTGCATGCACACACACACATACATACACCACAAAAAAATACAAAAACAAAATATTAAAACAACAAACAAAACTGCAGTCATATCCTGAGGTACTGTGCATGCCTGGGAGTGATAAAGGCAGGATGCACAGACCAGGACACTCACCCTGCTTGCTATTCCTGTCCAAAACTCCCTGCATTCGGTGCAAACCTCCATTTAAATCTACACAGCTAATGAAATAGGCGTGAAGTTGACATATACTAGGGACATCAAAACCCTTTCCTCTGAACGTTATGATGGGTTTTAGTGTTCTCATTTTATGTTATGTCTCCTGTTTCATAAGCTTTAAAATGTGCTGCTTACTCTATGGCCTGTTTCGTTGACTGTATTTTCTGTGAGTTTCTCTGGGTGATTGGAAAGGTTTATAATCTGATTTTAGTTTTCATCGTTATCTTTGTAATGACCATATAATCTTATATTATTGCCTGTCCTGATTTCTTAGGGTCGGCTGTATCACTGCTAACAAGTACTGATACAGCTGTTCGGAAAGACTGTCAGTCTTTTCAGAGAAGTATTACATTTATTTACGTGTGTGTGTGTGTGTGTGTGTGTGTGTGTGTGTGTGTGTGTGTGTGTCTAGGTGTGTGCTATGGTACATGAAGGAGTTTATTCTTTCCTTTTATCACTTGAGTCCCAGGGGGTTGTCGGGCTTGGTGGCAAGTGCCTTTCCCTGTTGAACCCTCTCGCTGGTCAGAGGATGTTAATTCCTAACAACATTTGTTATCTTATTCTGACCCTCTTCACAGCTGTGTACTGCAAGGGATCTATTATGCATAGCTTAAAGATGAGACATGGAAGGCCCTGAGAGGAACAGATATTTGCCCAAGGCCTCTTGGATTAGCATCTGATGAAGCCAGAATTCAGCCTGGAAACTGTTTGGCCTGGAGGTTGTATATACAGAGACTCCTGGTCCTCAGTTGGACCAGTAACTCGGGTAACCAGTGCCGCTGCCTTCTGTCTCATTTTTATGTCTTTGGAGCTAGGCTGTTTGTAAGGAGTGATTCGGAGTTATAGGTGAAGGAATCCAGATGTGCTCTGGGACTTTGGGGTATAATGAGGGGTCCCCTGACACTCATTCAAGCAGTGGCTATAACTCCCCTGCTCCCCCTGTACCCTGTATGGCAAGGAATTCCAGTGGAGAGTGAGCAAGGACTCTGAGCCTCCTTGAATCTCCAGAAGTCATTACTTTATGGTTGTCATAGGGTGAGAGATGAAGACAGGCTCCATGAGGTCAGCCAACACCCAGTGGTGCCGACAGACTCCTTCAGGTCTGTGTGCCTATCCTCTAGGAGCTACAAAGGCACAAGGAGATGGTGACCACTGTTAGGCCTTTGTTTTTAGCCCCGTGTCTGTAGGGCTATGCTGAAAGCATATGAGACAAAGTGACAGACTGGAGTCACTGCTGCCTTTCACTTTGATGGCTTTCAGTGTCCCACCCAGCATCTCTTGTGATACTCTCATCCATGGACACCTGTCCTCTGGGCCACCTCTTAAGGGACATCTTAGTGCCTATGTGAGGCAGTGTACCAGAGAGCATGTGGGAGGAACCTGTAGATGCTCATGTAGACAGACATGGTCAAAAACATACGTACATATATAGCTAAGCACATGAACCGATACACACTAGACCTAGACGCACACATGTGCACTCACACATTTTTAAAGGAAGTCTTCACAGGGACTGATGTTATGCCACATGAGCAATCTGTCAGGCTCCGTGTCTGACAAGCATCTCCAAAGCTATGAAACAAGCTGCTTCCCTCTCTTCTCCCAAGCCCGGGACAGACAGGTAAGGATTCAGGGACTTCAGATGGACACCTTCACACTGCTAGAGATGGGAAGAGTCGGTGAAATGGCAGTAGGTCAGAGGGTCAAAGCCATTCAAACCTTGATCCCACCTGCCTTGCCCTTTGGCTTTCAGTAAGTTGTCTGGTCTGTGCCTCTTCCATTCCCAGGGAAATGCTACTCTAATACCCTCTTTACAGACACTTACTGGTTAGGACATGAAATCAAGACTATCAACTGCCTTACCTTGCTCCTAGACCCGGGGGGGGGGGTGGGGGGTGGAAGAAATCTTTGACCTCTTACAGTTCTTGATGCTAAAAAGGAACCTGATGTCTTAGCGTAACTAAGTTTGCCTCTGTCCCTGGACCATGCTTTCTCCTCAGAGCTGGAACATGCCTTGAGTTAGGCTTATATCTAGCATGATATTTTTCTTATTATTACGAGTGAAATTTAATTAAGTTTCCAGTTCGTTATTGATGATATGTGGCTCCAGAAGAATGCTCATAAAAGTCCTTCCCCATCTTCAATGGGAATTCCTTTGGAGTCTTCTTGAGCTCCGAGGCTGGCTGTTGGTTTTAGATTAGCATTCATATTTCCTAGTTAGCATTTTAATATCTTTTTTATGCCTGTTTTTCAGTGTCTTCATGGAGGGTCTGAGATTAGCCCAGGCTTAGTACCATGAGAAGGTGTTTTTAAAGCCTCGGACAGATGTGGAATATAAGCAGATGGGGCCTGTCAGCCTCTTTCAACACTTTTTTTCTTCATTTTTAGATATTAATAGGATTAACATAAATAATAGATGTTTTTCTAGCAGGATAGAATGATGTTGTCAGAGGCACCTCAATGGAAAGAGTAGAGGGTAGAGTGTCTGGAAACATGGGATTTGGGTCTAGTTTGGTTCTTATTTACAAATTTGACCTTACAACCCAGTGACCTTCATTGTCCTGCTGGCTGGATGTTCCGTTTGGTGTTTCCTTACCTGTACAGTGGGGATGGCCATGGTTGCCCTCACTTCCTTCCTAGTGTGTGACAAGGACAAAGAGGAGTCAACAGTGCTGTCCTTTGTATTGACTAATTAAATGGTTTCCAGCTGTAAAAGAACCATGAAAAACGTACCAATATTTAAAATCAGTAACAAAACCTTAGTTATTATATACAGTCAACCAAGAATTCTTTCATTCATTTATCCACCTATCCAATAAGTACCTACATTAGACCAGTGATGTTTTAGAAATTGTTCTAGACACTGGGAAGATAGAACTTACTAGGTAGACCAATTCTCTACACAGTATAGCTTACAGTCCAGTAAGCAAAGACTTCACGTGTGTCAGCTAAGTGGGAAATAGACAAAGGGATTGGAGTGGTGATTGAGACATATGTACAAGGGACATATGATCAGAGGAGGAGACCTCTCTGGGGTGACAACAGAGAACTTAAGGACAAAAGTCAATGAATTTACAGAAGTCTGGGGTAGCAGGAAGGGTGAAGGGCCCGAGGCAGCTTACAGAGCATGAATAGTTGGTCAACAGGTAGAAGAGGGGGTTCCAGGGGCTAGAATAGTATAACTCATCCTGGGTACTCTGCTTTTTTCTAAGTATTAAGGAAAGCACTTGGAGGATTATGAACTGTGGGTGGCACTGCCAGGTTCCCTGTCTTGAAGGATCATACTAGCAGCCCAAGGGAGATTGATCGGAGCTGGTTTTGAGTGAAGACAGCCTGGTAAAGGGATGGTGACTCCGTCTGGGATGGTATACAGGGGAGGCAGTGAGGGTAGATTTGGAGAACATTTTGTAGGCAGTGCCAACAGGGTTTCCTAACAAAGTGGAGATGGCTGTTTGACTTTTCCTGTGAGATCAAAGCATGTCCTCTGCCTTGCTTTTCAGTCTGGGAATCTGCCTGCATTTTCTGCAGCACTATCATACTGAGTCAGGGAAATTCCACCCCTACCCCCCCCCCCCCCCCCCACGCCCCAGCACACACACACACACACACACACACACACACACACACACACACACACACACCAGCTTCCCAATGTTCTAGACTGGGGAAGGTACATAACCAAAGGGCTTGGGGACCCCAGGGAAACTCCATCCTGAGACTCAGACACTCTCAGTGTGATCCCTGGATTGTGGAACAATCAGGTAGGAGGGAAGAAGATCATCCAGTGAGTTAGCTGTCTCTGTCCCAGTTGGTGTTAGTCACGGGACCCTTGCCATGGACAGCATTGTGATGAATTTAATAAAAGCCAGGCACGTCCAGCGTTGGGCAGCATTTGCCTTCCCTGGTGGCGGCAGAGGCGTTTCTAGTCCTCCTTAGACAGCCCTTTGCGGGACAGGCTTGATCCTCCTCTCAGCCCTGGCAGCCAGCTGGCTTGCTAATTTATGCCTACCTCTTCAAGCTTGCCCCTCCCCCCCAACTCTGGCACTTGGTGGTCCCTCACCATGTTCTGATAGCCTGGTCCTTCTTGGGTCACCGGGAGATGTCCTCACCCCTTTCCTTGTCTTCATTCTAATTTCCCTCTTCCTTGTCCTCCTCCTCCTCTGTTTTGTTTTGTTTTCTAAGACAGGGTCTCACCGTTGTATTCTCCCTGGCATAGACTACACTACATAGCCCAGAGTGTCCTTAAACATTCAGTCCTTCTGCATCAACCCAGAGCACGCTGGGATTACAAGTGTGAGCCTGCACACTTGGCACTTCCGCTGGGAACGTCTTCCTTTCTGAGTGTTTAGCCATCCAGGCTGTGAACTGAAGACACCACCCAACCCCTCATTTCTGAGGCCGGGGTGTCTTGTGGGCTCACTGAACACAAAGTTCAGATGAGGTCCCCAAACTCTGGGTGCTTAGGGAAGAAAAAGAAGGTTGGAGTCTACTTGCCCAGCTATCCCCACCATAGGCAGAGGGTAAGACACACAGTAAAACCAATGTTAAAGAGATAAGATGCTTAAACAAGTGTAGACCAGCAGAGTGCCAGGGCAGGCATAGCTCAACACTGAGTTACTAGAGAAACCTCTCCAGCTAGCCCAGCCCCTGGCTTTGGAAGTGGAGAGTCCAGCAGGGAATGGGCAGAGAGACAGTGCAGGTGCCATCTGG
This sequence comes from Onychomys torridus, assembly GCF_903995425.1. Lineage (NCBI taxonomy): Eukaryota > Metazoa > Chordata > Mammalia > Rodentia > Cricetidae > Onychomys > Onychomys torridus. Next base: position 55,752,007 of record NC_050450.1, read on the forward strand.
AAGGACAGACTTTGGAAGAAGAGAGGGATTGTCATATTGGAGCAGAGGGAAGCGTAGCACACTGTGGGTAGGGTGTAAAGTAGCACAGCATTACAGCACTCACTACTAGATGTGTGTCCAAAGGAAAGGGGATCTGTGTTGAAGAGACACACACCTGCACCCCAATGTTCATCAAATAGCCAACATATGGAATCAACCTCAGTGCCTACTGGTGAATGAATAGAGAAAGAAAATATGCTCTATGTATAGAATGGAATAATATTCAACCTCAAAAAGGAAGGAAGGAAGTACTGTCGTTTGCAACAACCTGATGCCCAGTGACATGAGTCAGTCACAAGAAGACATACCCAACACGATCGATCTCAGTTACATGTAGAATCTAAAGGAGTTGAACAAATCAGAGAGCAGAATGATGGGGACAGGGGACTAGGGTGGCTGGAGTCTGAAGATGAGCAGAGAATGATCCAAGGACACAAAACTTAAGTTAACAGGAGGAGTAGATTCAGGGGAGCAGTGGAATAACATGGTGTCTGCAGATGACAAGAATACATGGTGTTTTGAAAATTGCCAAGAGTAGATTCCATGTTCTTCTCACAAGTTATAAGCATCTGCTGTCATACATGTTTACCACGTGGAGCAATTCCACAATGTACACAAAATGCAGAACACCACACTGTCTGTGACAGTGTGTACGATTTTAACTTTAAACAAAAAAAGGTGAAGTTGTGGGGAGTGGAAGGCAGGAAGTACTTGTGTAGATGAGAGTCTGGCTTTTGGATAGACCCTAGTCACAGGGGCCTGGGAGACACTTGGAATCCTCTGGAAAAGGGTGAAAAGTCTTGGAGGATGGCTGCTATTAAACCTGTGAGTCAGGATGGAAGAGAGGGATCAGAAGTTTTGCTGGATGTTAAGAATGAAAGCTCTATTCAATTTAAAGAGACTTAAAGATTGGTAGTATTATTTTATTTATTTAATCTGTCTATTTTTGTTTGTTTTTTACTCATTTGGGGGGCCTGGCCACCCAGCTCCCAAATAAAACACACATAGAAGCTTATTCTTAATTATAAATGCCTGTCCTTAGCTTGGCTTATTTCTTGCCAGCTTCCCTTAACTTAAATTGTCCCATCTACCTTTTGTCTCTGGGGTTTTCCCTTTTCTTACTTCTGTGTATCTTACTCTTACTCTGTGGCTGGTTGTATAGCTGGGTGGCTGGCCTCTGGAAGTCCTTCTTCTCTGACTCTTCTTCCTTTTACTCCTTCATCTCTTTTCTTCTTTCTCCTCCCAGATTTTTCCTTCTATATGTTCTCTCAGCCTGCCAGCCCCACCTATCCTTTCTCCTGCCTTGCTATTGGCCATTCAGTTCTTTATCAGACCATCAGGTGTTTTAGACAGGCACAGCAACACAGCTTCACAGAGTTAAACAAATGCAACATAAATAAATATAACACACCTTAAAATAATATTCCCCAATAATCTATTTATTTTATTTATTTATTTATCTATTTATTCATTTTAAATCAGATCTGGGTATGGTATTAAACACCTATGATCTCAGCTCCTAGGAGACTGAGGCAGAGACTTCCAGGCTAGCCTTAGGCTACATAGCAAGATCCTATCTCAAACCCAAACTGAAAGTTTACAAAACAGAAACAAAGCATGGATGCCTAAGTGTGAAGTTCTTACAATGTGACACTATACAGAGATAGAGTTATGGCAGCCAGCCTCTTGCAAATGGGGGGGGGGCGTGAGTGGGGGTGGTCAAAGATCAGGAGTTCTGAATCAGGTGTGAAAGCATGTGCTTTTCTTGGAGGGAAGAAGTTAGGGGCTATGGTGCCTGAGCCAAGACTCAGGATAGGCTGACTGGAAACAGGGTAGTTAACTGCACTGACTCTCAGGGAATGTGAAGAGCAAGAAAGCCAGATGCGTGAGAGGTGAGCATGGTGAGTGGTGAGCATGGTGAGTGGTGAGCATGCATTCACAAATACTGAAGTATCAGGGACTCTCCTGCTCTCATTGCTACCTGGCTGGCATGCCCACACTCTCCTCAGTTCAGAAGCTTAGAATTCAGGTGGGGAAGTAATCATGGGTAGTCTGAAAACAACTAAGCATGGCCCTTACCAGTCAGAGAGGAAGGGGAGGCAAGTAGTATGTCCCAGTTCAGTCCTGGTCCTGTTTGGGTATAGAAATAACAAACTGCAAGATACCATGGTATCTTTTTTTATATCAGTTTCTTTGTTTGTTTGTTTGCTTGCTTGTTTTTGAAGCAGTCTCTCTATGTAGTAGCCCTGGCTGTCCTGGAACTCACTATGTAGACCAGGCTGGTCTTGAGCTCATAGAGATCCACTTGCCTCTGCCTCCCGAACACTGGGATTAAAGGTGCGGATTTGAGACCAACATGGGCTACTTAGTAAACTCCAAGTCAGCCTGGGCTACAAAGTGAAAACCTACCTGCAAAACAAAACTAAACCAACAGACCGAAGTCCCTAGGAGAAACATCTTGAGGGAGGAAGGGGTGCTTGTGGCTGACAGTCTCAGGGTAAAACTGTGGTCATTTGGGCTCACTGTTCCCAGGCTGGTGGTGAGGCAGAACGTCATGGTGGCAAGAATGTGGTAAAGCATAACTGCTCATCTCATGGTGGCCAGGCAGAGAGGCAGGGACCAGGGGCAAGGGACACTTTTCAAGGACACCTCCCCAGGGCCTACTTCCATTGATTAGGAACTTCCTAGTTTTCACCTTTTTTCCACTAATGCTGTTAAATTATGAGTCGATCAATAGATCAATTAATTCACTAGTTAGGTCAGGGTCCTCATGATCCCAAGAGCTCTACTTTGAATTCCAAGGACCAAGCTAATTTAACATGAGTTTGGGGAAGATGTTTCATATTCAAACCACGACTGATGACTTTTGTTTTTGATAACAACTTTACTGAGGTCTAATCCGCAGACAGTCCTTCTATTTAGTGTATGATTCAGTGGGTTTTAGTACATTCACACAGTTGTGCAACTACCACCATAATCCTTTCATCTTTTCTAAAAGAAACCATGAGAAGCTGGAGAGATGGCTCAGAGGTTAAGAGTGTTTGCTGCTCTCTCAGAGAACCTGAGTTTGGTTCCATCAGCTCACAACGGCCTGTAACTCTAGCTTCAGGGGAATCTGATATGGTCTGGCCTCTATGGGCACCTGCATCTGTACACACACACACACACACACACACACACACACACACACACACACACACACACAATAAATCATAAGAAATAAAAAAGAAACTGTACTTCTTAGCAATTTCACCCTATGTCCCTTACCACCCTCAGACCTTAACAATCAGCTTGCTCTCTCTCTCTCTCTCTCTCTCTCTCTCTCTCTCTCTCTCTCTCTCTGCCTGTTCTGAGCATCACCGATGAGGGGGATGGCGCCAGTATGGCTCTTGAACCTGGCTTCTTTCACTTAGGGTATGCTTGCAGTTTGCCTATGTCAGGACTTTATTCCCTTTGACTTATAATCATGTTCCAGTAGGGTGTCTAAGCTGCATTTTGTTTAATCAGTCATCAATTGATGAGTGTTTGGGTCATTTCTACCTTCTGGACTTTAGGAAGGACACAGCTGTGGACGTATGCTTTCAATTCTCTTAAACGAATACCTGGAGTGAAACTGTGGGGTCTTATGGTAATGATGCTTAACCTTTGAGGACCTGCCTGGCTGTTTTCCAAGGCTGATGTATCATTTTATAGTCCCAGCAGGAGTTTAGGAGGCCTCCAACTCCTCCACATCCTTGCCAACATTGGTTATTATCTCTGTTTCTTTACTATACTATTGCTAGTGGGTGTGTATGCTATTCATTATGGTTTTGCACTCCCCTGAAGACTAATTGTGACGGATATCTTTTCACAGGCTTGTTGGCCATTCATGTTTTCCTTGGAGAAAGGTCTATTCAGAAACTTTGCCAATGAAAATTATTTATTTATTTATTTATTTATTTATTTATGTCTGTGTGTGTATGTTTGCTGTGCTGGCAGGATGGAGACAGCAGAAGACATCAGATCTTCTGGAGTTGGAATTAGAAGTGGTTGTGGTCAACTGAACATGGGTTCTGGGAATTGAACCCAGGTCCTCTGGAGAGGCAGTTGTGGGGCCACCACTTCAGCCCCCAAATAAGAGCTACATCAATATCCTGTCTCCCCTTCCCCCTTTTAAGATAGAGTCTATGTAGCCCTGGCTTGCCTGAAACTTATTTGTAGATAAAGTTGGCCTTGAACCCACAGAGATGAGATCCACCTGCCTCTGCCTCCTGTGTGCTGAGGTTCCAGGTGTCACCATGACTAGCATGCCTTTGCCGATTCTTATAATTTGGATTAAATAACAAATACCTTCAGAATTGAGTTGTAAGTATTCTTTATATATTGAAGATAGAAGTCATTTTTCAGGGGGTGTGGAGAGATGGCTCAGCAGTTAAAAAACACTTTCTGTTCTTGCAGAGAACACAAGCTTCTTTTCCAGCACCCACTGGTGGTTCACAACTTCTATAATGCCATTTCTAGGGGATCCAACACTCTCTTCTGGCTTCCAGACACCAGGCACAAACATAATGCATAGACACATGTGAGGGCAAAACACCTATACATATGAAAATAAAATAAACAAATATTTTAAAAGAGATCTTTGTCAGCTATATGATTTATGAAACTTTTCTTCCCCCATTCATCCTTTAGAGCATAAAAGCTATTAATTTTGGTGAAAGTCAATTGAGTTTTTCTGTTTCTGTTTTTGTTGTCCTAAGAAACTGTTGTTTAATCCTGGCCATGAAGAATTACACTTGCATTTTCATCTAAGACTTTTAAAAATGTGTGTATGCGCGCGCACTTGCATGTGTGTGTGTGTGTGTGTGTGTGTGTGTGTGTGTGTGTGTGTGTGTGTGTTGCATGTGCCTGTCTGTGTCTGTACATGTGAGTGCAGTTGCCTACAGTGGCCAGAAGAGGGCATTAGCTCCTCTGGGGCTGGAGTTACAGAACAAGTGTGGTTAACAGCTGAGCTGTCTTTTCAGCCCTTTTTAAAAATTTTGTAGTCTTAGCTCAGCCACTTAGGATTTCAAATGGTGTGAGGAATAGGTCCTGCTCTATTGTTTTGCATGCTGATACCTATTGTCCCAGCATCCTTTGCTGGTGAGACTGTGCTTACCTTTTTGAATGGCCTCTGCATTTCAGCTAACACTTCTGTGCCCATGTTATTTATATCAAAGGATGACAGATCAAGCCCCTGATCCACCGGGAGGAATCAATCAAGCATCATTTGCATTTGTAATATCATTCTGCTTAGAATTAAAAGAAAAAAAAACTTTCACATTTTTTTTATTACCATGCAGGCAGGCAAAGAACAAATGTTGTAAATTAAATATAAGCATGGAGACACCATGTTTTGTTTTCTGGCTCAGTGGAGGGGAAGGGGGAGGCCCTTGGCTTCAGCTGGCTCTGGAATTCCATGGGCCGTGGGCTGAAAATCAAAGCTGAGATTATCAAGTGTGGGTGCTCTGTCTCTGGGCCTTTGCATGCAAAGAATTGTGTGTCCCATGCCACCTCTTCCCAGTCTCCTACCTCCCCCGACTCCTCAGGGCTCCCCACAGCAGGAGGTCAGCACAGGAACAGCCCATCAGAGCCAGCAGTGGCCTCTGGACTCTGAGCAAGGACGGGATTTAGGAAGGGATTAGGGAACTGTTTCCTCCACCACAGAATGGAATCCTGGATCGTCTTGGCCTGCACCTCCCACTCCCACGTGTGGGCTGGGTGTGGAGCTGCCCTGGAACTGTTGGTGTGGGCTGTGAGGCTGCATGGACTGCCTTGGCCTCTTGTATGACTCAGCCTGGTCCAAGACAGGGTCAAGGACCTGGCTCCCAGATCTGGACAGCCTCCCTGGAAACTGGATCCGAATCTTCCTCACTCAGAGTCCACCCAACTGACCCAGAGAGCAGAGGATTTAGTTAAGCCCCAGATGTTTAGATGTCTGAGTCAGTGTTTGCCTGTGCTCTGCAGAGAGCTTATGTGGCCCATGAGGTGGTCATGGAATTTGCTCAGATCTCTGTGAGGGTTCTAGTGTTCAATCAGCATCTGCAGGGAGGGGCTGAGGGGGTGGAGATACGGGTTAAGAGGGTGATGGCATGTCACACACAGCCTGCTTGGAACTGGCCCAGGCTAGACTGGGGTTGGTCTGCTTCTTGGAGGGAACCTAGTGTCCCTGCTTCCTCATCATCACCCCATATCTAGCATTTATTGCTCTGGTTTACATTCATGTCTGCAAGATCAAAGTTCTCAAAGGGCGTTTGTGCCTTTGCATGGTGGCTTGTAGCTAGAGTGTGTCCCTTGGGGAAAGCACAGCTGAAATTCTTTCAGGGTTGCTGGGTGAGATATGGATGCTGACATCTGGGGCAGAGAAAAACTGAGCCTTCTATGGCATCTCAGCCTGTGGGACCAGGTCGAAAAGCACCTGTTCCAAACACTGGCCAGCCCAGCTGCAGACATGCCTTCTTGTCTATGTTCAACTCAGGTTCCCGCTGCAGGCTGTGAAGAAGTGAAAGGCACAGCAGTGCCTGGAAACTGAGGGACTCCAAGGCAAGCTTGGGGGAGGGCTGATGGGGTTACTGATCAGTCTTCTTCTTAGGGCTCCCCAAATCCCTTTCTAGTTATCTTTTTTGTCAAGAGCAAAGCTAATGCCTACCATCACAGAAGGTTGAACCGTCCTCAGTGGAGCTTACAGGTGCAAGTGCCAGGGAGCAGCAGGTACTGGGTCCCATCCCTAACAGCACTCGCCAGTTGTCAGAAACATGTGCCAGGCTAGAAGCTCGAAACCTCTCAGTCTTGAAAGATAGCCAGTTGATTCAAACATAGATGAACACAGATACTCCAGAGGGCTGGATCTGTCCAGCCTTTGGGCTTTAGTCTTCTTAACAGATTAGAAATTAAATCCTAAGCACATAAAAGATTGGTGGACAATCTAGTACATGATCTGTACTCATACCTGGAGGTTTAGGCTTCAATTCCTCAGCACCATCTCCTTGCAATGATACTGGATTTCCAGGTCAGGAAATAGATTACGGAAGGTCACATAGCTCAAGTGGTAGAGCTGGGGTTTGAACCCATAACCTGCTGTCTGGTTGCCCTGCTATTTTTGGGAACTAGAATCAGAGTCTATTAGTCCTAAAGTGTATTCCCTTTCCTGACATCCCACATTGGGATTGCTTTTCAACTCCCAGATGAGGGCAGTTGCTTCCCTGAATTTTGGATATTTCTCAGCAACAAGAAGAGATCTTGTATATGTACATGTGTGTGGGGGTGGGTGGGTGGGTAGATGTGGTATGTATGTGAGTGTGTATACTGGACACTCTAGTACATGTGAATTCTTTCCCTCATGAACTCCTCCCATTCATTCGTTATTCAAGTGTGTCCATGCTGAGAACTTCAAGGAGTTCCAGAAGAAAGGAACCAAGACTTGCCCCATCTGAGAAGCGCCTCCCCTTTCCAAAAAGGGCCCTTTAACTTTTGCTTTTCCTTGAATCTCTGGGTCACTCCCGGATGGCTGCACGATGGCTATGCAATTGGAACAGTGTTACCATCCAGTCCCTGCATATCCAGAGGCTGCTCTGAGATGGGGGAGGGGGATGGACATTGATGGACAGCACTCACTACAGCTAGAGCTCACCCAGTGTAGCCCTATCCAGCTGTCTCTGGCTCTGTGGGTGATAGGACTGGGCATGTGCAGGTCTGGGAGCGAAAGGGAAGTGTTAATAAACAAACGAGGGTGGAGGGACTGCTGAGCGATTTATTAGCTAAATATTTTCCGGATGTTTTCACAGTTCTTTAAGGCTAATCCAGGGGAAGGCTATGGGACTTAGTCAAATGCCTTCAGTGGCTCCCACCCTCAACTGGACCCCTTGTACCCTGTCCCTCCCCCACTGTATCACAGTTCACTCCCCTCTTCCAGGCTCCTTCTTTCCTCCCTTATAATTAAACAAATCACTGTACAACATTCTTTGCAACTGAACAGTCTTTTTAAATTTTTGTTTTTCTAATATTTCTTTATTTTATGTGTATGGATATTTTGCCTGCATGTATGTCTGTGCACCATGTGTATGCAGTGCCCACAGAAGAGGGCATCAGATCCTCTGGAATGGGAGTTACAGACTATTATGGGCCACCATGTGGGTACTGGGAACTGAACCCAGGTCTCCTGGAAAAGAAGACAGTTCTCTTGACTGCTGACCATCCTCTCTAGACCCTTCCCTTAATATTCTTTCAGTGTATTTTTTTAAGAGGGGCGTGGGATTCAAGACAGGGTTTCTCTGCATAGTCCTGGCTGTCCTCTTTGTAGACTAGGCTAGTCTCAAACTCACAGAGGTCTACCTGCCTCTGCCTCCCAAGTGCTGGGATAAAAGGTGTGCACTACCACTATCTGGCTCTTTAAGTGTGTTTCTATCAAGCTAGGCGTGGTGACACATGTCTGTAATCATAGCACACAGGAGACATGGGCCAGAAAACCATGGGTTTGAGGCCAGCCTTGACTACAGAGAAAGCCTGTGTTTGCAGGGATGTGTGTGTGGGTATTTCTATTAACATATGCATCTTTGGCCATTTCAAACTGTTACTATTAATTCATATTTTAATTCCTATTTCAACAAATTACTACTACTTAAAGTCCCCTGGAGTGATGGATACTGAGGTTGCTTCCTTCCTTTTAGATTTTTTTTTTCCCTATTAACATCACTGAAAGTAGCATTCTCTGGGATGTTATCTGTCTTACTGCCTAAGGTTCATGTAAGTGGATGGACCAGTGTTGTCCCATTGCTCTTTAGAAAGGTCAGACGAAGTTGTGGTCTTTTACAGTGTCCAGTGCCTTGTTTGCTAGTCAAGACAGGCACTTTCAGACCACTGAGGACATTTAGTGACACTGTTGCCACCTATAGAAGGGATGCTAGGAGAGGCCAGAGGTATAGTACCTGCCAGTGGGGACTCATGGATATCTGGGAGCCTTCCAGGGGTTGCAGGAGAAGATTGTAGGAGTCTCCGGCTTCTGAGCAGCCTTCCATACCTAGCATGCAGCTTCTGCTAGTGTGTGCTACCTTATCTGAATGTGAGCTGTATTCCACCCCTGCAGGACTAAGACTGGTGTGGATTACCTTTGGATGCATCAAAGCTGGCAACAGGCAGCTATGTCATGGAAGCTGCATTGTCCCTTGGGACCCTGCCCCACTAGGTCTCATTAGATGCCTAGGTACAAATTTCTGGTTCGGTCTTTCTGGCCCAGGTCTGGCAGTAGGGCCAGGGCTGCCCGTGGACTGTCCATTTCCCTGCCTGCCTTCAGCTTGGCCTTTTCTTGTTGGAGGCTTGTGCAAGGCCCCACCACGAGGGGCTGGTTGGAGCCGGGAGCCGTGTGGGGAGCCCTCTTGGGCACAGTGATGGCTCTGTTTCCTCCTCTGCCTTGTCAGGGGCTCCCATTCACTGGAAGGAGAGTCACACATTCCCCCTTGAGATAAGAATAGAGCCCAACTGTGCCCCAGGACAGAGTCCAGCTTCTTCAGCCGGCCCTTCGAGGCCTGGCAAGGGCTCCCAGATGGTACTGGCATGAGTGGGCCCTGGCTGCCTGCCCCACCAACCTCTTGTGCATTGTGTGGCTGGGACACTGGGTCCAGTGTGCATGCCTGTCCAAGCCCCAGAACCCATCATGACCAGGCTCTGCCCAGGAGGGAGGAATTTGTCTTTATAGTATCTGGTCTAGGGCTCTGCAGAGTCCCGTCCATTACCAGCTTTGATGTGCCCAAGGTTTATCCAGGCTTCTGGAAGGGTGGAAAGGAAACCATGCTTGGGAAGGGTAGCACACATTAGCAAAAGCTGGATATTAAAGGCTGCTAAGCAGCTGGGAACCCTTGAAGCCCTTGACTGATACTTCAAAGGATGATACAAGACCCTGTGGAGATTAGAGAAGGCAGATGTGATGAGCAGGGTCCTGGGGCCTCTACACTTAGCCCTGCCTGTATCTGAGGCATCAGATGGAACATCCAAGAGTTTTCTGGACAGCAAAACCCAACAAGTAGCTATATTAACCAGGCAAGAGGCTCATAGTGGGCCTAGTGTAGACGAAATTCTAAATGGTCTTATTAAATAAGAAACACAGAGCCAAATGCAGAGTTAAAAGCCCAAGAGATCAAAGTACTAGGGAGTAGCCTGTAGCTTACCACTCGCTGCTGTCCTTCCCATGACAGAGAGACCTTCTCCTGTGTGACCTGTCTTTTTATTGCCTTTCTGTTCTACCTTCTCATTGGCTGTAAACCCAATCACATGATTTCCTTGTCTCTGTCTGTCTATACAGACCTCCAGGTCTCTATGGTTCGTACTGGGATTAAAGGTTAGGGTCACTGCTTGACTGTGTCCTTGACTACACAGAAACTCTGCCTGCCATATGATCAGATTAAGGGCATGTACCACCACCACTGGACTTCTGCTAAATGGCTTGCTTTTAGCTCTGACCCTCAGGCAACTTTATTTATTAATATACAAATAAAATCACATTTCAGCACAAATAAAATATCACCATAGGCTGGAGGTATGGCTCAATGGTAGGGTGTTTGCTTAGATCTAGGTTGAATCCCCAACTTGGCAATGGCCAGACAGCAGCAATAAAACATATAGTGTTCCTACAGTGCTCTTTGGCTCTCCCAGGTGATAACCAGCCTTCAGAGTGCAAAGCATTTGCTTCTCAAAATGTGTTCCCTGCATGGCTGCACCTGCAGCTCCTGGAAATTCACTGGCCAGAGTTACATGTTCTCAGTCCTACCCACAACTGCCAAATCCAAATCCTGGAGTAGACCTCAGAAGTCTATTGTGGCACTTACCCCTGGGGACCTGATATGGGTCAGACAGGTGACAGGTTTGTTGACATCCACAGGTATCAAATAAAGGAATACAAATGTATTATTTGCTTATCTTCTAGTTTCCTTTAAAAGAATTCACCCTCCAGATTTTTCACATATCTCTGTGCAGTTTGCATCCATGTGAGATGAGGTTTTTGTTTGTTTGTTTTGGTTTTGTTTTGGGTTTTTTTTGTTTTTGTTTTGTTTTTAAGTTTATCCGTGCCAACACTAAGGCTCCATAGAGGTCAATGTTTTCCTGTGTTAGACAGCTATGATTGTCATCTGGGATCTTCACCTTGACTCTAGAACTTTTGCTAATCCTTCTGAGACTGTTACCACTCCAGCAATTGGTTCCTTGGTGAGGGTTGAGGCGACCCTTCTGGTAGGAGTCATAGCTGAGGTCCCAGTGGTCTCACCTGGTTTAGGAAGACACATGTGGTTTTGGGTGTTTGAGTGGGACCCCACTCATTAGTGTTTGGGACAGTGTCTTGAATTGACACTATCTTGGGTCGTCTCTTAGTAAATGTGTCCCTGGTCAAAGAAGGATTCTAGAAGAAGTAGGATTAGAGACTGGCTACCTTTCCAAGGAGAAAGAAAGAACAATTTGCAAGCCTTCAGTGACGGGGAAGGATGCAGGCAAGTACAGTGGCAGCTGCCTTGGAGGCTTTAGGAGGCTGTGAGGTATCATCCCTGGGTTGGATGGGACTGGGAGTGATATGCTAGGCATGGCCCTGTGTACATGGGGAGGGGATACCTGCAGGGTTTCTGGACACTGCACAGTTAGAACTCATGCTTGCTGTCCTCCTTCTTCCTGCCTGCTACCTCCAAGAGCTATTATGTCCCTCTGCTTTGACTATAGGGATTTGTCTGATGCTGTCTGTAGTGAGTCTTGCATGGCCAGCTTCTGGCTATGTCTCCAAGCCGTTGGTGAGAGGTGACACAGCTGTCTTGTGCTTTTGAGTATTCTGTGACAGGGGCCTGAGAGGCCCTAGGCAGATGTGGGACAACTCAAAGACTCTCCCATGAGGGTTATTCAGGATTTCTGAGGTAATACCACATTCTATATTGGGGCACTGGGGACCTTCTGAACTTCTGAGACTCGGTGGTGTTGAATGAGGTTGGATACAGGGGAGGTCTAAGGCTAGCTCCTCAGGGTACCCTGCCCAGCTTATACTTACCACAGCTTCTCAACCCATTCTCTTCACATGTTTTAAATTATACCTGTCTGTTCAGAAATATTGAGTAATAGCATTTATCTAGGTCCTACTTTTTTTCAAGCATTGTGGTTGATAGTCATTTTACATTTGAGGAAACTGAGTCATGGAATGCTTAAATAATTTCCCCCTCTATTATCCAGTGAGCAAATGGCAAAGCCAGGGTTTATATTTAGGCCATCTCTCTCCAGAGCCCAAGTTTGTTTGTTTGTTTGTTTACCATATTTTATTTTTGGTGTGTGCAGGTGCCTGAGGAGGCCAGAGTCACTGGTTTCCTCTGGAGCTTGAGTTATATATAGTTGTGAGAGTCCAATGACATGGGTGCTTTCTAGGACTTGAACTTGGGTCCTCTGAAAGAGTAGCACATGCTCTTAACTGCTGAGCCATCTCTCCCACTCCTCCAAGGCCCAAGTTTTTAATTCCATTCTAGTAGATGATGTCTGGACTAGTTCATGGTGATTGCTCTGTTGTTGGTGGCCATGTCTTCTCTTGGGCCTGGAATCAAATTTCAATCTTAAGACTGCCCTTCCAAGCTGGGCGGTGGTGGCGCTCGCCTTTAATCCCAGCACTTGGGAGGCAGAGGCAGGCGGAACTCTATGAGTTCCAGGAAAGGCACAAAGCCACACAGAGAAACCCTGTCTCGAAAAACCAAATAATAGTAATAATAATAATAATAATAATAATAATAATAATAATAAAAGATTGCCCTTCCATACTCTGCTGGTTAGGCATGACTTAGACCCACCAAAACTCATAGAAACTTGGTACCCAGGGTAACAGTGTAGGGACATGCTGGGTCCCTGGCCTCATGGATGAGCTAATCTCTCTCTCTCTCTCTTCCTCTCAGCTTGTTTAGTTAGGTCTTCTGAGAAGGGACTAGATCTTGTGGGGAGAGAGAGATTTTTGTTTGTTTTGATTTTGTGTTTATTTATATATTTTGTGTATGTGTATGTGCATGTGTGTCTGCAATACACACCATGGTGTGTGAGTTAAGCTCAGAGGACAACTCTCGGGACTCGGTTCTCTCCTCCCACCATGTGGGTTCTGGGGACTGAACTCAGGTCATCAGACTTGAAAGCAAGCATCCTTACTCGCTGAGCCATCTAGATGACCCAGTTGGGCATTAGGGGACTGGGTTAGTACTACAGGAGCTTGTTGTCATAAAGCAAGGTAACTCCTGGTGTTGGCCTCTTCAGCATGTACCTGCTTGTCACCCATGTACCTGTCCTTACCCTATGATGTCATCCTCCTTGAGCCCCCTCCCATCCCAAGCTAAGTAGACGCTGATTTTGTGCTTTTGAACTTCAGAACTAAGAAAAAAAAATAAACCTCCTGGGCTGCCGCTTAGCTCTAGAGTTGGATTGAGCCCTGGCAGGATGATTTGAAAGCTCAGTAGTGGGAAAGAAAGAGAGAGAGAGAGAGAGAGAGAGAGAGAGAGAGAGAGAGAAACAAAGAAACAAAGAAAGAGATGGACAATGGTGTTCCACCTTCCTTGGCCCTCTCAAGACCCTGAAATTCATCGAAGGAGACAACCAGAATAGTTTCTAGTAGATGATGTCTGGACTAGTTAATGGTGATTGCTCTGTTGTTGCTGGCCATGTCTTCTCTTGGGCCTGGGACCAACACTATCCCAGCCAGCTCACAGCTCCATGTGGAAGGGTCAAGAGCTGGGAGATCATAAAGGACTCTCAATAACAGCAGTCTTGATTTTGCTCCCAACAGGAAGTACCTTGCGCTCTGCTCTCCAGCAGCCCTGGGCAGGTGGCTAACATTTCTAAAAAGGGGATGCTAGCATGTGGTCAGAGGCCTGAGTTTTGTAGCCCAGGCT